>NW_027279460.1:0-419240 GCF_046629955.1 Centroberyx affinis
TGACTATTTAATAATGTATATGTGTATGAATTTACCTTGTTAACATGAACACCATTAGTAAATCATTCCCAGACACATTAGTTAACTGTTAATTAAGGGTTAGTTAACTAACCCTTAATTTTCTTTACCCTTATTGTAAAGTGTTACCGAATAAGAATAAGAATAAGAAGAATAAGAATAACTAGAAAACACATTTCCTGGAGAAATCTGATCAAACGTCGCATTCGGTTCCATCCATTGACAATGAGTGTAGTATTGATGAGTTCTACAACAAATATCAATCAACCTGCATCATACCCATCATATCCGAGCTGGCCCACACTGACCGGAGCAGAATCATGAGTCTGATTTTGACAGTGACTCCTCTCTCTCTCTCTCTCCCCACACTCTCCCTCCCCTCCTCCTCGCGGTGTCCCAGCCTGGCGGCCCGTGTGCTGTGGCGCATACGGAAGGACACGGGCGTGGTGTCGGACGGCCAGCTGACCCCGGTGAGCAGCTGCAGGAGCACGTGGCCCACCTGCCCGACGAGGACCTGAAGGATCTCGAGAGGGACGTGCACAGCTTCCTCAAGTACTGGCCCCACAGCAGCAAGCAGCCCCCCGCCGAGCACGTCTCGCACATCTTCGGCATCGTACGTATCCGAGTTCTGTTATCGCGGGTATCATTCGCTAATTCTTCACGTCGGCAAACTGTTCCTCTGGATCTCTGTATCTAGATCAGCTGTAACGGCTTCACCCTGAGTGACCAGAGGGGTCTGCAGGCGGTCGGGGTGGGTCTGTTCCCTAACCTGTGCCTGGTAAACCACGACTGCTGGCCCAACTGCACCGTCATCCTCAACCACGGCAGGTAGGTGTCTCAGGTGCTGCTTCTTTAAAACCCACAGCATGGCCCAGTGAGATGAACAACAGTGTGAAAGACCGATGTCTAATTACGTTAGATGTATAAATGAGGGGTGGAAAAGCCTCTGAAACAGCATTTAGGGGACATCATGGGACGCTAAAGCTCTCCACTGTAACCCAGACTAATGAAATTCACCATTATTGCCCATGAAAGGTCTAAAGCCACCAATGTATTTGCCAGTCAGAAGATCCTACTGTCTGTTTACTGAAGGTTTGTCCAGAAGTCATAGGCTCCCATTTTCACGCATTAAAAACAACTCAGAGACAAACTGCTGCCTTGACTAACGTGATACATCATGTTCAACAATAACTGTATTGTATTTTTTTCCCAATCAGTCATTGAAAAAATTTACCAAGAAAATCAAATTTCAGGGAAAATCTGCTATATCAGTGGACGACACTGACTGGACGATATCCGATATTTAATAAAAGACCGATATCGGCCCCATATATCTGCAAACCCACATATTGGTCTAACCCTAGTCCAAATATATAAATGTATTCATTATTTGACTGTCCTTTTTTCTTGCAGCCAGTCTGCTTTGAACCCGGCTCTCCATTCTAAGAGGAGGTGGGTCTTTCTGCCCTTAATTTTATCCCTGAAATGTCCTTAATTTCCCCATTACATAAACATCAATGATCCATTAAAAATAACAAAGCTTTAAAAAAGTAAGGTTAGTATCATGGGTTTCTAAGGGATTTATTCATGGGTTGGTTCATGGAGACACTAGAAATTAAGGGATTTTTTATGCCTTTTGTGCAGGTTTACAGGGTTATTAATGAGTTATTAATGGAAACTTACTGTCTCCCTGAATTTTACATTAAATTAGAAAGTAAGCAGTCAAACATTAAGGTGTGTTTAAAGTGGTTTTGATGGGGTCTCCTCTATTAATAACTCCCTTAACTCATTTTCAAGGGGATTTTGCATGAACTAAGGGGTGAATTAATGGAAGTGGAAGGTTATTTTAAGGGATTAAAGGTAAACTGGTACCAGAATCAGTTCATTCAGATCCTAAAAACCACACCACGTCCTCTTCCCCTCTCGCCCCAGGATCGAGCTCCGCGCCCTGGGGAAAGTGGCGGAGGGGGAGGAGCTGACCGTCGGCTACGTGGATTTCCTCAAGCTCTCCGCCGACCGCCAGCGCGCTCTGAAGCAGCAGTACCACTTCGACTGCACCTGCCAGCAGTGCAGCCAGCACAGCAAGGACGACCTGATGATGGCTGCCAAGGAGGGCGAAGGAAACAAAGTGAGGGAGGAGAGGAATGGGAGTTTTTATGTCCAAAGGGGATTTCAGGGCAAAAGGATAGGAGGTTTTTTAACAAATTTAACAAACAAAACAAGGACAACACCTCTGAATCAGTATAAGATCTGTTAGATAGTTGCTTTAAGCCTAGAGATTCTATAGGTTTAAAGTTTATGGCTTTAGTATCATTTTTATGGTGTTTTTTGTAAAAACAGAGCTTGAGTATTTTCTACAGTCATGCAGTAGAAGAGAATCTGATAGAATGGAAACTTCCCGATGCATCCCACTGTAATCTTTAACAAAATTTTGACAATGTTTTCCTAGAAATCGGTATTACTGGGTGGACACAGAATTTGACCCACAGAAAAAAGTTCAAAGTTCAACACAGCCTCTAGTGTTATATTGCCAAACGATGCCTTTAAAATGATAGACTTCCAGCTTCCAGAGTCCAATGCATTTTAACAGTTCTAATTTCCAGCACAGTAATATAAAAACTGCTATGGTGACCGCTCAAGAATGATAAATAGAAATTCCATTACTCTTTGTGCAGTAGCCTATACTCAGATATTTGAGGCTGTTTTTTTTTTTTATTTAACCTTTATTTAACCAGGTTAGCACCACTAAGATCAGGAACCTCTTTTTCAAGGGAAACCTACCAAGAAAGCAGCATCAAGACAAACACAAAACTTGCAGACCCACAACATACAACAATGTACAACATCAGAATACAGGCACAGTCACGTGAAAGACAGAGCAAAGTAAAACGATGCAGAAAATCGAACTAAAATCAAAATCTTCATCTTTAAAAGCCCCCCAAAGTCCAATAGACCAATATCAAACCAACTTCGCAGGGTCAAACCTGTTTAAATGTTAAGAAAGCAAAGATGGCTCCTTATTGACTCAAGATCCTTCATTAACAGTTTAAACTTCACTCACTCAAACATTAACACAGCATGTTTGTCACTTAAACATTATACATATTATGTTTGTTCCTGTGCAGGGTGAAGTTGGGTCATTGACTTAGTCATGACAAGCTTCGGAGAGGAATTATGGCTTACTTGTTTTATTTATTTAACCTTTTATCTATCAGGTTAGCGCAGCTGAGATCAAGGATCACTTTCATAATGGAGGGCTGTGTGCATTAAGGCTCTAAGAATATCAGTATTGATCTCCTATCAGTGGTCAGGACACTGAACCATGCAGATTTATGAGGTGAACTGGTCTTTGATCAGCTCCGTTATTCTAAAATAGATTATACTGTACATACATATGCCCTGGTTAAACAGGACAGCAGCAGTGTGTATGTGTGTGATGTAATTTATTCCCCTAAATTAGTGCCCCATCTTCCAGCTCAGGTTAAAGGTGCTATGTGTAGCATTTTGAACCATCAGTATGTCATTATTAAATGAATTGTGATGTCTTGGTCTAATTAGCATAAACAAATGAGAACATGATCAAGACGATTGGTAGCCTCTATCGCATGCCAGTGATTGGTGCAAGTGTTTCTCCAAATTAAGACCACATTTCCCATAAACCCTGTTGCTTCCGGTCACAAAGAGGATCTCTGCTTCCTTCGGTCAAAGGTTTTCCCTTCGGTCAAAGGTTTTCCCTTCGTCTTTAGTGAAGATGATAAAGATGTTGGAAATTATTTTTCTGAAAGCTTTAGCTCTGTTCGCACTGGAAGAACAGCGCCATCTTCCTGTTTTGTGCCGTAAAGCAATCCAGCAGATTTCCCCTCCAAAATCCCCTTCCAAAAAAGTCACATGTGAATTCCAAGCGCATGTTGGTTTTCCTATGTGAACATGTAGAATTTCCCACTGACATTTTTACCTGTGAAATGTCTCTTCGCATGTCGAATGAAGTTTTCACATGTGAAACAAATATTGACATATCGGCTATATAATGGCAGGTGAAAATGTGAAAAAGTTCACATGTGAACAAAAAAACCCCACTTCATCTAGACTGAAGTAAAAACTGTCAAGTGATGTCAGAATACAACATAAGAAAATGTGTTCACCTGTGAAAACAAACATGTCCAGAAAGCACATGTGCTTTAAATTCGCATATGGGTTTTCACATGTGACTTTTTTTGGTAAGGAATGGAAATGTGAATTATAAGACAAATTTTATGAATATAATAATATGATTTTCGTTCCCTCTCAGCCCTCTGCTGACCTGGTGAAGGAGGTGACTGCCTTCAGTAAGGAGTGTCTGGAGAAGATTGAGAAGTGCCGCACCGTGGGCAATTTCCCTGAGGTACAACTGCCTCCTTTTAACATTTTCAGTGTGTAAGGCTTTATTTTCCGGGTCCACAATTTCCTAATAATTTCCTAGAAAGGAACTGTTAATTTCTTGATTCCTGGAAAGAACCATTAGAAGATGTGGTAGTTCTATAGAAAATGTGGTGGAGCCGATAAGATACTTAACATTTCTAAAAGAGTTTCCTGGAAAGAACTGCAAAACTATAAACTATTACTGGAAATATAATAGGCAGAGGTCAATTTGGTAACCCAAGTCATTATTTATATAATTATGTAATATAGTTATTTGTTGAATTCCTTCCTCTAATTTCAAATTTTCTATATAACTACTACATAATTTCATGGTTCTGTCTTGGAAACAACAGAAGAACCTGGAGGAAGTTACCAACTACCACTGAACTCTTTCTCTATTTTCCCTATAATTAGAACATAATTCCATGCTTCTTTCCAGGAAACTTCCTAAGAAATTAACAGTTCCGTTATGGGAAGTTAATAGGAAATTGCAGACCTGGAAAATACTTGAATACTGATCTTTCACTATCACCTTTTCATCACTTTCTTCTCCCCATTGTCTTTCACCACATTTGCTTTACCTTCTTCTGTCTCTCTCTTGTCCTTTTCCCCTCTTCCAGGTGGTGAAGTTGTGTCGTGAGTGTCTGCAGAAGCAGGACAGCGTCCTGGCTGACACTCACCTCTACAAGCTGCGTGTGCTGAGCATCGGCAGTGAGGTGCTCTCCTTCCTGCAGCTCTTCTCCGAGGCGGCAGGCTACGCCCGCAGGATGGTGGAGGGATACACGTGAGTAGTGACAGAGCACTGTGTCATGGAGGGATGAAGGATGATTGTATTAAGTACAGTTCAGCTGATATGTCTTTTTTTTTTAAGTTCATACCAATACCAATACAGTTATACTGATGTCGCTGAGAGTCAATATCATGTGCCAATATTCAATATCTTTAAATTGGACTATTTTCATGCCGTACTTGAAGTGAAAAAATTGTCTTTCTAATTCAAGTGGGTTCCCTTTTCCACAATCAGCCTGTTTTTTCTGGAAATAGCAGGAGTTAGCAAATTATATGAAATGGGCATTCGGAAGAAATTAAATAAAATAAAAAAAAATTAAAAAAACCCTGCAATAATATCGTATATCGCGATATTTTGGCGGGACAGTATCGCGATATTCAACTTTGGATATTGCTCAAGCCTAATAATTATACATATCGATGGTAGGTAAATTCAAAAATTTAATTAAATGCAATGAAATTAAATTTCATTGCATGTTTCAAAGACATTGGTCAGGATCATCAGATGACACTGATAGCCGATATTTAATAAAAAGCTAATATCAGCCTGATATATCGGCACCGTCTAACCCTAGTACAAAGTCGATTTTATATTCATTTTTGGTCCACTAATGATCTGCTATCAACTCATTCCCCCCCTCTGAACAGGAAGCTGTACCACCCCAACAACGCCCAGCTGGGCATGGCCACCATGCGGGCGGGCGTCACCCACTGGCACGCCGGGCAGATCGAGACGGGCCACGGCATGATCTGCAAGGCCTTCGCCATCCTCATGGTCACCCACGGGCCCAACCACCCCATCACCAAAGACCTGGACGTACGGCTCTGACGAACTTTGGGATGAGTTTAAGTTCATATGATGGCGTATTGCCGTTTTTTTTAACCGCATATATCCCTTTGTGTTTCCAGACTATGCGCACGCAGACTGAGGCGGAGCTGCGCATGTTCAAGCAGAACGAGCAGCAGTACCACACCATGAGGGAGGCCGCCCTGAAGCACGACCCCGCCGCCATGATAGACGGCTCCTCCACTGACGAGAAGATCAAGGGCCTCATCCGCAAGCAATAAGCACCTTCAACACTCGTGAAGCCTTTGCCCGTTCTCTGACTGTGTTGTATTGTACATTGACGTGTAAATCTGTCCTTCTAAACGAAAGCACTGCTGTATCTTTCTCACCTGCCAGTTGGTGTATGCTGTTCTATGTAAAAAAACAAAACAAAAAAAAACAACATGTGCGGATGTGTCGCAAAATGTTGTACGTGCAATAAAGGTGAAGACGCCACGCGCAAGCAATCCGTGGAACAGACCGTATTTGGGTTTTGTTTTTAATTCGAAAAGCAGAGACAAGTCGTATGCTCGTGTTTATTTATGCTCTTGAAGGCAGTGCTGCCAAGAGTCAGGGTCTGGGAAGACAAAAGAGGCAGAGCAGCCAGGGTAAACATGAGTTCAGGTCAATACACTCAGTGACCCTGATTACCAGCCAGTGCAAACTAGAGGTGGAGTCATTAGCTTGTTGCATGGGGTCAAGAAAGAGTGACCTTTGCTCTCCAGCAGTTAAGTATTCAGACTGTGTTCTCCAAGCAAGGCACATAGAGGCGAATGTCCTTCAGTGATGAAGACTGCTCAACTTGCGGATGTGTCATGAAGAACATTGTCCCCATCCACAGGACAGTAGATGCCACTGAATGGTTTCACGAGCATGAAAACCACATCAGAGCAATACAAAGTTAGACTTTTTTTTAGATATTTTCAGGATTCAAATTTATTAAAGAGAAACAGTTTTAATTGCTTGAGACTTGACTTGATGCAAGAAGAGAAGACTTGAGACTTGACTTGACTTGGGTTCTGGTGACTTGGGACTTGACTCTGACTTGTACTCTGATGACTTGAAAAGGTTTCTAAAGTCTTGACTTGAGATCTTGTGTTTGTGTAAATGACTTAGATTGAAAGTGATGAGATTTGTTCCAGCAGACGACTGAATTGAAATTCTGTTTTCTGAATTTGTATGGAATGACTGAATTTATTGAAGTTGAAACTGATTATAGAAATCAAACTCATGACGCTCTCACCAAGTTTTTATCCTATTAAAACCATATTGCATTGAAAAGTCCTGGATATTTAGTTTTAAGATATTAAATTGATACTGGACTCTTGATTTGTTCTGAATTGACTTGCTAATCTACATTTAGACTTGAGACTGACTTGGGACTCGAGAAAAGTTGACTTGGTCACACCTCTGATTATAGGTATTACCCATAGACGTATGGACAGACAATTTAATATCTAAGAGAGAGAAATATAACTATAGCAGCCATACAATCACAAAAATGAACTTGCACTAGGTCTTTTACATGTTATTTAGATAATATTTACCTTGTTCACCATGATTCATTTCCACATGAAAATATAGGTAAATAGGACTGTTGGTCTCACAAGTGAGCAGGAATACTTACCAAGATAATAAACAGCACACTCCTCCGGCCAGATGGAAGTGCACACATGACCTGAACGAATGGGCAAAGTCCACATTGAAGCGCACTATAATCTGTTTTGAAAGCATATTATTTGCTGGTTTGTCTTAATTCTCTCTAACAATTTTATTCTAAATTATTATAATTGCTTGTTTTTTTTAGTCTGGACTGAAACTATACTGAGATGTGGAGAGCACAGCACTTTAATATATATTATTATAGTTTATAGCCTAGAATTTTGGAAGAAATAAAATAAAATACCCCCGTGATAATACTGTATATCGCGATATTTTGGCGGGACAGTATCGTGATATTACATTTTGGATATCGCCCAAGCCTATTATCGCTCAACTGCCATATTTCAAACATCAACTGTTTGACAAACACACATCTTTTATTTGTTGTTCATATTGACAGACATAGCCTATTAAATAGGGACAATATGTATCCATTTTACACAAAGATTCTTCATTCTTCACGCATTGTTGGAGAGAAAAAGGCAGGATTAAAACACAATACCCAAACTTTATACAAAGAGTATCAAAAAATGGATGTAAAACCATGAAAATAGAAGCTCTGTGCAATGCTGGTATATCCATCGTAGAACACAGTGAGAGCTGTCCATCAGTCCGTCTCTGATTGGGCGTCTGCATAGAGATCAAAGGTCATCCAATAACAGTCTCAGTTCATTGAAGTCATGTGTATTGCCGTTTGCTGAGGTCTCCTAGACTTTGACGAAAACTCTACATGATATATTTTCCAGTATTAACTTGGTTTTTAAAAGACAGCTCCCAGTGAAAGTCCCCCTTTGAAATCACATACCGAATCATTTCATCTCAAATGAGACTTCACAGACACATAATGGCTTCTAAAAGTAGATTGCTAGATAGTACCGAGCCTCGACAGATCATACAATAAAGCGAGTGACGGGGACATTGTTCAGCGTCTTTTCTCCTGAGGACGTTTTTGCATCACTTCTCTACTTTCGTCCCGTTCCGCCTCCTCACTGGAGGACGCAGAGCTCGGTGCTGTACTGGTTGCGGGTTTCCCCGGTGCGGTCGGCCTCCCCGTCCTCCGGGCGTCCCTCCTGCTCGTCCGCGTGCGAGTCCAGACTCTGCCTCAGCTCCATCAGCAGCTCCTTGCCCTCGCTCGACGGCAGGTTGCCCAGGTAGTACTGAGGGGCGAGCTCTACAAGCCTGCAGCAGAGAGAGAGAGGAAAACCACCAGGAGGGTTAGACCGACAGTTGCTGTAGA
The DNA here is from genome assembly GCF_046629955.1 of Centroberyx affinis. NCBI lineage: Eukaryota > Metazoa > Chordata > Actinopteri > Beryciformes > Berycidae > Centroberyx > Centroberyx affinis. The sequence continues at coordinate 8,931 of NW_027279460.1, forward strand.
ATCGATCAATACTACACTGGTTGTCTATGGGAAGACCTGGATTGATCCTAATGTGACATTTTGATCAGATTCCACACAAGTAGGCATGAACTTCTTATGATTATTATTTTTATCAGCACATGATATCGACGATTATTACATGGCTTTGGTAAATACTCAGGTCTGATTGGCTAGGGAACACATTCTAAGGTCTGTTATATCTAAACAATAGGCCCTTTTCACGTCGTCATGGTAACAGCATCCATATTGAGAAACTGTTGCATTACAACTTTGTGTGGCAACTTTGTAATGTAATAACATTTGCATAATGTAAATAACATTATGCAAATGAGGTGATGACTGTCAAGCGATGACATCGGACAAGGAGAAACTGAAGCTGAAACTCTCCTTCATAATGGAAGAGGGAACTTTAGGTGAAGCCTTTCTCTAGTTTAGATCCAGAAGTCAACAAAAATAGAGCTGGCAAGAGGAAGTTGTAATGCACCTGTTTCTCAGTGTGGAAGCTGTTACCATGACGATGTGAAAAGGGCCTATAGACCACTGTTTCACATCTTGGCAGCTTCAATTTAAGGTATCAAAAGCACATATTACTGAAACCCTAAGAACAAGACATGTGGCTTAACCCGAGGCCTGGTTCATCATAAACAGATGGGACATGGTTGGATCTATACGCCACTTCCAGAACGTCACCAACATGCCAGAGGTGAACTCACATGTGGGGGTGCACTTCGGAGGCGGTGCGGATGCAGTTGTCGCGGGAGATGGTGAAGTCGTGGTAGAGCACCCAGGTGGGCGGGCTGGGCCGAGGCTGCCGACACAGGTAGGAGGAGAAGGGGTGGAGGTGGGCCACGTGGCGGTGGGTTAACAGGAGGTAGTTCCCCGAGCCGTCCACGTCGTGGGCCACCTGGGGGGGGGGGGGGAGAAGAAGAGGAGGAGGAACACTTCATTTCCAAAGCAAAGACAATGCGGGAAGAGGAAGGATGGCTGTGACATATGATGAAATGAAAGAACACATGAGTTGTTTACTTTGAGGAAGAAGCCTGAGATGAGCGCCCGCTTGATGTTAGTGCAGTTGTCTTGGCAACCGAAAGCGGGAGGCGAGACGGGGAGCTCTATGCGCTGCATCACCTCCAGCAGCTCCGCCCTGATCACCACAGCCAATCGTAAGGCAGCAGGGTTGAGGAAGTTTGTAGTGCACCATGCCTCATCCTGATTATCTGTCACATCAATATCAAACAGACCATATTAATTATTCATGACAATATGTTGACAAGACCAGCATAGTGATTTCTTGATTTTGACTTTCCAGAACTATGAACTTGTCTGTGAACGTACGCTCTATGAAGGCATTATAAATATTGATGAGAGTCATGTGGTCTCCCTCTGTGTGCAGTAGAGGGCGCCGGTGAGTGGCGGCGGCTTCCTCTCTGTTGGGTGCGGGGGTCACGAAGCAGGGGGGAGCTGGCAGAAGACACAGAACAAGGTAATTTAGAAGAAAATGGAAAGAAGTTACTGTAAGTACATAGGCACATGTCTGTATGCGAGCAAGTAAGACAGATATTAATAACTGTTCTTACCCATGATGTGTATCATAGTGTCATGGGCATCAATTAGGTATCATATCTTATAGCCTAAGTGAGCCCGAATAGGTCTTGTAGTTTTTATCATTGTAACAGAGACCAAAGATCAAGAAAAAATTCAACATCTATTTGGAAGTAATATCTAAAATTTAAAAAATCACATTAGGATTCAGGACCAATGTTCCCTCCAAGCTAGTTTTGTGACCTACTTCTAATAATTTTTCACACTGACCAAATACTATCCAGGGTTCCTACACATTTTCAATTAAAAAATTCCATACTTTTTCCAGACCTTGATTTGTTGTGAAGATTTTGTCTGGTGTTCAATATGATTTACGCAGATAGACATCTTGCCCCTGCTAACTAGGTCACATCACTGTATAGATGAAGATTGTTCTTCACAGCCACAAATATCAGAATATGTGAGATGACTGGCAGGGTTCCTACATGCTTTCCATTTTAAAACTCCATATTTTTCCCAGACCATATGTTCTCGACTGGATTTGATTTTGGTGGGTATTTGATATAATGCATGCTGACAGCGGCTGGGTAATAAGAGCGTCCCTCTATCTGAACATTATTCTGCACATCAACAAAAACTGTGGACTCAAAGTGGCTCTACAACAACATAAAAGCTCGAATTACGTGTGTATCGGACCTGAACCGCAACATTTTTCCATACTTTTCCAGACATTTTTTTCAAATTCCCAAACTATTCAAGACCTGGAAACGATCAAACTCATTTTTAATACTTTTCCAGACATTCAGTCATTGCTCCACTTGTGAAATGTAATCAATAAGTGGATTTAGAAGTTCAGGGCGGTAAGCGATATTAGATTCTTGCCCTAACCTGTGAGCAAGGCGGCGATGGTGAGCAGCTCGGCAACGCAGTCGTACTCGCAGGCGGCGATGAGGGCTTTGGCCAGCGGCGGCTCCAGCGGCAGCTCCGACATGATGATGCCCACCTCCGACAGGTTGCCGTCGTCGTCCAGCGCCGCCAGGTAGTCCAGGTCCTCCAGGGCCTGCATCAGAGCCTCGGGGGCTGGGAGGGGAGGGGAAGGGGAAGGAGACGGGCTCAAAATCAGCTTGTAACGCGTCTCAGCGCTTTTCAAATAAAGCCTTACTCGAAGTTTAACAAGGTACCCGGTCTGTCCAGGAACTTGCACTGTCCCATGTCGGCGATGTCCAGCCTTTTGAGCAGCAGGACCAGGTGGCTGAGGTTTTCCTCCACCACCCCGGGGCAGTGAGCCTCCTCCATCCCCTCCTCATACAGCGACTTGGGGTACAGGCGCAGACACAGGCCTTGAAGAGCAGACGGGAGAAGAACAGGAGAAGGAATATTACAGCAAAGCTTTAAACTGGGGGGACTTTAAGGCACATGAAGTGAAATCAGAGAAAATGTATGAGTCCCAGCGTTGGACTCTATGAGGCGGTGTGTCCTTTCTGAGCGGCGGCGATGACCTTTGACCCACCTGGGAGGCGGCTGTTGACCCTCTGGGTTCGCATGTCAGCCTGGTGTTTGCTGATCGGCCTCAGGACCTGCGAGTTTGCTCTGATTTGTGGATTGTAAACCTATGACAGAAAATGAAGGGGAAAAAACAGTCAGTCTTTTAACATAAAATCATACTGAAAATGCTAACTTTGGTTTTCTAATCATGACAGCTGAACCCAGACTCACAGTTTTGAGTTGAAGGCCCGTGTCTATCACATAGCGAACGCCGGGCAGGGAGAAGGACGCCTCCGCCAGGGTGTCGGCGAGGACGACCCGCCGTTTCACCCCCACGCCCCCGGCCCCCTCCGGGCAGTCGGGGGTCTCCGTCTCCCGCGGCAGAGAGGCTTCGGGTTCGGGGTCGTAGACGCGCTGGGTGGCCCCGCCCAGGCCGGCGTGGAGGGGCACCGTCCTGAGAGCGCCCAGCTGGGGACTCAGAGCGACAGACTCCTTCTCCAGCAGGGAGGCGCACTCCTCTATTTCCTGGAGAAAAGACGGAGAACTTAGTTAGTGGGAAATGGGAGAGTTTATGCTGCGTTCACATAGTGGCTTAAAAAAAGACATACCAGTCAGCACTGTGGGGTCTCAATTAACCCCAATGAGCAAACTGTCTTCTCATTGCCAAGGTGATTTTGATCATCAGGAGGTTCACCATTCAATGTATACTGATACAATAAAAATGTATCTGTTACATAGTATTCTGACTGTCCATTTTCAATTTTCACTTGATTTCTATCTGATTTTCTATTTTAAATTCCTTGGAAAAATCCTTTAGAAATATGTTTTCTATTTCCTATTCTCATACCTTCTCTTTTCAGTTTTTCAATCCACTCACACATCCACTCTAACCCTCCCTTTTCTCTCCCTCTTGCCCCACTAATAATACACTGTTTGGGTTTATTTCAGCTGAGACACATGGCAACCCGACAAGTGGTCCTCGGTGTCCTTGTTTACCTTGTTAGTACACTGTATTTGTGTGTGTGTGTGTGTGTGCATGGACTTCCTTTGACCAGATGAGCGTTGCCAGAAAAAGGCCTTTGTCTCACAAACCTAGCATCAGCCAACACAGTAATACATGCCAAGGTCTGCCTTGTGAACTGGAAACCAGGACTGGGAGAACGCCAAGGAGTAAGGGGTGTGGTGATATTGACATAATGGGAGTTTAATGTGTGTGTGTGTGTGTGTGTGCATGTGTTGTAGGTGTGTGAGCGTATGCATGTGTGTGAGGACTGTTCAGGGTTTGATATAGGCCAATAAGTACCTTTGTGCATGGAAGGAGGATGCATGACAAATAAACTCTCTGCAGTCTCTGCACCCTTGTATATAGTCTCATTTGCCTTTGGGTGTGTGTGTGTGTGTGTGTGTGTGTGTGTGTGTGTGCGTGTCAACCCGGACACCGGACACCTGCGTTGCAACAGAAGCCTCTCAGGTTAAAGTGTACCTGTTTCACTACCCCGCAACACAAAAGGAGCGCACCGAAGAATGAACATTTGTTTGACCATTTTTTTTTAACTGGATAAAAGAAAGAGTTCCTGTAAAGTCATTATTCTTGAAATCTGAAGGAACAGTATCAGTGAAAGTGGAGCGCCAGAACCGTATGAACAAGTTTAACCCTCCGCACCTGTGCACTGGCCAGAAACACCATCACGTCCCCTTCCTCCCCCCTCCGATGCAGATCCAGCACCATGTGACAGGCAGCGGCTATGGGCTCCCTCCCGGACTGAGGCTCCCGGTACACCGTCTCCACCTCCCCAGCCCTCCTCTCCTCCGTCCTACCGCCGTCCTCCTCTTCCTCACGCCTTTTTCCGGCGGGGGAGTCGCCGGGCGGGGCGTCCAGGGCGAGCAGCGGGACGGCGGGCCCCAGGAAGGCGGCGAGCCGGGGCGCCAGGGTCGGGTGGGCCACGAGGACCACGCGGAGGTCGGCGGGCCTCTGGCGGCAGACGTCGCACAGCAGGCCCAGCAGCACGTCGGTGGGCACGGTGCGCTCCTGCAGCTCGTCCAGCACCAGGACGCCGTACTGACGCAGCAGGGGGTCCGACATCATCTCCTCCAGCAGGAGGGAGTCGTGGACGAACCTGGAGAGAGAGAGAGAGGATGAGAGAGATGAGGAAATCACCAGTAACCTTTGGCTAAATGTAAAACAGAGATTTGTCAGTAGCACTTTATTTTATTTTTTACCTTTAGTCTGAACAGAAAGAGAGGGAGAGAGTCGGGGGAAAGGACACAAGGATCACCTTTCAGTTAAATTACATTGCGATAACACTTTTACTGGCAAGCTGGACTGTAAACTGCAAGCAACAAAGACTAAGGAATGGAAGGTGTGGCTGCTCTGAGAGAAAAGAAAGCCCATGTAACAGTATCATACAGAGACCGGTGAAATCCCATGACGCCATCTACCTTATGCCTGGGGAGGAGGAGATTACATATAATAAGGATCGGTGTTGGGCTCAGTACTCAAAAAACTAATAAATGACTCATTATTATTACATTATTGTGATTGTTTTCTTTTCTTTCCTACATTCAGAAATCAACTCAATTACCTCTCCTCTGAATGATCAAGGGGACCGAAGAGAATTCAGGACTTATGTTTTTTTTCATTTTCTGCTTGAACAAAAATCAAAGTAGTGGGAATACCTCCACCCAGACAAAGTCAGCTTCACTGCCTTTTCTCACCTACCCTGTCTTCTGACTTTGGATCAGTCGATATGATATTTAGGGGGTAATAACCTGAGCAGGGTGTCGGGCGTGCAGCTGTCGTCGTGAGGCACCCTGTAGCCCACCTCCAGGCCCAGGCTGAGGTCCATCTCGTCGGCCACGCGCAGGGCCAGGCTCCCTGCCGCCACGGAGTAGGGCTGGGAGCAGCACACCAGGCCCCGGGAGAAGTCGTGGGACAACGCGTACTCCACGCACCACTGGGGCACCTGGGGGGGGGGGGGGGGGGAGAGGAGGAAGAGAGGAAAGAAAGAAGACTGTTTTAATCGCTTTTTTGGGTTGAACTGTTGGAGAGTGTGTTTGCTGTGTGTGTGTGTATTGGACAATCAATCAAAATAAGGCCCAGGTTGACAATAACCGGAATTATTCTTTAAGGATGAGAGGAACTCTGCTATTATTATTATGGAAAGTTATCCAGCTGGTTTTATTTCAAAATCTAGGAAAATTTAATTAACATAATTATTGCTATTGTTTTATCGCCCAGCACTACAAGCAACCAAACTGCCATCCACAGGACTACCGGAGAGAACAAATAAACATGTCCAAACAATGGACCCTAAATAAATATTTAATCAAACCCTACATTAGGTCTAATAACAGTAACAGAGACAGATAAGGTGGAGGCTGCTAATCCAGACCCATCAAAGAAGCATTTTTTGAAGTATTTAACTTTAACGTTACATTTGCATTACATTTTAGGAATATACCTGATGCTCCTACACAGCTCACAGTGAGAGCAAAGGTAGAATAAATCATCACCATTAGAGGCAACCATAAGGAGTGCAAAGGTCACAGTGGCCAGACCATTAGATGTAATGAGTATTCCCGTCACCAGAACCATCACATACGATAAGGAAGCGCTAGGTAAATAAAGGTTTAAGTAGAGGAGGAGGGTACTGGAGTGGGGAACGCAAAGTCTTTCTGGATGAATTGAGCGTTCAGGTTACAACAGGAGGGAGTAACGCTGCTGTCCTAACTGGGCTGTGGGAAGGTCATTTCATAATTGGGAAACCAGGAAGGAGAAGAGCTTGAGGCCAAGTCACCACAGGGAAAGCCCCGAGTGATTATTGTGGACAGCCTGGCTACTGTTGATGAAAATTTGAATCTACAGCAAAATTCCAGAATTTTGTCCTGTAGTTTTTCCTGTGCTGTTTTGCTAGCCTGTCTAATATGCAACAAGGTTTCCTCCCTGTAAACCATGCATCAGACAGACTGCTGGTGATAGATACATGGTATACACTCCTATTTGTTTCTGTTCACCAAGGTTTTTCCAACAGCCGTGCTGGCGGGTGTTCCTAGGACAATCTAGGACAAGCAGATAAACCGTCTTTTCCCCAAGTGACTATTAGAGACTCCCATTTCCTTTTTGAAATATGACACGTGTGACACCTCAAAAGAGGCTACACTCTAAAAAAAGACAAAGTCATTTTCTGTGTCTAGTTTGGAAAAACACATTTGAACAAATTAGACACACACAATGACATGAGTGTACTATGCATTTTTCAAAGTGCTATGGTGCTATTGTGATTATTTGCTAATCAAAACAATGTTTGAAATATGAGCAAGACCACTTTTAAAAAATAACACCTTTCCTTGATATACTCATAAAAAATATTATATTGGCAAGTGTTTTTAATGGCACAGGTAATATAGTGTTTTCCACTTATCCTGAAAATTCAATTCTCCTGTGTCGTGTTCCTAATCCTAGCTTCGCACTACCTAGATTTTAAAAATGGATTCTATTTGCGGAGAGAACTTTGTCTAGGTTTACATACACAGAGGATGACTTTCCTAACTCAAATAAATAAATGTCATAACTGGGTTAGAGTAAACTGGTTCAGCTCATACTCTGATGATGAGAAACCCAGCCTGGTTTACTCTCATATTAAACACGTTACTGTGGCATGGAAACATCTTACTGCTTTCATTTTTGGTTTTCGGCATCAGTGCAAACTCAGACTCGCACAGCATGGGAATATTTTGATATCAACAAAAACATGGCAGCAGGGAGTACTTACTATTACTGTTGGGATCATGCTTTCTTTCTCCTATATTAGAAGTAAACTACTTTTGCTCAGGGGGTATATGCTGTTACCCTGTTTAGTCAATATCTGGGTATCAAAGGTTCATGTTGGTCCCTTGTTACCTGGGTGCTTTTTCCAGTTCCACTGGGTGCACTGAGCAGCACCATGCTGTGGCTCTCCAGCTGCTCCAGTAGCCTTTGTTTAATCCTCCATATGGGCAACTGCCGCCTCTCCTCCAGCAAGGCGTAGTAGCGCGAGGAAAAGGGCAAACCGTCGTACGGGTTCACCTCCAGGTCTCCGAGTCCTTCCTCCTCCCCTCCTCCATCCCCGTCATCCTCTAAATCCCCAGAGAGGAGGGAAGAGACGGAGAGAGAGTCCAGGGCCGTGCGGGGCCGCAGCTGGGACCCAGGGGAGGGGAAGGAGGCGGAGGGATTAGCCGGTGGTGATGACATCATCACCAGGGGACGGGGATGAGGAGGGAGGAAGGGGCTGGTTCACAAAGGAGCCTGAGATTACCTGCAGAGAGGCAAAGAGGGACAGAAAAGAACAGTGAGAGACGAATACATGGAGGGAAGGGTACAGTCAAATGAGTGTTACTGTAATAAAATGTTCAACTTTCAAAGCACAACACTGCTAAAAGGGAAGAAGATGCTAGGCTATATTGACTGTTTCAGACTGACTTATAAACTCAAATAGAGACACGTGTTTTTCTCGTTTCAAGTCAACCTTTGTTTTTCATTATTAGTTGGCTAGTTAATAGATACTGCAGGATGCTAACCAGTGCCAGGACAAACAAGATGGGAAAAATACAGCAAGACAGACCATTTTGCTTCAGTCATAGGAGCAGCAACGTCTCATGAGCTCTAGGTCTTATGAGCTGCCTGCAGGGCTAGTTAGATGATGACTTTTAGCTGGCTGTGAAGTCAGAGGAGACACTATGTCATATAGCGACTGAGAGGAGGGTGAAGCTGAGAGGTTTCACTCAGCCTCTATTTCCAGGTACCAAACATCGTTGTGAAGTGCGGTGGGAAGGAAAATTGCAGACTAATCCGAGTGGAATAGATATCTTCTGTTTTCTGGCTTGAGAATGAGGGGTTTTAGCCTTCATAGCTGAAATGTCCTGCGGAGATACAGTACCTATAGCATGTTTGGAATTTACCTCTGGAATGCCTGCCTCCACCCTGTGGTCATGTTCACTAAACATTGAGATGCCACTGCCCGTGTCTGACAGCAGGCCTAGACGTAGACTTCAGGCAAATGTTATTGTTTAGGGGACAACTGCTGTGCAAGTACTGCTGTCATACTGTATTCACTGAATGATGGGCAAAGTTAGTGACAGTAAGGCCTGCTGGCACAACACTGGCTTACTGGGTCATCGTTGTTTAGAAAAGCTTTGTCAATTGCCTTATTCATGTGGAGGCCATATTTGATTTACATCCCTACCAGGAAGACAGAACGCAGATGAAAACAGAGGCAAACTCAACTGGTCTTTTGACAATATACATATATACAGTATAAGCCAAAACTATGCTTCGACATTGTTGAGAGGTGAGCCAAGCTGGAGAAGGTCCAAATAAAAGACTATAGTGACAGATTTGAAGGGAACATCCATAACGCTACTTCATGTTCTGACTGTACAAAAAAAGAGTTGCTCAACAACAATACTTATAATAAACAGGACATGGAACTTCAATGTCATATCAGAGTAAAGATGAAGTAAAATGAAAACATAACATTTAGGTGACAAAATATACTACCAGGACACACTTCTACTAGCCTGATATTGATAATGTTTGTTGCGAACTATGGATATGGACCTTTGTATTCCTGTCTTCTCTGTGAAGTTTCAATATTCTGATAATATTGTCACTGTGCTTTACTTTCACCCTTGCTTACAAATTTGTACACTATTTAGACTTTAACATTTAGCATCGTTTGCGTAACCTATCCAACTGGGAGGTACACAGGACTGTGCAGACATTATGAGTAGCACAAGAGCACACCGATCACACTTGGCTGATGACAAATGCCATGGTAATAAATAGTAACAGCAGTTGGTTTAGAGACAGAGCTACAGGATGGTAACTTCCAAGAACAGAGGGACATGCTATCTTAGCACTCCTCCAACAGAAATGATACCAGTACCAGCAGTATTCAAATGAGCTGTTCAGGTGAGGGATAATGCAAAGTCTGACTCACAACAGTGAGAGTCTTTGTCCCTTGTGACAGAAGCTTCATAAGCCACATGTCAATAAGTCCATGTCAGTAGGCCTGCTTTACAAATAGGTGGGGATCTTCTAAGATGCCAAGTACACTTAGAGTGTTCAACAAGGTTAGAATCAATTTAGGCTAAGGTCTTCCATTGACAACCAGTTTAGTATTGATCAATTCCACAACAAATATGTAATCAATCAAGCTGCATCATGTCCACGATATCAGAGGTGGACTACACTGACCTTTAATAAAAAGGTCAGTATCAGCCTATCTATGTCTAACCTTACTGTGAACACATGAAAGGTAACATTATACAGTCTGCATCCCTGGAGTGATAAGGATTATCACAACATTATATGTATTCATATTTAAAACAGGTACAGTTAGACACCTCTTGGGACCAGATAAGACCACTCAACAGACTCACAGGTATCAAGGTTTCAAGTGTAAAGAGCACAGTAGCTAACAGCACTTTTTCCAAGTCCAGAATTGACTCTATAGGAACCTGAAGCATGAGGTTGCTGGAAGAACGAGTCCGGTAGGGCCCAGTGCTCCAGATTAAGAGATTTGAAATATAAGGAGGTAATCTCCCAATCTGGGCCTTATAAATAAATATGTGCCAGTGCTCGTCCCGTCTCACAGAAAGGGAAGGCCAGCCTGCATTTCTGTATAAAACACAATGGAGCCAGTAATTTAAAAAAAATATATATGAATCGCCCATGGGTGGAGCCATAATGCCAGTTTATGTACAGCTTACTGTACACAAAAAGGAAGCATGTTGTGAATGACATCAGCAAAGATGACCCATTGTTTTAAATTATAAACAGCTTTTTTTCCGTTAGTGAAAAAAATGTGTTGTAAATATATGTATTGTGTGTATCATTGTGAGAGCAAATGTGAGCCAAGTCTATAGGCCAGAATAGCTCCGTATCATTACTGTCTGCCCTAGCTAATAAAAGTCCATCTAGGTGGACAGTTGTATTGTATTGTTCCTGTCTTTCACAACACCTAAGTTACCGCCTATTCTCCCCATTCCTTATCTCTTGGACTGCCATTCAGACCTGCCAGGAGCGACGTGTCAGCTGACACTCACACAGGCGTATAAGGCAACAATAAAACACACAAAAATAAAAAAAAATTAAAGTAAAAACACCTCTTACCTCTGAAACATATCGGCAGAAGAGGCACAAATTAAGCAGAAACAGCCCGCTGTCAGACGACTGTTGTCAGTTTACTGTTGTATTCTAACGTTCGTGTCTACTGTGTGGCACAAAAAACCGCTTTCATATATCGGATAACGACTGGATTAAACCCGGGAAAGGTGAATAATGGTCAACAGCCGTTCACAGTCTCTTTCCGTGGTTCCTTAAAAGCCAAGGTTAATTCGGGACTGCTGACATTGATGATAAAAACTGAAGGTGTTGTCAGGTTCATCTAGCTACCAGCCGCCATGTTTGGCCGTCTGACTGGAGTCAACAGTCAGGGGGGAGGAGCTGTCAAACCCTGTGCTGCGTTCAGGGCTGCTCGGAAAACTATATTTTTTGTTTTAAAAGATTAACAAGTGACAGCTAGCTTAATACTAGTTTCACGCCAGTTAAATAATTTTGGCCAGGGTGTAATTTGGTCCAAACATTAGCTTTTTTGACATAACACATTTGCAACAGAAGGTCACATCTAGGAACTTCTCCATTAACACAGATGTATTGAGAGTAGATTCTAGTCTTGTCTTTCCAGAAAATTCCACCTTTCCCATTCTTATTTACCACTTTGTTGAGCGCTCAGTTTGTAATTGCGATATTTCCGACAGCACATGAAGGTAACATTAAAGATCCATTCGGATTTTTTCAGACCTAAATCCCATTTTTTATGCGCAAAATTAATCTCAAATTCAGTGACTTGTGATATTGCATTTAATGGTGATTAATGATGATTTTGCATTTAATCTACGATATCCATAGTTATCTTTAGCAGGGAAAACCCTCTATCATTCTAATGTCCGACAGCGTTGTGTACATTGTCACCACGCCTACCGACCCTTGGTCCGTCGGTGAACGAGTCAAATGCACCTGCACTCAGTGTCATGTAGCCTACAGTCTAAATCAGGGGATCTCAAACATTTCAGGTTAAAGCCCCCAAATAGACACAACTTAGGCCATGGACCCTGATTTTAAAGTTTGTCCAAATTCCTTTATCATTCTCTCACTGCCCTAACTATGGAGTACTGATCTAAAACAAAACAAATAGCCAATCTAAACACATGTAAAAGATAATTCAAAGTATTCACCCATGTACAACAAAAATTGGGCTATAGTAATGTTTACTAGACCCACCAGCTTAGCCAAGTAATTACCACAAGAGCCTATACTTGTATTTTTTATCAAAGGCAGGTAGAAATTGAGAGTAGGTCTATTGGTCGGTGTTACATGAGCCAAGTTAGTATGGATAGTAAAGGGAAGTTCAGGCATTTTATAAAAAAATAAATGAACAACCTATGTGTTATGACAACTTGTATTTGATCATCTCTTTGCTTTAATTCAGCCACTTGTATTTGGGAAAAAACAATCCTACATCAACGCTTCAGATGGCCAATTCTAAAAGTCTATTATTTACTTCCTATCAAAAATAACTTTGCCATCGCTATGCTATAGTGATTTTTATGAGAAAATATTCTCACTTTTTTTAATCAACATATTACTAACTAGAGGATCACATGATTTGTATCTACTGTAAAGCCTATCACAGTTACACTCCTGGCAATGGTGCTGCACTCACATCAACTAGCCAAATTAAAGATGTGAATCTACCAATTACATAATCCCAGGTTCTTATTCAACACTATTGATTAATACTGTTGATTGCCTTGTGAACTAGTGTCTCTGTTTTCTCAAATGCGGACTGTGAAAAGTTTCTAACCTTTATAGATAAGTTTAAGGATATTAGGTCCACCCTGTTTTCTTCACTGAAGTATCCTGTTCTTATCGAGATGGACTACTTTGAGTCAGTTTAGGCTGATCTCTTTTAAGGAATTTATGGACACATGTGGTGTGCCTCAAGGCTCAATTCTTGGACCAAATCTGTTTCCCTATGCTTCCTCTGAGTCACAGTCAGAAGAAGGCATGGCATCTTCTTCCGTTGTTACGCCGATGATACACAGCTGAACCCTCAAGTCAGCCTCTCTGCAAAACTGCTTAATGGATCTTGAGTATGTCAAATATTTTTACAATCAAATTTAGACAAAACAGAAGTCCTTGTGAGAAGCTCTGAGAGTGTTTCCAGCCAAATTCGATCGAAATCAACGTATTCAGCCTGCCCCCAAGACCTTAGAAGTGCTATTGGACCCTTAATTTTGAGCAAAATACTAAAAACACTTGTCCAGTTATGCTTTTCCCATGTCAGGAACACTTTATTTCATCTCACTTTGACTTCTGTAATGCCCTGTTTATCTGCCTTAACCAAAGAATAAATCTCTCTATATATACGTATATATATATATATATAAAATATCTCTCCCATTTTAGCTCTCTTCACTGGCTGCCTGTTGGTTGTAGAATTGATTTTAAGGCTTTATTGATCACTTTAAAGGCTTTGCATGGCCTGGCCCCAAGTTATCTGTCTGAACTGTTGATCTCATGAGATCCTCAGGCAGGAACCTCCTGGCTGTTCCTGTGTCCAGGTTAAAGACTAAAGGTCACTATCCCTATTTGTTTTATCCATATGGCTGATGTACTTATTTTACCTTATTTTATTTCTTTATATATTTGTTTAATTCTATGTTTTTCTAATTTCTATTACTGCTTTACCTCATTGATCTTTCTATTTTATTCTATTCGTCTTTTTATGTGAAACATTTTGCAACTGTTTTGAAAAGTGCTATATAAATAAAGACTATTATTAGTAAAGATTGTTATTATAGCCTACAGTCTTATGTAATCGCCTATAGGTTAAATGATGTCCAAGCTTTATGTGAGTTGAGCGACATCTAATGGCAGAAACCTGTAATTACACACATTGCGCCCTTGGTGGGCGTGGTTAACAAAGGGAAGTGTCAGTTTTACCTGAAATGGATGTTTTCTATTAGAACACTACAGATAAATAAACGGTGTGGTAAAATGTGGCTCGATGGACACAGAGCTCTTATTCCATTTCTGTTCCTTGCACTTGATTTTACATGATGGCTTCATGATCACAGGAATACTGTAAGGACACTAAGGCCCGGACCTTTGCACTCTGTCATTTTTGGTTGCTTGTTTCTTCTAGTGATCTGGGAAATTAAGCTTAACATTGCAGTCAATGTAAGTTCCTCTGGATAAGAGCGTCAGCTAAAAAAGTAGCCTGAAAAGTAAATGTAAATTAATTACAGACTTAAACACTTAAAATGGTGTGTGTCAAGTTTGCTCTGAAAGAATTAAACTGTATAGAAAACTGCTACTTTTTATTCATTGTTTACATTATTCATGTAAATTTACATTTGTGTTCCACAAGCTATTGTAGGAGTAATGAAACATTGGGAATGGTTTTTGATTGTTTTGAGTTGTATTACCTCATTGTGGTGAGTTATATGGCAGCATCATGCTGAGACCAAAGTCCATGGGGCAATGAAAGGCCTTTTCCACCAACAGTCCAGATAAGAAAGTGCATGGACCAAGGACAGACTAACACAATGTCACCTAACCCATAAACAGCACTTGGAAATACAAATTACTGATTCAATTAATGTTTGTCAGTGAAATCAATCTCTGAAATTACATTGTTTAGGTTTGCTCTTATACTGCCTTCTTATTATTAGTTATTATACACTAACAAGTCAGAACTCTTATTGATGAACAGATTTGAAAGTATCAACATAAAAAATAAGATTCCTTAAACATAGTGGATATACAATCAGGATTTCAGAATTGAAATGAAATATATATGATAACATCTTTTACAATCAGTTGTAGTAAGTTACTCTGCGTTCCCTCGCTGAGCTTATAGACTGGATGGTCTCTCTCAGTCTGTCTTCCCAGTCTTTGCTCCAGTTCAGGCTTCTGTCCAGGTTCTGGTATCGGGTGGCCATCTTGTCCAGGGCCCGCACCGCCTCGGGCGGGTCAAAGGTCAGCCCCGCCCTCCGCACCGCTCCCTCAAACTTGGCTGGAGATGCTGTGGCTACATAACACCTGCAAAAAGAAGATGAGTAAGTACTTATTTAGGTGTTTTTACATTCAATTACATAAAAAATATATACTTCTAGTGTCAAGGAAGTATATAAACCCAGGATTCAGGCACAATTGTGATTTTTCCATTTCTCTATTTTTCTAGTCTAAGGTGTTTCTCACCTGTTAAGCCCCGGGCTGTGAGGACAGCGGTAGTGGTGCCACACAGCCACAGCTGTATGGGGACACAGCAGATACTGGTTTTCCTCCCAGCATCTCCTCATGGTCTCCAGGATCCCTTCATCAGTCACCATTCCTGTGGACAAAACCTGGGACAACTAGACCATGGAAAAGAGAGAGAGAGAGAGGAAGGGTGAAGTGTGGTGTTGACAGAGCCACTGGAACAGGTCAGTGAGAAGAACGCGTGAGTTTCTACCAGTTTGTGGAGGTTTCCAGGCAGAGTGTGTCTGTGCAAATGCTGGAACTCCTCCATCATGCTCTTCACTAAGGCTCCGTCTCGTCCCGACAGCAGCCAGAACACGCGCTCCATGTTGTACGGGTCCTACGGGCCACGAATCAAAACAAGCACGGTTCTCAAACTGGGGTCTGGGGGGGAAGCCCGAGGGTCCGTGACGTGGGGGTTCCATGGGGGCAAAAATCGTTCGCTCTATATAACTGTAGTACCTGGATGTCGATGGCGGGGGCCAGAGTTTGCGTGAGATTAGCTGCCATGGAGAAGTCGCCCGCCTGCACCGTCCGATGCACGATGTCATTGGCGTTCACCATGGCTACAAGCTGCACCGGCAACCCCATCTGCTTCACAATACAGCCGGCTGAGAGAGAGAGAGAGAGAGGGGGGGGGGGGGGGAGAGAGAGAGAGAGAGAGAGAGAGAGAGAGACAGACAGAGAGAGAGAGAGAGACAGAGAGAAACAAATAAAACAAAAACAAAAAAATCACTTTCTTGCCAAGAAGGTGAAAACTGTCTTTACATTTAAAAAACTGACACCTGTTCTAAGATAGATAGATAGATAGATAGATAGATAGATAGATAGGCAGCCTAGGTCCTTGGATAAGAAAACAATAATGCTTTTATAGACTGGATCCTCTATATTTTAGAAATCATGAAATTCAGGTAATAATTTCCTGAAACCCACAGATAAACACATGCTAAGGAAAATACTTAATGCGTGACTCTTCTGTAGTTTTTTTCAGATTTCCTTCCTCATCTCACCTGCGATATTCCCCGCCCCCCCCGTGGGCACCACCACCTGCAGGACGGGCAGGGGTCCTCCGGCGTCCTCGGCCCGGTCCAGGCCGCTCAGCTGGAGGTACGCGTAGACGAAGTGGGCCAGCTGTATCATGACCCTGGACCAGTTGACGGAGTTGAGGCTCATCAGGCCGTGGCCGCCGACCAGCGGCCGGTCGGCGAACAGGCGCCGCAGCGGCTGGTCGATGTCGTCCGAGCTGCCGTCCGCTGAGGGGGGAGGAGAGAGGAGGAGACGGGACGGTTTTGTTAGAGCGACCCGTCGACTGGATTTGGGGTTTTTTCTCAGTCTATGCAGGGGTGTGATGGAGGGTAAAACAACCAAAACTATCTGCAGTCACCTTTTTAGACTGACATACATCTTTATGCTATAAATCTAGTATCAAACTGATGAAAGCTACATTATCATAGAGGGTAACACTTTACAATAAGGGTCACTAAGTTAAGGTTTAGTTAATGCTTAATAAGGGATAGATAGATAGATAGATAGATAGATAGATAGATAGATAGATAATTAGGCAGCCTAGGTCCTTGGATAAGAAAACAATAATGCTTTTATAGACTGGATCCTCTATACAGTATTTTAGAAATCATGAACTTAAGGTAATAATTTCACAGATAAAGACATGCTGAGGAAAATACTTCATGTGTGAATCTTCTGTACTTAACAGTTAACTAATGTGTTAACTAATGTGTAATTTACTAATGGTCTAATGTGTAATTTACTAATGGTCTAATGTGTAATTTACTAATGGTCTAATGTGTAATTTACTAATGGTGTTCATATAGGTATTAATTTATACATTATTTAATAGTTTATAAAGATTACTATGAAATAATGTATAAATTAACACCTTAGTTAACATGAACACCATTAGTAAATGATTACCAGACACATTAGTTAACTGTTAATGCTTATTAAGCATTAACTAACCCTTAACTTAGTGACTCTTATTGTAAATTGTTACCTCATAGGGTACTCTAAGGAAAAAACATGAATTGATATTTGTTCATATTGGTGGTTTGTTGCCTTGATGATCACCAACTGGATGTGATAGTGTACGAACATTTTTTTCTGTTAAGCAAATTCAGTGAAAATCAGGATGATAAATAATTAAGTATTTGGAGAGACAAACATCATGCAACTTGATGTGTATCTAAAATGCCATAGCACTACTACGACTAGAACTACTGTGACTGCTACTAATAACAAATTATATAAGTTATGGGACCTTCTGAACTCTCTCCTGATTCCCTCTCAACTCATTTATTGCTTTAGTGCTTCCATATATGACTTGATTGCTAGGAAAATACTCTAAGAGCAAATTGGTGGCTATTCAGGTAAAGAAAGGACACCATTTGAGTGTATTAAAGTCACTGTTTTGGTCTCTACATGGCCTCTTTTAGTTCACCTGCAAACACATGGATATTATCCTCCAGGCAGGTGATCATCTGTTTCTCCTGGACCGGGGTGATACGTCCTCGGGGGTAAACCACCACCACATCCAGCCCGCTGAGACCTTTGGCGCTATGGATGGCAGAGCCACCGGTGTCCCCTGAGGTACCTGGAGAAGAAGGCCATAAGAGGATTGATTCAGATTTTTTGAAAGTAGAGAGAGACAGGAAAGACTGGGAGAAAGGGGGGATATGCCACAAAGGTCCTGGGTCAGATTCAAACCCAGGACATCGCATTTACATGGTATGTGCCTTAGACCACTGATTCTCAACCTTTTCATATCAAGGACCCTAATTTAGTCCACATTAGAGCCACAGACCCCCATATGATGAGATTTTGTCTCTCTGACCCAAATCTGAGAATATTTTTTATTGTCAGATATGATTTTGTCCAGAATTCCATGACTATCTGTATTGTAGGCAGAGAGATAACAGAGAAACTATAATCAAAATCATTCTTCTACATTCTCTAATTGTGTGAACTTCTTGTAAATAAAATAATGGTGAAGTTTAACAATTCATCAACTTGCTGGGGACCCCCTAGAACCCCCTCAAGGACCCCCTGGTGGTCCCCGGACCCCACATTGAAAACCACTGTCTAAGTCATCAGGATGCCCAGATTTAGCACAAGTAATATCTACTACATTATATGTTTTTGTCCACAACAAGAACGAAAAAACCTTTCAGAAGGAGCTAAGACATGTATACTTGTTGAAAACAATCAAAACAATCTAAGCAGCAAAATAGAGAACCTTATATGAATATGTATGAGCCTAAACTGTATAAACAAATGAGTTCAGCCCTGTGCAGAATCCAGTCTCCAGGCTTTACTGAAGCTCTTTTAAATCTCACATTACATGGCAGGTATCAGTTTCTTACCCACAAGAACAGTGGCTCTGCGTTTCTCTTTCTGCAGGAAGTAGTCGAGGAAGCGCACGGTGCAAGTCATAGCCAGGTCCTTGAAGGCCATGGTGTCTCCGTGGAAGAGCTCCAGCACCGACAGGCCCTCCTTCAGCCCGGCGACGCGCACGACCTCGGGCACCGAGAAACCGGACAGGGCCGCCGACACCAGGGCTGAGACGGGGGGGAAACGGATGGAGAGAGGGGAGAGAAGAGTTTAAAATAAAATAGATACATGTCAGGATACAAGAAGAGCGATAGAAAGGGGTTAAAGTCTATATTTTGAAGCCCTGGTGTTTGCGGCTCTGTTGATAGGGAATAGCTTTCATTTCTTCTTTTACTTTGAAAATACTTTTTCTTCTTTTTGAGTCACTATGTCTTCAATTGTTGTTTAACGTTTAATCCTAATGACCTTGTTTTTGAAAATGCTGTACCACTTAAATGGTTATTGTTTATTTGGGGAGACACACACTATCCGTCAAAAGCCTGGACCCACCTGATTGAATGTACTATGTTTTCCATGATCTTAAAGCCATTTTGATCTAAAGGCTTCTGCTTAAATGCTTGAAATGTGTTTCTTAGACAAATATAAATAGTGAAGTTGATCCTGTGTATGAATTTCTTTCCAAAGCCTTTGCCTTTCCATCAAGGCAAAGGGCGGCTACTTTAAAGAATCTAAAATATAAGATAGTTTTGATTTGTTTAACACTTTTTTGATCACTGCATAATTCCATTTGTGTTATTTCATAGTTTTGATGTCTTTACTGTTATTCTAAAATGTGGAAAATAGTCAAAATAAAGAAAAGTGTGGTGTCAACACTTCCAGATCAGTCTCATATGTCCCGTCCCTACCGTCTCACCCTCCAGATCCTCTCTGGGGATCAGCTGAGTGGGGACGAACAGCGACGCCACCTCCACCACCAGCTTGGGGTAGGGCAGCCCGCTCCAGCTCCTCAGGGTGTCGGGGCTCAGCGGCGGCAGGCTCTCGGGCATGTACATCCCCCCGTCCGGAGCGTAGCCCGAGAACAGCACGTCCCGGAAGTCCCGTCCGTGGACCCCGCCCCGAGTGCTGCAGTACCGCATCGTGCAAATCTGTGAATGGAGATATGAAGTAAACAGGGAAAAATCCTCTTACACTCAATCTGATGTGTCAGTGTTTTCCAGGAGTTAGCCTACTTTTTTGGGTGTATCCACTTTCCCTCAACCTGCCTCGTCTACTTCTACCTCAGTTTGTGATTTCCTACATTTCCCAGAATGCCTTTCCACAACCTCCAGAGAACAGGTGTGAACTTTCAGGTGGGTGTTTGGGGAAATGCAAACCACATCGCCAATAGCTGTTTTTGAACAGTGTTTAAAGTGTTTCAGGTTGGATTTCTCCTTTAATGACTGAATGGAAGGCGTTGTGTCCCATTATTTCTCCTCAGCCACACAGCTTCATGTTTTAGGTTAGGTGCTGAATCCTCAAAAAATAATCATATAGAAAGATCCAGGAAATGTATTGATCTACCAGGCAGAGAAACCTGCCAGTTATGAAAATATCATATTCAGGTATAGGTAGTTAAAGAAACTGTTCTGTCAGATAGGAGAAAGGAGGCACTGGTGGAGAATTTTGTGATGAGTATGGCAAACCATTATAATGGTATAAAATCTATTGCCAATAGGCATGGTTGACTTATTTCAAGTTATATTAAAAATTGATTGGTGTGAGGCACTTCAACTAACAACCTCAAAGTCTATGACAAAATGAGCAGCATGTTTTCAATGAGACTCTCCCTTATAAGGTCTATAGCAGTGATTCTCAACCTTTTTCATATCAAAGACCCCTAATTTAGTCTACATTAGAGCCACAGACCCCCATTTGATGAGATTTTGTCTCTCAGACCCAAATCTGAGAATATTTTTATTGTTAGATATGATTTTGTCCAGAACTCCATGACTGTCTGTATTGTAGGTAGAGAGATAACAGTGAAACTATGATCAAAACAGTCATTCTTCTACATTCTCTAATTGTGTTCACTTCTTGTAAATGAAATAATGTTGAGATAACGTTGAGAACCACTGGTCTATAGTATCAGGTATCATGTGTGCTGAGGCTGGGACTCTGGACCAAATACGATGTAACAAAATAGTGATTCAACCTATAGCCAGTTCATGAAAGCTTTTACGTTTGCTGTTCTCACCTGGTGTCTGGTAGCTCTTTCCTGGGAAAAATCCTCTTGTCACAGTTCTGGACTCACTGTTTGATTGACAGGTGAGCTGTGGGATGACACCACAGCAATGAGCTAAGCAAGAGTCTCTCAGTCTCACAGAAAGAGACAAAATAAAAACAGGATTTTAGTCAAATAACGTTCAACTACTCATCACTAGGAAGAATGCTGAAGATTCAAACTTTCTCCCAGACACTAGTTCATACTAATTTATAAATGGCTTGGCCTCGGTTTATATTAGTAAGCTTTTTAACTCCCCATGTACAGAGGCATAGTAAATCTACAAACAGACTCAGTTGACTGCTGGGTTAAAGATAAAAAATGTTCCTGAACTTTGGAACAACCTGCCAGAGGAAATATGACTAGCAAACCCTGTACCTTCTTTAAGACACGACAGAAAAGTCATGTTTAGAAACTCCTGGTTCTTCACAGGTCAGAATAACCAGTTCTCCATTATGGCTTCGATTTGATGGTTTACTTTAACGGCTGCTTAACTGCTCAGTGGACATGCAGACTGATAGAGTTATTAATGTTTTTTCTTTTTATGTATCTTTGAATTGTAATGATAATATTACTGTTACATAGTCTTGGAACCAGTAGTGCAAGTCTTCATTTTTTATTATTATTATATTATAATGTTATTATTGATGTAGAAATTGCTGAGGACTGGACCTACCTTGTAGTCACTCTGTACCGCCGTCGCACAGTCTCTACTGAAGTCCAAAGTCCGGTATTGGCGTCTTGGTAGCTCAGTGGAGAGCGCGAGAGTCCATTAAATAATACAAAACGACACACTAACTAGCGACTAGACATGAACGAAAACGGAGGTTCAAAGGAGCGTAGTCGGTCCAGCAGGTCTCAAATCAGTCGGTGTCTCAGAGGACTGGCACTTAACTTGTAAACATGCAGCAGGTATCATCTTCTCCTATGGCATTCTCCCGCGAGCAGCTTAAAATTACTCCTGCTCGCCAATAATGCCCGCCCCCAATGCCTCGACAGCCAATCGTAATAGCCCATTCTCTGTGACAGCTATGACAAACAGTTGGACCGTGCAGCCACCTCAGCACAGGCCACACAGTCCTGGCTTCATATAAAACTTCCTTGGCTTAAGCTAGCAAGCATTACACAGTCTGAATGTGAGCCTTACTTATCCAACATAACTAACAAGAACACGTTTGTAAATTAACTCACGTGTACATGCACGCGCACAGTTGGAAACTACACCGAACCCGTTCTTCTGATGTCGATCTAATCTCACTGCACTACAAACCGTTACCTGCTCTCTGATTGGCTGGCGCTTGGTACAGCTTAAAGGGACAGTACAGAATTTGTCATCCTTCAGACCAGTGGCAGTAGTAGCAGTAAGATGCTCTCCAAGATCTTGATAAATATATACAACTGAATAGATCAACTGAATCAATCAATATCAATCAATTACTTATTAATTTAGTCGCTTTTTTTTTTTTTTTTTACAACTTTTTCAGACATGCCCTCCTTTTTGTAATGTTTGTAGGACTCATTTTGTCATACATAGGATGGTGAGATATTGCAGTTGACCAATAAAAACATAAATTAAACATTAAATTAACCAATATTTAACTTGTACTAGATCACCCCCTCCCCCCTAATTTCTGAAATAGCCTAATACATGACTCTCTGGGCTGAATTAGCAATATATAACTGCAAGTAATTCATCAATGTGATTAATCAATGCAGTAGTTTAGCCTGCACTTGCATGGATAGTCACATGTTGGATGGAAACCAATCATACTGAAAATTGTATTGATCTGATCTTCATCTTTTCATCATCTTCATCCTCTTATTATTATAGAAGAAAAAGAAAAACACTATACAACAGCAACAATATCGTGAGCCTTTAGCAGTGGCTCTCAACATGGGGTCCGGGGACCACCAGGGGTCCTTGAGGGGGTTCCAGGGGGTCCCCAGCAAACTGATGAATTGTTAAACTTCATCATTAACACAGTTAGAGAATGTAGAAGAATGACTAATTTGATCATAGTTATCTCTTCAATATGGATAGTCATGGATATCTGGACATAATCATATCTGACAATAAAAATATTCTCAGATTTAGGTCTGAGAGACAAAATCTCATCAAATGGGGGTCTGTGGCTCTAGTGTGGACTGAATTAGGGTCCTTGATATGAAAAATGTTGGCCTTTAGGAACACACTGAAATAGAATAAAATGGGTATTTATAAGACAGTAGACACTATGTAGTGAAGGAAGGAAAATAATGATGTGACTGTCATTTCCTATGTTGCTTGTTGTTGCTGTGTTGCCCCATCCCCTGTTTCTCCCTCTATGCAGTTGTCTATAATAACATTAAATAAAAATGTTAAATATAATGTAAAAAAAAAAAAAAGAAAAACGACTTTGTTTAGTCAACTGTATTTTGCACAGTTGCATTGAAACAAAGGTTGCTTATTTAAGCATTAATTGGCGGTGTAGTGAGGAGTCAGCTGTCTTTCAAATCAGCTGAGCCAGGTAAATGTGATAAATGATTATTATAGATCACACACTTTTCAATCATATCGGCTTAATCACACCACTTCACAACAAATCTGATTTATGCCATCATTGTTATATTTAATGCGCATTTGCAAACACGGTAAAAACATGTATACAAGTCTAACACTACAGAGACATTACAAAAATGTGCTTACAAAAATGTAACCATGCAAATAACCAAACATAATACACTGACAGTATGTACTGAACATATCCCCCCCATACACACACACACACACACACACACACACGCACCTGTTCCAGGATAGAAATAAATACACATTAAAAAGAGAGAAGCATGTGGACGCCATCAATCCATATCAGTCCCTCAAAAAAAGTATTCATCCCAACACATTTTTGCACTTGGTAAAAAAAACAGCTTCAAATGCAGAACTGTTTTGTTTTTGGTCTGAGAATAAAAGCATCACTATCAAACTCCAAATCATATTCTGGACATTTCAGTGAGGCTGCACAATTCAAATCACAGACATATCAAGGTTGTATCATTTGGGCTAAATTGTCCGCTTCTAAATATGAAAAAAAATAACAAGTTCAACATCTGAAATCATATGAGAGCCAGTCTTATTTGTTGTAATTAGGGGTTTTCACTGGTCTTTTTTTCAAAATTTCTTGGTAACAAACCCAATATCAGGTCTATTTATTTGTACATTCACATAAGTGTCAGGCTGAAAAAAGGGAGTACTTTGCATAACTCTAAAATCCCAAACAAGAGCATTCTGATTAGTTTCTGAACTTCAAGCCATTGCATTTCGCCTACTGCTGTTGAGGCCAATAGTGAGTGTTATAAAGGGCACAAAATACCGCAGAGGGAAGCAATCTATAGTGCAAAGCATGCAAGCCAGTATGTTGCTTCTTACTCTCCCTCTGCATTAACTGAAGGAGTTTACATTGGAACACCTCGCCTCCCAGGTATGAAGCAGTTCATGTGGTGAGGAAAGAGAAACAAATCCAAATACCTTGTTTTTACTAAATTTACTCAAGAAATATAGAATTGCAGTCACTCTGTAAACTGAAAAGTACCACAACCCCCAACCTAATTTAAATTATTTGATTGTTGTTGTTTTTTTTATTTTTTTTAGGTCTGAACTACAAAGTACTCCTTTCTATCAAACTCAACAGAATCTCCTGAAATTTGTGTGAAGTTCCTTTTAAATAAGAGTAAAACTCTTGATGGGAGAAGTGTCAGTTGGCAGGTTTTTTGTTTGTTTCAAAAAAATGATCTTTTCAGATTTCATACACAGATTCATGTTTTCCTTTCAAACTTGTTGCAATTCTGCCTTTCTTGCCAAGACATCTAATATCAAGTGTCATCTCAGTAAGACAAAGGATAGTAAAAAATACAAAAACAAAAAATAGCAAATATCTCATAACATGATAAAAGTCCTAAAGTCCTGTCAGTCCTGAGTTGAAAATTAATGGTTGGAATATTTATCACTGATCCATCATCTCAGTCCATTCATTTCCGTTCAGTCAGAGAAGAAGACACATCAAGCCTTTTTCAGATGCTTTGCAGATAGTGTTCAATAAGGACTAGCTGATAATTCATATTTTCAAGATTGCTTTTCTGATAAAAAGGGCCACATATGAAAAATGTATTTGAGTTCTGAGTGTAAAGTCAGAATTCTTAGAATAAAGTCAGAATTATGGGATTAAAGTCAGAACTCAGAATTGTGACTTTAATCTCAGAATTCTTACTTTAAACTCAGAATTTTGACTTTTTCTCAGAATTCTTTCTTTATTCTCAGAATTTTTACTTTTTTCCTCAGAATTCTGACTTTAAACTCAGAATTTTTACATTTTCTCAGAATTCTTACTTCTCAGAATTTTGACTGTTTTTCTCAGAATTCTGACTTTAAACTGAGAATTCTAACTTTATTCTCAGAATCTCTGTTCACCCTGCACCTTATAATCTCAATGTGATGTATGGAAGAGACCCAATCTTGACTCATTCTGGCAAGAAAGAACTGCAGCAATTCTGACAGAGAACCATTAAAAGACCAAGGGAAAGTCTGGCATGAAATGTCGAGCAATGTTTTACTCTTGGGACAATTTAGAAGCATTTCACTTATAGATAAAGAGACAAAAAAAAACACCTACAAGTGCATTTTGAAATCCTTTAGTACTTCTTTGAGCGACTGTATCATCCATTTTAAAAGAACTGTATCATTACATTGGTTTAAAGTAAACAGAGCTTCCACACACAACTCTCACCAAAAAGACTACTGTATATTTCAATAGTGTGTACTGACTTGGGTGGTCAAGTGAGAACCAATTTGATCGTTTCACATTCAAAAAAGGAACTCGATGGCAGAAAAAGCAGACAGGGCAATTCATGATGTAGCTTTTAATGGCGCGTCCAGTTTCTAAAGGAGTGTTTATAAAAAGAACAGGCAGATTACAAAAAAATCTACTTAGATGTATTGCCCTGCAAATAGTGTCTGTTACCATTGAAGCATACATATGAAGGATCATATTTCACCCTGTTCATATGACATGTGTGTAGCATTTCATCACGTACACACACAGAATGCCTTCATATGAGGATGCATTAAACAATTAAAAATAAGCAAAAGTATCATTAACATATTTTCAGCCTTTAAACAGTTTGCAGAAATGACTTCTTGTCAGTTTCCGGACTGCGATAACACACAGCCAACATGTTATGAGCTTGTGAATAGATATTTCGGCAGTGATAAAGTTTACAAATATACATTTACATTCAAATTATAACCTAGACATATTCAAGCTATGACCGGTTTGCCACATAGATCATGTGATGTGTGCGCAATAAAATATAAATTAAGAAAAACAGATTTCCAATTAAACCCAGACCTGCTCCCAGTGTGAAACAGGGTTTAGAATGATTTTAGAAGCTGCATCACTTTTGTGTCGTTCATTCACACTACTTCTTCAGCTTGTTTTGTCACTGCGCTCATATGCTTTTGTTTTAATACTGTTAACAACACCTAGTTCCACCTCTAATGTTGTGCTCCCTTAATGCCATTTCTTGTGTTCATCTTAGCTTCCATACTTCTTGTAAAGAGAATTTTGCACAAGTGGTTTGACTGGGCGACTGCATTACACATTCCTATTCAGCAGTAAATGCAAGAAGCATATTAGCAATCATGATAAAATATATGCTGGGGGGCTAAGTACTGGTCAGTCTCCATGATACTTATGACTAAGGTGTAAACAGAGGAATACGCATCGAAAGAGCGACCATTAGATCTACCGAACCACCGAGGTGCCAGTAAATGAGAGAATTCGCTCTCTCTCGGCTGTATGCAGTTGCGATCATTTTACTGTGGCAGGCATATCTTTATTCATACTCTTAAAGGTCCCATATTCTACACTTTTCAGTGTTTTATTTTCTATCTTGAGGTCCATTAAAAGCTGTGTGTGTGGTGTCATGTACCAAAAACACTCTCAATCCATTTTTACACCTTCATTTTCCAGCATCTCTCTGAGCATTACCAAGAACAGGCTGTTTCTGTCGCTGTGTCTTTAAAGCTCATTAATATTAATGATCCCTCTGTTCTGATTGGCTAACCGTTTCGAGAGTGAAACGTGAGACGCCGCAGCCAGGCGGCTACAGGTAGGGAAAACTCTCCGGTAATAAACAATGACAACCGCTCAACCGCTTTGAAAAAAACACTTTGTTAGTCTATTATTTCTTACAAAAATGATAATGAGCGAACCTTTGTGACGCCACAAAGTTACAGAAGTCCAAACGGCTCGTTTAGAGGCTCGCTTTTCTAATATGGATTGTGTGGATTTAGTCGCCGACCGTGCGTTTTGATACTTTCACCATGTTTAGATAGACCATCCAACTCCTTTATCATCACAGAGGCAAGGGGAATCCTGCTTTACATGATATGGGACCTTTAATGTAAAATATGAACCAGAGAACCGCCTTGGGAACAGAACTGGCAACACATCATCACATCGATGTAACACTGGTCACATATTCCAGCGAACAATTAACCTTTAAACAAAGCACATGTGAATCCTTTGGCCAGGGTGAGCACAAGCGTTCAGTGTTAACCGAGGGTCGGAGAAAAATCTTTGTGAAACTTCCAATGACATTCCTTTCTTTCAATATTAATTATTCTGGTGCAGGTAATATGAATTTACTAGGAACTTAAATCAGGGGACAAAAGGCTTTCCAGACGTCCAAAAAATAATGCTGCTTATGGATACTCAATTCACTTAGCAATTTTACCGCTTCATTTACAGTAAATAGAAGGTCATTGAATGATCACAATATTCAACAGGCCAGTACTTCCACTTCATGTTTGTTTTCATCAAGACAGAAAATTCACCCAGAAATACTGTCTCCTCTGTCGCACATCATTATTAAACAGATAAGGCATAAACATTCCTTACATAAAAAAAAGTTTCAAATTCTAATATTTAAAAAAAAAAGATCCTAAAAGAACGAACATGCACTATTGCTCGATCCAATTCGACGTTTGCTCAATCTGATTAAATAATCGGTAGCAGTTAAGATTTCGGTTTACTTCTCGGCTCCGTTTTTGAAGATCTCAAGCATGTTTTGACGGTTTAATGGCAAATTAAGATGGGTAGTATAGGATTAATGTAGCTCCCTCTCCCTCAGATGTTCAGTGCAAACATCGATAGTGTGTGAGCACAGAAACTCTGTCTCCATGGGAGAGATGGCTGTGAGAGAAGGAGTTCGCCTTTTACTGTAATGCATCGAGAAGCAAGTGGCGTCTCCTCCTCCCTTCCAATAGCAAGGGTCGCACAGGATACCAGTTTCCATGGTAGTCCCCACTGATCGAACATCATACATCGAGTTAAAAAGAAGTATGCTGGGTTCCCCCCCCCCCGCCCCCACCAACAAGTCCGTCCAAGCTCTTCGTGGATCAAGTCCCTCCATCACACACATTTGACATTAAATGTTTTTTGAGCTCCCACCTACCAAATCTGAGCAGAGGAGGCAGGGGGAAATGAGTGAGCTGGTTACGAGTTGTCCTGCAGCTCTTTGGCCTTGGTCAAGATGGTGTGGACATCTGAGATGGGGTAGTCCTACAAGAACAGCAGAGAGATCAGATGAGCATGCAGACAATATAACCTCATGCAACGATTCCAGGTTTATGCTAAGATTGGCAAGCAGCTCTATGAAAACGTTCAAGGATTCAGTCATCTTTTGGACACCCTAGATTGGATTAGCATTAAACTGTGTCTATTCCGAGCAGAGGCACACACATGGACAGCTAAACATCTAACAAAGTGGAACAAAAAAATCTTTAAATTTCAAAGTTATTGTTAGCTGGGTATATTTTCCTCATGCTACTAAATGTTAGCAGTGGATTCCTGTAAGATGTCAGCAAAGGTGAGTCAAGAGTAGGTAGTCATAGTGTAAAATACTTAAATATTTGCATTGGATAATTGGAAATAAATGTTACATTTGTTCTAATAACATTTGTTGAATTTTAAGTTTATAATATACAACATATCCCACACTTCCCATTGCTGGAAAGACTTTACAGAATGATGTTTATCATGTTCAGGCGGTGCTGTTTGTCCACCATTTGTCCTCAACCAGTCCATCCTCCACCCGATTATATATATATAGATCAACACTGATTTTTGAGTTTGATTATGATATTGTTTATTTTTTGTTTTGGGTCGACATATTCTCCTACAGCTGGCTGCATGGTGGCGACATTTTCTACTGCTTCAGACTGCGTTCTTGGCTATTTTCTGATAAAAAAAAAAGCTATTTTTTTCTATTGTTATGTTATGTCATGTTATGGTATGAAAGCACGCCTTACCTGCAGTAACCTCATATTGATCGTGAAGTCTCCCGCCAGTAAGTGGTCGCGGATTAGTCTGTGAACAGAAGAAGCCCACGGCAATCATGATTGAAAATGACACGGCGGAGCTTTCTCCACTGCGGGCAAGTTAAAGGAGGACAAGGGGGAAAGCCTCACATGAGCATGGCGCAGCAGACCAGGATGAGGAAGTGGAAGCGGTCCTGGTCGGAAAACAAGGTGTCCCAGATGCGGATGACGTCCGGCAGGAGGAACTCCTGGGACAGCAACAGGGTCAGCCAGCGGAATGTGAAATACTGGGGTTTGATATTCTGCTCTTGCTGTTTGGAGAGAAAAAAACAGAAAGAGAATTAAAGAAATAGCCATATCAATGCAATGTTTTTTTGTTTTAGATGAAAGCAGTAAATGGGGATTTCGGGGTTTACTGCCATTTCTTGGTCCAGTTCCCATGTCTTTTATGGTTCATTAACAGTGAAAAAATGTTTTCTATTATATGAACACTTAGTATAAACTCTATAAAAACTATGATTAGCCTAATGCGTATAAATCACTATTAAGATTCACACTTCCTAGCAAGAAAGGTAAAATTAGAGTCAATTTGAAGAAAGTTCAGGAAACCACTTGGCTCAGTTTGCCATGTGTTCTGCACTTTCAGCTGCCAGGCTAGTAAGAAAGCATTTAAAGCAATATTCCACATTCCGCTTTTAAGACAATAAAGCAGTAATTGGTCACTTGTCAGTTGTCACTAAGTGGAGTATTGCTTTAAAAACTTGAGCGGAGTAAATGAGCCAAGAGTGAGCTGGATCTGGGCATCAAGACCTCAGCCTCCAGGTTTCTTACCAACTTGAGATAGAGCTCCATGTCCTTGTCTTTGAGCATGGAGTAGACGCTCTCCATCTTGTAGGTGATGCCGCACTGGGAGTCGTCCAGGCTCTTGATGAAGTTGTCTCTGTTCTCCGACATCAGGTTGGTGAAACAGAAGAACGTGTCCGCTTCAGCGTGCTCTGAAAGATCAACAGGCGAGCAGCACAGAGAGGAAAACATCCATCCTTATCAGAAGGGGCTTACATCAGTCTCCTCAAAATTCAACTGAAGTTGCAAAAAGTTTATTTTCCATGAACGCTGCCCGTCAAAAGTTTGGGGACACCTCATTTTTCTTTATTTTTACTATTTTCCACACTTTAGAATAACAGTAAAGACATCAAAACTATGAAATAACACAAATAGAATTATGCAGCGACCAGAAAAGTGTTAAAGAAATCAAAACTATCTTATATTTTAGATTCTTTAAAGTAGCCGCCCTTTGCTTTGATGGAAAGGCAAAGGCTTTGGAAAGAAATTCATACATAGGATCAACTTCACTATTTATATTTGTCTAAGAAACTAATTTCAAACTTTAAACATAAGACCTTTAAATCAAAATGGCTTTAAGAGAATGAAAAACATAGTATATTCAATCAGGTGTCCCAAACTTTTGACTGGTAGTGTATGTCAAACTCTTCAAACGTCTATTTGAATATAACCTGAAATCCTTTTCTATGGTTGATGGTTAATGCAGATGTAAGTTTCTGTCCGTCTGTGCATCTTTAGTGCAAATTGCATTTTAGGAACATTTAGAAATCACATCCAATGTATCTTGAATTCAGCAGAAAAAGTAGCGGGGAACAAGTTATCTTGCACCTTTCCATTGGTCGTTTGGGTCCGTGGCAAAGGTGTAGTAAATTGGCCCGACTATTTCGTTCATGCCCTGTACGTAGGCGATCCCGGGGTTGAGTTTGGCATAGATGAAGAGGATGCGCTCCACCACCTCCCAGTGCGCTTCGCTCCCGTTGGGCAGCACCTCGTATTCATTAGACGGATACAGGTTCAAAGCCTTTCCAGGGGAGCTGACCTGGGGAGGGGACAGGAGAGGAAGAGGAGGGGATGAACTGAAATAATGCAAAAGTGGAATCTTGGTGGGATACAACAATTAAATTCACAACATTTCTTAAGATGACCTTTTGTTTGACTTTTGCAGATGAGTAACAATCTTGTTAAGTCAGTCTCTCTTCACTGGCTCCCTATAAATGCACATATTGAATTTGAAGCCCTACTTCTACCTTAAAAGTAGGGATGGGACTAAATATTTAACCACTCAAACAGCTTGTTAATTCATATTTTTACCTCATTATTTGGATATGTGATCTTTGTTCTCTGCAAAATATTTTGTGATAAACTCAACATTTGTTAAAAGTGCTTTATTAATACATTGACTGAGCTATAGCCATTGACCTACATTAATGTTGGTGTTGGGGAAACACAGTATGGGAACATATAAAAATCACAACATTCCATACCGCCACGAGATTAATAACCACACCAAACTCAGTAGACACACCGCTCTGCTAACTCACCACTGCTTGGACACCAACAAAGAAGTGATTATACACCACAGAGGAAGAGCGCAGCAAGACGGTAAGGTTTAGACAGCGATTTGTATCGGATATTTTCACCTACGTTAGGTAAAGACAAACACAAGCAATGAGTCTGTGATCTGCTATGTGTTTTCCTATTGTCCTGAGTTCTTGGTATCTGAAATTAGAAAAAAATCCCTTCTGGAACACGGGCTTGTTCCACATCAAAATAAGCAGGAAGGAGACGTTTTTAAGGAGGAATTTAGCAGGTAAACACAGGTGGACATTTTTAAGGAGGAACTGAAAGACGCAGGAGAACAATAATCTGAATTAATGAGTTACATATCCAAAAAAGTGCTTAAAAGCTTAAATATAAGATCATTACAATAGATGCTAATGATAATAAATCAAAAACAGAGATAAAAACACATACTCCCAGATTAAACAAGGAAAAGACAACATCGCCGCTTGTGGCTATATTTTCTATTTTAGTTCTGTGTCAATTTATTTTATTTTATTTCCTTGTCATTTTTGCCTTTTGTTTCTCTCATTGCATTTTCCTTCTCATTGGGTTTTGCTGTCATTTCGTTTTTTTATCATTATAACTATGAGTCATTTGGAAGGAATTAGTGTTATGCATAATCGGTCCCTCTAATTAAAACACATAAATGGGACCCCACCCAAGTCTGAAAGCCCATGAGGAGACAACTAACAAATCCATGCTTCATTAATTCAAACGGGCAACTCTCTCTCCATCTTTCTCCCTCTTTCTCTCACACACTTTTTTTACCACAAACGAATAACACAAATGAACAAGCAGCACCATGAAGTGATGCAGTTATGAAAACGATGCTCGTGACCGCTGACAGAAAGAGAGAAAAGAAGGACAGAGAGAGAGAGAGAGAGAGAGAGAGACAGCAGCTGGATCATGTGGTTCTACACTCTGAGTTATGAACAGTTTCAACACAACCAAGTTTCTACTATGGAAGAAACAGGTTGCTCAGGAATTGTTTTTCTTTGCGGAGCTGGTTTGGAGTGATGGTGATGAGTTATTCTTCATTTGTCCTTGGGTTTGGTTTCATTTTGAAATGTTCTGTACTGACAGACAATGCCTACAACACTTGCAGCAATTAGGCACCGTTTTTCATAAAGCCAACTATTTCTATCAGCAAATAAATCTTTCACAATAACGTTTTAAATAGTAATTACCGTCTTGGTGAAATGCTTCAGTAAATATGGCAATGATAAAATGAAGCTAGACCTGAGATGGAGTGACAAAACGCATGAGAAGACGTGAGTGGAAATCAAACAAAAGACATCACCATATCCACCTAAGGCTATATCACTAACAAAGCCAGGAGTCCTTGTAGTGGCCGTGACCGGGTGTGGTTCGAGTCACACTGCCAATTCTGCATTGCGTTGGTCTCATTTCACTTGGCAGGAGCCTGTCTTTATCAGTGGAACCCTGCTTTCAGCTGTTCCCAACCTGTACGCTCAGTGTGGTTTTGTTGTGTCAGGCAGGCGGCCAACAGTCTCGCGCCCAGGAACGTCACACTGTGGCTTTCACATGTCACATGCTAAGCTGAGTACAATCATACTGGGCAACAGTATTGATACACAATTGATACACAATTAGACGCTTACATTAGTGACTCCGCTGCGGTTCCGATTGACAGTTTGTGCTTTAAGCGTGGTCTGTTCCACTCGCCGACGCAACGTCTCATAATCATTCTGAGGGTCCAGGATCAGTTGGCAAGGGTATTCTGTAGGACGCTGGAAGAAAGCCATGTCTGGGTACAGCCGCCTGGAAACATGCAAACACACATTTATCAAGTTATTTATTTGTTTTACCTATTTATTTATTACACTGTTTATTTGTTTGGCTATTGTTATCAGTTTGAAACCAAGTCATTTTCTTAATGAATGGCAGGAAGAATCTTGTTGACACACTCTGTTCCCTGTTTTTAGGCAGAAAGGATCAAGAGCAAATGATCACAGACCTTGAATAGCAAAAGAAAATTCCTACCTGACATCCTTATCAATCTGTAGCAGAACCTCATTATCTTTGAAGTAGGTATTCCACCTGCTGTCTGGGTTTGGATTTAGAGGCTGAAAATCAATAGAAGAAGAGCAGACCAAATTATTTGGAAGTTTTAAGCTTTGGGAGTTCCAAAATGCTTTTGGAGAAGATAAAAAATACTAAAATTTTTGACCATTTACATAAAGCCCAATTAGAGACTATGGTGGTAATAATTATATAATTACTAATACAAAATGGTCGAGCCAGATATAGGTGAGCCAAAGCAGTGTTTCCACATATTACCACTGATTGCTAAACTTCAAAGACCTCAAGGTGATGACTCCTCATCAACATGGAGTTAAGGGGTTCCATTTTATTTTGTGCCAGAAATATGTTAAAAGAAAGGTCATCTCTGCAAACCACTTCCAAAATGATGATGTGTACTTTCAGTGGGAGAGGAAAAGGCCCTTCAGTAGGTGGACCAATGTGCTACAAATGTATCCACAAGAAACCATATAATATTGTGGCATCTGTAGTAAATACACAACTCCTTCGTAAAGTAAGTAAAGGTGAACTTCCCAGGTAATTATTGTCACTTTGAGTGTGACTACTCATGTATAGAAGTGGGATCCACAAGGGTATAGAGTAGCCACCTAGGTGTAAACAGACACCGGCTACTAGGCTGCTGTCAATATACGTAAGTTCTGGGTCTTTCAAAAATCCAAAAAGACCTACAGTATATTTACACCATAATTTAGTGCAAATCTTAACTACAGCTGATTGATTTGCAACAAATAATGGTGTATAGGTCTTTTTGTTTTGGAACTCTAAAGAACAGGTCCCCATTGACTTCAGTTGTTTTGGAGAAGGCTGCTACCAAGTTGTGCTGGCAACCTCCCTGTGTGTTATATGGACTGACAAATTTCACCTGTGTTTCATTTGGCATGAGGGGGAGTAGATGATGACAGAATTTTCATTTTTGGGTGAACTATTCCTTTAAATTCCTTGAAAGGGGAACATGTCAGCCCACTCCATTTAACACCACAGACAAGGTAATACAGTAATCAACTTGTTTGCAAGGTAAACAACAGAGATGCCTATTCTGCTTTTTACCAATGGACCGTTTTCATAGCAGCCAGTTTGATGTGTCATAGCAGGGTAAACACAGGTGGAACTAATAACATTAATGATGGTTCCATTCCATTTAGGTGTTCCGGTGCCATTCCACAATACCAGGGCCTTGGCACTGGAACACCTAAATGGAATAGAACCATCATTAATGTTTTAGTTACACCGGTGCTTACCTGCTATGACATCAAAATGGCTGCTGTGAAAAGGGTCTATTGATCACCAGATAAAATGAATGAATCTTTAAGACTAATCCAGTAAGGACAGGCTGACTGAGACGCTTTCTGCTTGCTTCTGAACTGAATGAAAGCAGCCATTTTGAATAGCCAAACTGCTCATTCAGCATAAAGTCTTCTGACTTTTGTCACTTTTATTGAGATGTTATTTGTGCTTCAACAATGAAG
The DNA here is from genome assembly GCF_046629955.1 of Centroberyx affinis. Classification (NCBI taxonomy): domain Eukaryota; kingdom Metazoa; phylum Chordata; class Actinopteri; order Beryciformes; family Berycidae; genus Centroberyx; species Centroberyx affinis. The sequence goes on from NW_027279460.1 coordinate 44,204, forward strand.
AAATTGGTGTTGCAAAGTTCTGAACTTCACCTGCTAAATTATCATAATGAGCATGAGCATAAATTTACATATGCATAGTAGTATGGTCGCAATGATGGTGACATTTTTTCAGTGCAGGAAGAGGGAACTGTACAGCATTATCTGGTCATTTTGTGGTAGGCACAGTGTGTCCCATTATTGAATCGGGGCCTGAGCTTAGTTAATCACTGCTGCGGAAAGAGAAAACCAGAACAAAAGAGAGTTGACTCACATGGTCCTCCATAGTCACATCTTCTCTGGAAAGGCCCAAGTTGGCTTTGGCAATACCGGGCTGGATAATCATCTCTTTTAGGAACTGTGAATACACCTCCCTTTGGAGAAAAAGGGGGAAAAAATGGGAAATGGAAGTGAAAATCTGCAACCATATACAGTACATATTGAAAATGCTATTGAAATCTTGGAAATATTGGACAGTACAATCTAATAATGGGAAAAAAAAAAAAAAGAAAAAAAAAAGTAATCATTGTAACAGCATCTCCTAATACAGTCAGCTTCTATTTACCTCTGCTTTTTGAGAAAAGAGTCCCATAATGTCTGATCGAGAGGTAGATAATTAAGAAGGATCTGAAAAGAGGGCAGAACAATCAGTCGTTAAGGTGAAAGCACTGATCAGAACATTTTGCAAATCTACATAACCAAAAGTGCAACACCATAAACTTCATGTCCAATATGAGAAGCTGGAAGGCAGCTTAAAACCCCGATCTATACCACTATGACATTGTATGGCTTTATGGAAATCTTGAAAGGTTAAGTACTTATTTCTATATTAGTACTTTTTATAATATCATTTCTATATTTGTAGAGAGCTTTTGCCAAACACAAAAAAGACAAGAAATCTCCATGAATGGGAAATGAAATGGATGGAAGCTGTTAACCAGTTGTACTATAAACTGTAGCAGCTACTCAGTATTAGGCATAGGCAATATCAAAAATTTTATATCACAATACTGTCCCACCAAAATATCGCGATATACAATATTATTGCGGTTTTTTTTTTGGTTACATCAAATTTCTAGGCTATAATAATAACTATTATTAACAGCCTAGAAATTCAATCTTACTTTTCAAGCATTGGAGGAAACAACAGCCATTTGGAGATATTCCATATCGCAGGAAATATCACGCTATTCACAAAATATTGTGACATTCGATAATATTGCGTATCGGCCTGTTAGCTTTAGGTTGTAACCCTACTTCACTGAACATGGGTGGAGCCTCTTGCAATGCCCTGAGTTTGCAAACACGCCATCAGCTAATCATGGTGTGACGCAATGGAAGATGTCTTCAGCAGATCACCTTGGTCCAGCAGTGTTGAACTTTAGAGGGCTTAGCTTATGGTCATAGAAAGTAGGGTTACAAATGCAACCATTGTTCTATTTGACAAAGGCCGTTCCCTCTGACGTTCCTCACCGGTGAATTGAACAGCTTGAGAATTGTGCTTCATCAACCCTTCATCAACTTGACCACCAGGAATCGGCCTGAACGGCTGATCGTGACGTTGGTTCTTGAAATAACCCAACACCAACGTGATTTCACTCAACTGAACATCACCCTTCATCTTGATGTAGATTGGGAACCATGTCACCAAGTGCATGGACACAAGACCCAAAGAAGCCTTCGCTCCGCCTGAGCCCAGACTAGTAATTTGGCATGAGTGATGAGAAGCAAGTCTTCAATCAATCACTTGAGTGTCACCGTCAGGGCAAACATTCAAGATCCAGTGAGAGGACATCACCTAGAGCAGTGGTTCTCAACCTTTTTCATATCAAGGACCCTAATTTAGTCCACATTAGAGCCACGGACCCCCATTTGATGAGGTTTTGTCTCTCAGACCCAAAATAATCATTCTTCTACATTCGCTAATTCTGTAAACTTCTTGTAAATGAAGAAATGCTGAAGTTTAACAATTGATACATTTTCTGGGGACCCCCTGGAACCCCCTCAAGGACCCATGGTGGACCCCGGACCCACGTTGAGAACCACTGACCTAGAAGACAGCATATATGGTTGACGGACTCTTGAATGATAGAATTGACGGCTGTTGGCTAAAAATTAAAACCCAGATATCTGATGGCCCCCCTGACATTGATGTGGCAGTGGGTAACTGTCCCTTGTACTGGTTAATTGCCTGATGAGGGGGGGGGGCATCCTGGTGGCTCAGCTGGGTAACGCGCATGCCATGTAACCAGGACATCCTGGGTTTGAATCCGGCCTAGGACCTTTGTCCAATCATCCCCCTCTCTCTCCCTCAATCTTTCCTGTCTCTCTCTACTTTAGACTTTTAAAAAAAATTGCCTGATGAGAGGAAGATCTTGATGCCAAGTAAAGATTCAATAGCTTGGGCAGGCAGGAAACTTCCCAACATTATCGATACAGAATGGAAAACCATGTCTGCCTGATGTCTGTTCATCCCCTCGTGCCCCATTAAGTCATCTGAGCACTGAAGTGACAAACAGTTACTGGAGCCTGTGACGTGGATGGGTGAGATAAACTGTTTAGAGCTGCTGTCTCTGAATAGGAATTCCTCCAGTAAGGGTTTTCACATGACACAGCATCAGCAATTAAAGGTGGAACCAAAATAAAGTACACTGTGTCTGATACAAGAAATCCAAATGAATACAGGGGGAAACACCATTAGCAAGGTTTCTTAAGACTCACAAGTTTGGTTGAGAGTCTTAAGAGAGTAATATCTAAGGCAATAGCTAGGTCACACTGGATGAGTTTTACACTGATATGGGGTCCTGCAGATAATCCTGTACTGTAGAACTACTACTGGGTTCAAAACTCAACCAGTAAGAGCCAGATAAGATGTTTCCAAATGTGTCTGGTTTCATCAGTCCCAAGTCTGGGTGGACTGGTGTGGCGTGAAGCAGCCCAAGACTCGCCAAGACTGAAATCTAACAGCAAACCCTGGACATCAGAAATGGAGAAAAGGCTTTTTGAAATGAGACAGGAGCGTGACTCTTTATACCGCATCAGTAGTCTTGTGGTGCCAGACTTCCTTGAACCTGAGTGATTTTGTGAGATTTGTGAATTTTGAGACAACTACTACTTGTCTACAGACACGTTGATGAGAAGTGGAGTGCGATACACGAGATACATGTGACACTTGTTAGTGAAACCATACCGAGACGTGGGCAACTTACTTTCCAGCAAAGCGCGCGGATACCTCCTTCAAACGGGATTCCTGAGTTGAAGAGAGAAAAGATGCTCAAAGAAAAAATAAAAACACAAGCTCATTTTATCAGAACAAGAATGTCACGGTGTGAAACTTACCACTGAAGCACAGCTCCCGGAGTGCCTTCAAGTCTATGCTTTCTTCACTCAAGGCCACTTTGAATTCTTGTATTCTGAAATAAGAATCAAGCTGAGGTTAGAACCGATTATGTTATTGCATCAGAGCTCAGGGACAAAATGCTACTTACAATAACCTAGGGGTCACATTATGATAATGTTGTAATCTAATTTTTAAGTTCCCTCCACTTCAGCACTGCTGAGTAATGTGAGCAGCAGGGGATTTCACCATTTATACCTTCCCAGGGATCAACTTAGATTTTTCTGCTGTCAGTATTGCAAATAATAAGCTTGGTATCGACCATATTTCCCTCCTTTACCTGACCTGCCAAAAGCTTTTATGAACACACATAAAAATGGCAATTCAACCATTGTAGATGTGACATTTTAGACTTAATATGACAAAATGTAATGCATGTATCTGTCCGATCTTATGGCACTAGTCAAGGCATCACATCCAAAACTCCAATTTGGTCATAAGCCACAACACAATAAATGCCATGGAGTACAGATGAGATGGAAAATGGTAAGCTTTTTTGGAAGAGTTCATTAAAAAAACATCTGTGAATCTGGGGCTGTCCGACTTGTAAAGGCACTGACTTGCCTTACTCTCTACACAGATTTGCTTCATGTTTCTTGCAAAACATATGAAAGCATTATGAAAGTGACAATGTCCAATGTCTATGATGTCACTGATTTACTACAGATTTACTACAGCAATAAAGTAATTTTGTTGTTGCTCACTTGATGACATTTGATTGGATTTTTCATGTCACTTTTGGCATTCCTTATGAAGTGTACCCAGTATTGTTAAAATGGTCACAAATGGCACTGACTGCAGTGATGAGTTAGTAGGAAGTAGTGAACGATGTGTTAATTATTAGTGTAATGTTATTTTAATCAGATATAAACATGATGACAATTAAACAGAAAGCTACAGAAAATATCCTCTTCTAAAATTTCTTAACTAGATTCTATCGAAATGAACTACTAATCAAAAAAGAACAAGTGAAAACTAGCTTAGTGGTAGCTTCAAGCTCACCACCTGTTTTGTCTGTGAAGCTGACCAATATAACAGCTTACGCATCAGACCCAAGTATATTTATACATATATGATTCCAAGCAATGGGTATCACACAAATGACAAGAATCAAGACGAGCCACGGCAGCCTGCTTAGGCCTATAAATGAAATTAGTCCCAGAGGGGGTGAATGTTCAAAATAAAGCATCAACAAACTCTGTCTCTCCTTTCACACACACACACACACTCAGAAGGGTTAGATGCATACATAGACAAAGCTCCCCTTGAATGTCTCTCCACAGTTACTTCAGGCCTAACCGCCACTGATTGATGTGATTTTAACAAGGGGACAACTGGGTGCGCCGAAATTCACAAGCACAGCCATAGAAAAATATCCAAGAGAATTGAGTAGGAGAAGCCTGTAGTGTAATGGATAGGATCTGTGTCACACCAATTCCTTTCTCTTCTCTCGTGCCCGCCCTGTTCATTATGGCTTTCCTTGAAACTGCAAAATATCCAAAAGGTTGCATTACTCAAAGCTTTTTTTTTTTTTTATGTAATGTGTTCACTAGATACCATCCCTCAGTCATAGATCATTAACTGTTTACAGAAGAGCAAAGCACCTTTTCCTGGCTTTATTGTTAAAGCTTAACTTTAATTGCCTGTTGAGTAGAGGGAGTAATTCAGGGGATTCTGAACAGGCAAGCTCAAAAAGTTGATTCACATGTCTGGGCAACGCAACGTTTTAAATCCAGGCCTAGCTGTCATCCCAGTGGAGCTGACTATGTGACATAATGATTGGTTTAAAGAGTTTTCAAATTGGCAAACTGGATTATCCAAATTCCGCAAAACACCGATCCAAACACTGAACACAAACTGACCAATCTCCAACCAACCTCACACAATGCCAATGTTCGACTCCCAGAAACGGTCTAAAGCTTAGGAAGAGGGTATAATGCGACCCTTGAACCTGAGGAGCAGATTGAGGGTTTTAGTTAGGATCAGAGAAAGAGACTTGGAGTGTATGAAGTCATTGTTACTAAGTTACTAAGCTGGTGCAGCCATTGACAGTGTATGAGATACTCATGATGACAATTAGAGATATTATCTCAGCACCCTAAAATCCCACTCATATCTCACACAAGTTGAACCCCCCCCCATATGCTGCGCTTTCTCACAGCTCATTGCCTTGGTAACACAGATTACATTTGAAACACACTGAATAGCCAAAAAGAGGACAAAGTAGCCAGCTCCATGCGGCCCCAGGGAAAGTATTCTGATGAGAAATCTTTATTTTGGCGTCTTTCCATGCATTCTTAGACTTTCATTCCATTCAAAACAAGTGTCTTAATTATGAAAATTGAGTATTTTATGGTTTATCTTCAAATTTGATGAGTTGTAGTGTTGAAGACTGAGCATTGGTCGCCTATATAGAAACAGAATACTTTGCAGCTAAAATAACTATAAAATAAAGGCTATCGCCTATGCATTCAATGTATTTTAGTTAGCTCTTAGAATGTGTCACAATTAACAAGGTGTAGAGCATATTAGGTTTTGTACACAAAAAGAGAAAAACACCAGACGCCTGATATTACAAATATATACAGAGGAGCAGAAGCTAATTATATAGAAAATCAATGAAAAGACACCCAAAACGCCCTTCCCTGGTGTCTTTAAGGCTTAAAGGACCATACACAGTTACTATGGCCTATAGCTTATTTGTCATTAGCTAAGTTGACGTTAGGGCGGCTGTTTAATTAAGCAAATAACACGTCACATCTTTGTTTCCCCCCTTGCACTGACAGAAAAACACATCAATACTGTCAGCAAATACAGGTAGTTAGTGGACGGTGGTCAGGACTTGAGGAAGTATAGATGTGTCAGCTGATGTGCTAACGCTGAGCTAGCTTACTTTACACGAACAAGTTGATGTGTTAGCTTGCAAAGCACCCTGGAGGCTCACTGTCTTTAACTTTAAATGTTACGTTTAAACCCCTGTCAATCCAGTTTGCATGTACCACGCATATGTTTCTGTAATTCCCCGCAATACTGTCCCACTCACGTTTGGCTAGCTAACGCAATTTGCTGTGGCTCCCGGTGCTGCTGCTAATAGCTAAGGCACTGAAGTTGACGTTACTTTTGCAATGAGGTTGATAGCTGACAGAATAAATGATGTACCATCATTTTTTGCAACCTCATGCATCAACCAGCCCATGCAAGAATACATCTTTAGATTTGTCTCACCTGTTTCTGTACGAAGTAGACATGTCTGGGCAATGCCGTGCTGTTTTCCTTTTAACTGGAACCAAAGAGGAACGAAATGGCTAGAGGGAAACCCTGCGATCACTTCCGTTTTCACAACAAAACTGGTTGGGGCAGACCACGCCACTTGTGTTTTGTTTTGAGTGTCAAAAGCTGGGTCCAGTGTGCTTCATTTTGCGTTGGGAGTTTTAAATTACGTGGGAAAACAACTTTGTTTAGCATAATGTTCCACAAATTTGCAGTGACGTTGTTTGACTTGCTAATCAGCTAAAACAAACGCAAATGATAACTGCATTGTCCCAATATTGACCCAAATGTCTGGTCCAACGTTGGCCCACTAGACAAAATTACTTTTAATTCAGTTTCCTTTATATATAAATAATGTGTTCAATTCTGTGGCCACTTGTTTCATACATGAATGAAAACAACTTGTTTACATTTATGTTCATCTTTAAAAGATCCTCTTGTCCTTCACAACTGCAGAGGTTATTCTGCTGTGCAACTTTCAAGGTTCTCTTATTGCTTTGGCAAAGAGTTTGGTGCCCCTAGGCTTTATTCATCCCTGGGTGAAATTATTTGAGTCAAAATTTCTCAAGTTCAAATTAAAAAGGGCAAGAAGTGGGAAATATATTAGTAGAGTAGAATAATATCCAACGTAACAGTGCAAAATACAAATAAAATAATAATAGAAAATTCAATTCTAAAAAATACAGTAAAAGGCAAGGTTAATAAAAGGTTAAAATAAGGATAAAGTGACCAGTGTGACATTGGATAATGTAATACTATTGCACAACCATGAAGTCAGCAAAAATACACATTGCCCATAAGCAGGTGATTTTTGCAGTCAAAGTGCCCTCTACCTCCGACAGAAAGGAGAGGATAGTTGTATAACTTATAACACCACAGGGAGGAAGGATTTCCTGTGGCGCTCATGTGGTGCACTTCATGGTTATCTGTCTATTGCTGAGCTTGCTCCTCTGTCCCACCAGCGTGTCGTGGAGGGGGGTGGGGGGGGGGTGGGAGTCACGACGGCAAGGGTGTCGAGCTCCACTCCCAGAACAGAGCGGGGCCCTCCGGATAAGTTTGTTGATTCTGCTGGAGTCAGCGGCTTTTAGGCTACTGCCCCAGCACACAATTCCTGAAAAAAATCTGCTGCTGCTACTTTGGAATATGCACTATTAATAATATGCACTTTTATAGCATACATTGTTGCATCTTATTTATGAACCTCACCAGTAGTCAAGTATATCTTTTAGTCTCATTTCTCATTTAGTCACTCTTCTTCTTAGTCATCATAGCCTCTTGTGTTCTTATCTGTTGTGTTTTAATGTATCTTGTTATCTGTGTTTTAATGCATCGTGGCTGCTATGACAATTCAGTTCAGTGTTATCTGTCAGTAATTCATGTCTGAATGCCAGCGGGTGTGTTTTGTATTCAGGGGGCCCGTGTTAGGGTCCCCCCTGTCTGAAGTGGCCTGGATCTGGTATCTGAAGCCCCTGGATGCGGAAGATTGAGAAATACCAACTAGATATATGATGAATCTCAAATCCACGAATGCCAAGTCAATACTTATGTCCTGTGGAGAACAATCTATCCTAATTTGCAGTGAAGACACACAGCTGTTCATTCTCCCAGATAATTCAAATGCCTCTGTTCTAGACCAGTGGTTCTCAACCTTTTTCATATCATGGACCCCTAATTTAGACCCCCATTTGATGAGATTTAGTCTCTCTGACCCAAATCTGAGAATATTTTTATTGTCAGATATGATTTTGTCCAGAATTCCATGACTATCTGTATTGTAGGTAGAGAGATAACAGTGAAACTATGATCAAAACAGTCATTCTTCTACATTCTCTAATTGTGTTCACTTCTCGTAAATGAAACAGTGCTGAAGTTTAACAATTCATCCATTTGCTGGGGACCCCCTGGAACCCCCTCAAGGACCCCTGGTGGTCCCCGGACCCCAGGTTGAGAACCACTGCTATAGACGATTGCACTGTTTGGACATGATGCATCATTCTCGCAATGATCAAATCTTGGGGCTCCCCGTTTGTTCTCCATCCTCCATCCTCACATTCTGTTGTTTTAGTATCATACACTCAGCCATTAGATATTAGATATTATGTCAACTGCATCATGGAGGACACAAGAACACATTTTGAGGAAGACCCATGGTTGGACTCTTCTTGATAGGGGTGGTCCCAAAAAATTTGATGATCAGTTTAATTAAAAAAAAAAAAGAAAAGACTGCCACCCTCCCAAAATGCATGCATGAAGTCGCGGGACTGGAGACTTTAAATTGCCCATGGGTATGAATGTGAGTGCAGCCCAGGATGACTCGTATTTGCTGGGGCGTCAGCCAATGGGAAGCCTAATAAGGAAGAATATGTTTGCACCATGCCAAAAGCCACCTCATGTGTTTATTTTATTTATCTTTAGAACAGTAAGTTCATGGCACACTTCAGTAAAAGCTGTGCCACTGTTGTTATCACATTCACAACGCCATCCAAACACATTAACCCTATCACAGCTTATCACACTGAACGCAAACAGGGGAGAACATAAGATGTGAAACCAGCAGAAAAGGCACAACCTGCTGGGTACAGGATGAAATGCAGTAAAAAAATCAAAAATCATTTGCACTTGATTTGCAGTCATCCCATTTTAATAGACATTAAAATAAAAAAAATACATTCACATTCACAAAGAAATCTGTGCACACACAATCACATGAGTACAAGAAAATGTCCATAAAACTAAAAATCGATGACAAACATGAGCATAAACCCAAAATTACATAGTAGAGCTAATGTTAGTCATATTGTAATGCATTGCAAGTTACAACATATGAGACATTATTTATAGGCTAATTTAATAATTACAGAGAAACCATGTCAGAAAAGGCACATAGTAACTGTGTTTGGGACATTGCACTGAAATGGTGTTGCTGTGTTCACCTTATGAGATACGGCAAGCCAACTTGGACATAACTCATAAATATGTAGCACATGATCATTCCACAGGAGGCTCCACAGTAACCAGTACTGGTTGAGGCTAAACTCATGTATCCCAAACCTCACAGCAGAGATGGGGACTCGAGTCGCATGACTTGGACTCAAGTCCGACTCGAGTCACAATATTAATTGTTTGAGACTTGACTTGATGGATGAAGAGAAGACTTGAGACTTGACTTGACTTGTACTTTGATGACTTGAAAAGGTTTCTAAAGTCTTGACTTGACATCTTGTGTTTGTGTAAATGACTCATGATGCTCTTACCAAGTTGTTATCCTATTAAAACCATATTGCATTGAAAAGTCCTAGATATTTAGTTTTCTTTAAGATATTAAATTGATACTGGACTCTTGATTTGTTCTGACTTGACTTGCTGCTCTACATTTAGACTTGAGACTTGACATTAATGACATGGACTTGACTTGAGACTTGACTTGGTAATCTACATTTAGACTTGATACTTGACTTGTGCCTCAAGAATTGAGACTGACTTGGGACTCGAGCAAAGTGGACTTGGTCACACCTCTGCCTCACAGTGATGTGGTTTTTCCTCTGGAACATTTTCACCGGACCAGAAAATCACCAAGAGTTTCTAAGTTCATGTCATTCATTTGAAGAAAATTACAAGTAGGCCTGGTATATCTTTGACTTGATTTCCTACAGAGGAATCATATGGCAATTTCATTCTTTATTTTGTTATGAATGTAGCTCATCCTTTCAAAGTGCTATCACTAAAGAAGACTATGTTTCGTTCTTTTTTTCCAACTGTTCACAACATTTCTGTCTCTAGTCAGTCTTCAGTTAGCTCCTTGTTATTTATTTTTATGCAGTAAGTAAATGTGGATGTCCATGGTAGGGGTCTCTACGAACCAGTAATCCCTTAAAATAATCTTACATTTTCATTTACATTAATTCATCCCTTAATTCATGCAAAATCCCCTTAAAATTAATGGAGGAGATCCCATAGAATTCTCCTTAAACACCCCCTTAATCTTGGTTCCTTACTTTCTAATTTAGGGAAAAATGCAGGGAGGCAGGAACTTTTCCATTTATTTCTACTTAATAACCCTGTAAACCTGCACAAAAGGCATGAATAAATCTCTTATAAACCCATACATACATAATTAATACATACATAATTAATAGGGATTATTAGGAAAAAATGCATTTGGTCTTCAGAGCTTTACTCCCAGAAAAGAGAAAGAGAGAGAGAGAGGGGTAGATGTGTGTTTAATGTTTGGGTATTTTCATCTATACTGATGAACATACAATACTTTGGTGCCTTTATATCAGGGTGCCAGGTGTATATCTATTATATACAGTTGAAATTAATTCAAATTCATCTTATTTAGCCCCTCTTTAGGATGTGGTACAGTTTTGTCATTATATCTATTTGCAGTATTTCCCCTGTTGTTCCTGGCATGTTGTGCATACTCAGCTTTGCAGTGTTCTTAAATGAGCCGCATTTGCAGCCTCTGTGCTGTTTGATGGTTTTGGATGGTCCGGGATTCAGGTGACTTCTGTGAGACTTAAGGACGGAAAGCCAGCATGCTGCCCTCTGCTGGACATACATTCAAACTGGACAGAGACAGACATCAGACATCAAATGACAAAACTGGTACAGAGACCCTAACCTAACCCCAACCCAGGAAAAATGGAAAAGTAACAAAATGATTAGTGGATTAGAGTGGAATAATGCCGATGAAGCTTCCTTAACCTCAACACAACATTCCTGTCTCTGATGCTTTCTCGGTTTGATTGAAGATGTAAATGCTCCTATATTCCTCCTGCCTGAATCCATCCATCACTGTGTGTCTAATTAATGTCTTTGCCTCTCTTCCACTTGGCACTCATGCAGGCTAATTATGTCGGTGCAGAGCAGAGATAAACAGATGCCTGCTAGATACTCACCTTCCCCCCCCCTGCAGCCACACTGCATGCCACGCTGCCTGCATGCACATAGTGATGAATACATATATGTGAGGTATGTATGGCCTGCTGTCTGGCTGTGTCCCAATGCACTGAATGGGAGGTCCTCTGAGTTGCTGATATGTCCCTGCACCAAAGTGACCAAGATGAGTTTTTGTACTTTCATTGTATTTGGCAAATAAAGTGATTCTGGTCTTCAGATGACACTGAGAGGGGAATTTCTGTCATCCTAGACTCAAGTAAAGAGCCATAGAGTTGGAATACAGTGTAACAGGCTACTGGTTGTGCCACAGTACAGCAGACTATTTGCATAGGCAGTGAGTATAGAAAGATAGTAAAAGTGTAGGGTTGGTTAAGCCAGAGGAATTAATTTGATCTGAGGATAAGTTTGAAAAATTTCTGTACACTAACTAGTAACAACAACAACAATAACAACAATTATTATTATTATTGTTATATATATGTTATTATTTTACCAATAGCACTTATGAATATGATTACAACAATATGAAGTATAATATAAATATATGGGGAGGAAGGGACTGGAGCAGAGGAGGAGGAGTAGGAGAAGTAACGTTAGGAGAAGTAGGAGAAGGAGGAGGAGTCTGTTTGTTGACATCGGGCGAAAACGAAAATCAGATGAGTGAAGACTGGTGATAAAAATTCAATTAATCGCCCTCATCAAGACACCTAGCCTTGGCGAAAGCTAAGGTACAGCACTGACTGATGAGCTCTGCACTCCTACACCGCTGACCACTCTGTTCAGTCTACATTTCCACACAGAGCTGCTAGCTAGCCCCACTAGCTAACCTAATAGCAGGGAAAGTCATCGTTAGCTGCAAGCTAATTTATACGATGATAAGCACGGATGGAACTGTATCGGCAAGTTAAGGCTTAACTTAGAAGAACAAGTGGTGGTCTTCATTATTCTAGGTTGTTGCGAGTGAGTAGGCTAACGGCAACTGTCGGTTTACAAGCAGCTAGCCAGCGACAGTGTTGTTAAAGTAATTTATTCTACAGTCTAACGTTAGCTAGCTAGCTTGCTAAGTTAATAACAGTGCTGTCTCCCTCAGAATTGACTGCTCTTTGTGGCTAGCTACCAAACTAGTAATACCAACCTAAAGACAGAGCTAGCTACGTTGCTAACTTCAGCTTTTCTGCAGGTCTGATTCAGTATAATTAACAGATATATTTGCTACAATACTTTGAAAGCGCTGTGTTATGAAGTCTGAAACACGTTGTAAAGTAGCTAACGTTAGTTGCTAACAGTAGCCATCCATAGGCATGACAGCTAACTTAGCTAAGTATGCAAAGCTCATTCTGCGATGTTTGCAAAGTGTTGATCACCAAACTGTAAATTCAGGGTCTGTTTACAACGCTGTAGACCGTTTTGACAATAGCATGTTGATCGGTTTATTTGGTAAAGGTGGCATAGTAAGGGTTTGTAGATACATAAGTTAATTGTCATTTCTCACAGTGTCTGTAATCTTATTTCACCTTATTTATGAAGTGCTTTTCATTTCTTTCATTCCGAATTCAAAAATTCTGCACTTAGCCTTCTGTGCATTCAGTTACATTTTATTTCTTTTTATTTAATCAGAGCATGTCACATTGACATTTACAACTCTTTCAGGTGAGCTCACCTGATGCAAAACGTTTCACATAAAAACATTACTCATTAACCTAAAACATTCACAAACAACAACAATGAACTGAATGTAACAGAGAGCTGAAAAGTGGACCACAAACTTATGGAAGTATTCATTAAAACAATCATTGTGTCTTGTCCACTCTATTATTCACAGTTCTCAAAGATATGTTCTTGAAATCGTCAATTCCAAGTAGATGAGTATGCTGTTGATTCCACTAGAAGCAGCTTCTTGTGAAAAGAAGTGAGACCTAGCGGCTTCAGTGGGGTCTTGACCCTTGTGTGAAGCCGCTGCTCCCTGCCTGCCTAACCTGTGTGAGTTTGTCAATGCGTGCCCCCCCCCCCCTCCCCCCTCCCCTAAGGTCACCTGCACTGCCCTGTGTTTGATCTGAGCCAGAGACGGAGAGGCTAACATGGCAGCCAAAGCAGGAGACAACCCTGACAGCCTCATGACTCTGGCCACAGCCTTCTGTCTGAGGAACCTCAGGAAGACCATGTGCTACCAGGGATACAGGAACAAGCTCTGCCTGCGCTCCGACATCTTCCTCCCCAGCGAGATCTGCGACAAGTTGGTCAATACGTACGTGATAGAAGTCGTCCCGTTCCCTTTTTTATGTTCACCTAATGTTTAATCCTTAATCCTCGCTCCTTGTCCAATTGCCTGTACTTTAGGAATTCCGGCTGATTTTTATCCCCTTTACGATGAACAGATATATGGAGCTGGTCCACACAGACAGTAACTTTGAACCACAAGAGAGCTTCTTCCAGCTATTCTCAGACCCCCGGAGCACCAGGCTGACCCGGGTGCAGCTGAGAGAGGACTTTGTGCGCGACAGGGATCTGGAAGCCATCAGAAAACAGGTGAGACGCCGCATGTCGTTAAATCATAGGCTACCTGCACAGTCAGGCAACGACTCCTTTTTGCTTCTAACACATCCACAAACAAGGAAAGTAGATCTGGGTGATAGCGTTTCATTCTATGCTTTTTTCAAGAAGTAATTGTCCCAAATTACAACTTTTGATATCCGGACCTGGGAAGAAATGTCAGTTGTTAAAGGTGTTCCCCAACATTAATATGTTAAATATGGTATTTTGTATTGAGATTCACAAAACAAGCCTTTATGTTCCTTCTGTCTTAAATCTCTTCCTTAACAAAATAAAAGCACAAACATTTATTTAGCAATTATTAAAATTTTTTAGAAACACTGGTTAAAGTAGTGGTTGGATACCTGACACCTGACACCATAGTAATGCAGGATTTTCCCTTGCAAAGGAATCGTCAACACCTTGGAGCTGGGGGGGGGGGGGGGATTTGGTGTTTTGGTGTTTTGTTACCAGCTATTGGCACTTACGGAAATTAGTTACTAGCATTAGTTAGTGTCAGTCCCGTCCAACTTAAAATGTGTACATTCATTGTCAATGGGTTCCTTTTTCTTCCTGAAATTAATTGATGAATGGACTGAAAGTATGTGACATCATATTTTAGAGATAGGTGCAACCCACCGATTTCTGGCTATTAAAGTATGAATAAAGTTTATAATTTGTCACATTTATCTCACTCTAACAGTAATATTAAAATATTAATATCTGATAATAAAATCTCTTCAAAGCTTCCTCTCAAAGACAGATTGTCTCCACCACTCCTCACACACACGATCACAGAATATAATCTGGATGCTGCTATGGCAGACAGACATGTAAAATACAAGCAGATGCTGATAGAAATAACCTTACATCACCATGATAAAATGAATCATATCATGGAGAGAATTAACTGATGGTGAGCTTGGGAACACAGCTATGTGATAGTTGTGGAAATTGTGCACATTTTTAATTTGTGTAGACAAGAGGAACTTCCTCAGTAGGGCTGCAACTAACGATTATTTTCATTGTCGATTAATCTGTCGATTATTTTCTCGATTAATCAATTAGTTGTTTGGTCTATAAAATGTCAGAAAATGGTGAAAAATGTGGATCAGTGTTTCCCAAAGCCCAAGATGACGTCCTCAAATGTCTTGTTTTGTCCACAACCCAAAGATATTCAGTTTACTGTCATAGAGGAGTAAAGAAACCAGAAAATATTCACATTTAAGAAGCTGGAATCAGAGAAGTTTGACTTTATTTTTCTTAAAAAATTACTCAGACCGATTAATCAATTATCAAAATAGTTGGCGATTAATTTAATAGTTGACAACTAATCGATTCATCGTTGCAGCTCTATTCCTCAGAAACAAAAATTTTAAAGATGTGTGATTGTGCATAAGCAAGTTTCAAATGTATTGTTGAATGAGGTGGCAATGATGAAAATAGTGTTTCACTTCAAAATGCCCACACTAGCAAATCAGAGCATCACTCGCGCTCTGCCTCATTCATGCAGTGCCTGTCTTACTGTGCACTGTCAGCAGGCAGGACCGTCACATGCACTGGCGTGCATTTAGTCTGTTAGATCCGAGCTCTGAAAATTGCAGTAATAGATTGCTCTCAATAAATAATGACTTATTTGGGCCAATAAAGTGGCCAATAATATTACACAAATATACAAGGACAGACACTGAATTTTATGGTACCAGCACTAAGCAAGTGGTTAGTTTTGCTTGTTATTTATTTATTTTACAATTTTTAAAGAGGAAAGCCTTTGTGCTAGTCCTATTGGAACAGGTAACTTAATTTCCGGTGTATACTCTTCTGTTCAGGATAATGTAATGCAGTCTCTAAGATCATATTCCTCTTATTACGTCTCACTTAGTGTTTTTTTAGGCTGTGTTGACAGCCATAAGTTGCATGTGGAGCAGCAACAGTAATATGTCCTGTGTGCACAAATGTTTGTAATCAGGCTGCTGCTGAGAATAATTATTTGTGAAAATGATTGACATTGTAATGGTAGGTTAATACATCAATCTCGTTTATGTCAAAGCTGTATGCACCAGCTGTTGAAGGATAATCCAGTCATCCATCCTTGGATCATTTTTTAAGTGAAGGCCAAAGTGTGACATTGGGGTCAAAATCTCAAAATGATATGCTCAGGGCTGCGCAGTAACTATTCACTTTGTCCATTCTACCAGGACCTGATTGAGCTCCACCTCACCTACTGCAACAATCTGACGGCGCGCAGCCTGAAAACACTGACCTGCTTCCGCGAGACCTTGGTCTCTCTTTGCCTCTTCGGCAGCAAACAGATCTTCTACAGGATCGGCGGCGCCCCGCTCGCCTGCAACGAAGACAACGAGGAAGACGAGGAGGAGAGCCCCGTCTCTAGGCAAGCGCTAGAGAGAGACTTCAACTTCCAGGGGTTCAACCGCCTCCGGTTGCTCAACCTGGGCGGGCTGCCTGACGAGATGGATGCCGAGACCCTGCTCAAACCCCTGCAGTCCCTCACCTCGCTAGATCTGTCCGGCGTGCAATTGCTAAGAACATCTTTTCTGACCCAGTGGAAAGACAGACTGGCCTCTCTTGTTCTCTACAATGTGGACCTGTCAGAGGAGCTGGTCAATACTGTGGTGGAGCTGGGGAACCTCAGGTAAGGTCGGAAAGGAGATGTTCATTCTTGTGCTTCCGCCTCTTAATTATGGTCAGTATGCTCTTAATTCATTTCTTGGTACCACCATCCTCGTCTGTATTGCCAGTCGAGGGTTCCCGCTCTCATTGCCTTGACTTGTTTGGGTCTGTTGGGTCCCTATTCTGTAACGAAGCATTTTGCACACTCAGGGGGGCTCATGTTTAGACAACATAAGCGTACAACATGAAAAAGATATTACCTGGGTGTTTCCTATAATGGCTAGTTCTGCAACAATAACTGCATAACTACCATACTGTGGTATTCGAAGGCTTTCCATGTCTTGGGAATGTACCTCCATTACAGCTGTTTCCTTTTCATTTTATTCCTAGTTTCCTCATTTTTGTAGGTAAATATTAACACCAGCTGAATATTACCACATGAATTTAATCCAGTTTAATCATGAATGTTGTTTTGTTCTTCATCATTCTGTCTGCCACACTCCATTGAGACTCCTTTGCAAATTGCGCCATCAGCGATTTGGCAGCCTACCTCGTTGCGAAGTGGAGCAGGTGATAGGCTCAGCCCAAACAGAGGGTCTAGTTAGACAACGTTCAATCATAGAGTGTCAATAGACTTAATTGTGAGGCCAATCGGAAATACAGACAAAAGTCAACAGAAGCCAATTGCCTAAAAAGTTTTGTCCTAATTATTTTATTTTTCATGAACATTTCACTGTCACCATCGGCATATTAGAGCAGAATTTTGGACGGAATCTGGAAACACAAAATGAGAATACGGCTTATGCAGATTCTCCTCTTTATATAAATAGGGATAGTTATGGTTCGCAAAATCCTGCTGTACATACAGCTAATGTTAGAATGTAATATAGCATAATTAAAGTATATACACAAAAAGAATGATTGTTATAGTTTATAGTTTTGGGCCAAGTAACCTGAACCCTAAAGCCCCTTTCACACATAGAACCCGCAAGATTTCCGTGTTGACTTTTCCGGCATCGCTAGTGGTTTCCCGTGTTCACACTATTAACTATCCGTAAAGGTTTTGCGTAGAATGCCTTCACAAGAGACATGACGGTCCCCGATAGGTGAGGCAAGGCCAGAAGTTGCGTCGGAGTCTGTGACATTTTTGAAAACCAAAAGTCGCAGAATGGAATACACCACCCCAGAGTCTCTTGCGATTGATTCGATCGCTTTACGTGAAAGCGTAAAAGACTGACGTAACTTTTTGCTTGCTTGACCTGGGAATCTTATGGCTTTTTTTCACCCTAGTGTTGCAAAGGAAGAATTCCGGCAATTTCACTAGGTCTTGAGGAGGGAAATTGCCAGAGCAACTTTTGCGGAATATCAACTCCGGCTTACACATGACCCCAACATGATACATTTCTGGAAGATTTCTGGGCAAAGCTGCATGTGTGCTCAAATCAAAAAAGTTAACACAAATACCAGTTCCTTCAAACTACTGCCGTCTTATGTTAATAGAAGCAGTGTCTCCATTAATATGCAAATTATAATTTGGCGTCCTCCTCCAACAAGCCATTTGAAACCAGGAAAACTCCTGAATTAGCATCCAGTATTACACCTAAATCTCTTGCTTCTTCCTTTACCTAGACCATGGTTGAGGTGGGCAATGACTATTTCTGATTTGGTTTCAAAAAGTTGGAAATTCCGTGGCTGCCAGCACTTAAAGAGCAAATCAACACTAGATCACATAAGGCAGAACATATTTGCACTGCTCTCTATGGGTTGAAACGTCCACACCTCATCACTGATTGGGGTATGACCAGAAGTGTAATATGCTTGAAAGTCTCAGGTACCACTAGGTTGTATAGGCAGGTATAACTGTATGTATTGGCAGAAGAGTGATATAATATGTTGTGGATGACATGTTCAAGTGGAGGCATGTAAATGAAGAATAAGATGGGGCCTAAAATTGATCCCTGCGGGACCCCATTTGCAATGTCTGTTGAGAATGGGGATGAGTTGCCTATGGTGAATGAAGGCATTCTGTTGGAAAGGTAGGAGCTGAACTATTGAAGAGCTATGCTAAAACAAGCTCTGAAGTGCTGTGAAGTGCTCTAAATGCAGTTTGGAATTTCTAAAACATATTATTTTGACTAAAAATAATAAAATATCTTATTTTAAATGGCAGTTGGGGGCAGTTAAGTGGCACAAAGGGGTCCAGACTAGGCTTCTTCTCTTGTTTAGAACTGGAAGGGAAAATGCCAGAGGCCAGGTATTAAGAGAGGTAGATAATAGGTGAATCATTGACTGAATGAAATTCTCTTTAAGAACCTCAGTAGGGACAACATCTAGGGGACGGGTGTAGGACTTCTGTAAACTGAAGAACCCTTTTTGATGAAGAAGAAGAAGAAGAGTGGACAGTCCACTCGCCTCTAGCATTTCTTATTTACTCAGACAGTGTAAGCAGAGAGGGAGACCAGAGCAGGGAAGTAAGTAAGTTGAGAGTAAGTTCTTGCAGTATTTGATCCTAGGGCAGCAGTGATACACACGTGGCTCCATAGGCCACATAGTGGTAAAAATTCTTCACAGTTTTCTGGGGAGGCATCAGTGCTAAGAGTAGAAGGAGTTTATAACCTTGAAACAGACTCTAGTGTTGTGGCAGTTCTTTGAAATAAGGCCAGAGAAACATCTATAACTACAAAAAAATCCTTAACCACCTGACACTTGAACATGAATTCCTTCATTCTAGGACACTTGCAGTTTATTAGTCTTCTCGTTACGGCACCAGTTTTCATATTATGTGATTGTTCTCTTTCCAGTCCTCTTGCATTTCAGTGAATCTTAGTAGGAGTTAGGTGTGACTACGTTTGGCTTGAAAGTATGTAGAGGCGGTATAAATATACATGGTGGGATTTATTCAAGTATACAAGGGTCTAAAAGATAAAACATCATCCATGGTTTTCCCTGGGTTGCATGCACACAGTCAGAATTTTGGTGTCAGTGATCAATAGATAGGTTGTACTCCACAACTTTCTCTAAGGTGGGTAGGTAAAATCTGTCCCAGAACCTAAACAAAACAGAGCAGAAGTGACAACAATGTCTCAGCAGGTTCAGTCGCATTTTATGGAACAGTTCAACATGCACCTTTGGTGATCACATTGGCCTTGTTGCAGCAAATGTCACGTGATCCTAAGCAGGGCTGTAGCCAAACTGAAATTCTGAGTGAGTTCCCAAGATCCCAAACCTTGGGGGAGGAAGTTATGAGATTGGTTTGGATACGCTTCTGTTTTAATTTACCTTGTGTTTGTGTTTGTCACTTGACAATCTTAGGGGGTGGCCACACTGATCCATTGTGTGTATGTTCACTTCAGTTCATTTTCAATGAGAGCTGTCCGTTGTCCAGACAGAACTGATGATGCGTCCGTCTCAGTCAGATTTCAATCCATTTTGACGGACAGAAAGTGTTTCTGGACCGACAGAGTTATCACAATCCATTTAGCCAATCAGAGGCATTCCTACGTTCTTTTTGGAAAAAATAGCTGGAGCAGTTTATTCAGGAGATTAGTAAAATTCCACAATACTTATTAATGGCATCCAAAAGCTCATGCAGCAGCTTACAAGAGTATGAAATGTAAACCTTAAATGCAATACTTTTTCAACATGAAATCAAAATGTTTGTAACATCGTATGTGAATATGTTCGTCAGATAGATGCTTTACAGTAGCCAAATGAGCCCTGAAGTTTTGGATGATTATTTGTTGAACATTTATGAATATTTAGCTTCTTAACAAAGGCAGTTTCACTGGTGTCGCCTCCTTTTGCTGGTCAGCCACTTCAGGCTGCTGTTATCATGTGGGAGAAAAAGTGATATTTTTTCCACTCAGCCCCAGAGTTTTGGTATTTGGTGTTGGTCAAAAAAAATTCCTATGCAGGCAAAACCCTAGCTTCATCTTCCTCCCACTGTAGTTTCAAGATCAGCATTTACAACCGACACCACTGAATCCTTAGACCATTATGTTACTATCCAAATATTTATTAAGTTCCCATTATGTGCCACCAAATTATTTGAAAAGAATGACATTGCTAGGGGCTGTTTCACACTGTCAATAACATAATCCAATGCATTCTCCAGGCATCTTGATATCTCCCGGGAGAGCAGGCGCACCTCTAAGTTTAAGATGACCAGGAAGATCCTCACGGCCATCGTACAGCGTCTGGTCAATCTGGTGTCACTGGACATCTCAGGTCACATTATGCTGGACAACTGCACAGTGCCACACTTTGAAGATGCCATGGGGCGTCCCAGGTGAGCAACCAACCTGAGATCGTACACTGGATACGGAAAAAGACTATAATTCAGAATCTTTGGAAGTTTCATGTGGATGGATTCTTTAACAAGCCACATGTTTTTCACTTTCAGCATTGAGCCTTGCAAGAGCAGCATCTATCCTTTCCAGGAGCTGAAGAGGCCCCTACAGTTCCTGGGTTTATATGACACCACCCTTTGTAATGTGACACACATCCCGGCATATAAGGTAATGGTTCATCAGCAAGTGTGAAAATTCAAGATTCAGTATTTTATTGATTTGTGACGGTCAAGACGGTATCATAAACACTGCTCATTATACAGTTTACTTTACATAGTCAATCATCTGAGGGTTAAGAATTCAAGAGTTAAACTAGTTAAACTTGTTCAACTAGTAAACTTGCTACCTGCTTCTTCACTTGTCATTGTGGGACATGTAACCTTCAGCAGGAGAAAGTTAGACTGGTAACTGGTGACACTTCTCCGCTGGTACGGTTAGCTTAGCTGTTAGCATTTATGCATGGTGCTTTGGAAGTTTGTCCTTGGTAGGCCTCTGTAGTGCAGTGGCTTTGCTGTGTCTTATTTACAAATGTTTTGTTTTGTTGACAATTGTCACTTCAAAAAGTAAGAACCATTCAGAGGAATTTGGACTGTGATTTTGCTGGATTATTTCAATTTGGATTATCTGAATGGAATGCTGGCTGGATTTCATATCATACATTGTTTGGCACGGAACGCGTTGATGCTCGACACTACAAGAAAAATCAGGATACCAGGCAGGATAGAGCTATCGGTGCTTGGTCCTGCCGATCTTACTTGGGAATGTCCCATTGAATGTTAATGGCAGTTGTATGCTTTGGATTTTGTGGAATTGTGTTGAGTGTGGAGTCGAGGTGTTGTGACATACCTTTGTCAGTCTTGTTTTTGTATTGATTTGATGGATGAAAAGATGAATAACAATGATAATGTAACTGTTATAGATGGTTTTGCTATGTGATGATGCACATGAAATACATAGCTAGTAGTGTGATTTGCCACTTCCTTGAAGATGAAAGTAAACACATTTGTCTTGTTTTTTAGTTTCGCACTGTTTGATGAAATACCATGCAGCAGTGTATCGGTTTATCTTTGTCTTGGTTTTTGTTTATCCCCAGTTACCGAAGGGTACTATGGCAATTAAAAAAAAAGTGCATTTCATAATTAAAATGGAATGATTAAAAAACCAATCATGTATGCATACATGCAGGTCAAGACATGCAGGTCAGGTGAATTGAAGGCTCTAAATTGCCCATAGGTGTGTTTGTGTGTAGTATGGTATGATGTATATGCTGTAGTACATAATGTAGTATACGATGTATAGTATGTATATGGTGTAGTGAACAGTGTATATGAAGTATGTATATGACCTAGTATAGGATGTGTATGATGTGTATATATGATGTAGTATAGCAGTGGTTCTCAACGTGGGGTCCGGGGACCACCAGGGGTCCTTGAGGGAGTTCCAGGGGGTCCCCAGTAAATTGATGAATTGTTAAACTTCACCATTATTTCATTTAAGTTAACACAATTAGAGCATGTATACAGAATGACTGTTTTGATCATAGTTTCTCTGTTATCTCTCTACCTACAATACAGATAGTCATGGAATCCTGGACAAAATCAAATCTAACAATACAAACATCCTCAGTTTTGGGTCCGGGAGACAAAATCTCATCGGGGGTCTGTAGCTCTAATGTGGACTAAATTAGGCGTCCTTGATATGAAAATGGTTGAGAATCACTGTAGTATAGTATATGATGGTATGTTAAGCCCTTCGAGACGTACTGTGAGTTATATTTATGTGTTGCGGGTTTTTTTCCCAGGTGACCGGCTCCAAGAACGAAGACCAGGTCCTGAACGCGATTGAGGCTTACACCGAGTTTCGCCCCGAGCTCGCCCACAGAGCCATCAACCAGCTGTTCGACATCGCCAGGATACAACACTGCAGCCAGCTGCTCCGAGCTCTGCAGGTAAGGATGCTTTACAAAGTTCCGCTGCTCTTTGGAGAGATGGGTACCTACGACTTTTTAATAAATATTTGGGCTGTAGTTCTTATTCATTCTACTCCTCATATCCGTCCTATAACCCTTCTGTCCTTCTCTCAGCTTGTGATAGCGGCTCTGAAGTGCCACAAATACGACAAGAGCATCCAGGTGACGGGCAGCGCCGCCCTTTTCTACCTGACCAACACCGAGTACCGCAGCGACCAGAGCGTGCGGCTGCGCAGGGAAGTCATCCAGGTGGTGCTGAACGGAATGGAGCAGTACCAGGAGGTCACTGTAAGTCTTAATCCACGGCCTCATCCCCATCTTAGAGAAAGGACAGAAAAAAAATCGACTTGTTCAATAAATTTTTTACCAGCAAGGCCATTTAAAGGGATGAAACAAGGAGGAATACTTGATGGACTGACATACACAACCAGCAACCAATGAAAAACTTGATTTCCTGCATTTACTATTCAAAGGTCAACACTAGCAGTTAAATTGTAAAGGCTCACGGTATATCAAAATGACAAGTCTTAACATAAACATATAACATAACATAAACAGCAGATAATCAGTTACACTACTACCACTACATTACTGCTACACCCACCGCTCAAATTTTAGCCTCTTGCGATTTGGAAATAATTTTTGATGATGCCAAAATATATATACAGTACTGTGCAAAAGTCTTAGGCACATGTAAAAGAAAAAAAATAAAGTGAAGATGCTTTCAAAAATAATTAAATGAAAAGTTTCTAAATATCAAAAAATTTACAATAAAGAGCAGTCTATTGACACACTAATGCAGAAAAAAATGAATAAACATCTAAGACAAAATTCATATAAAAACTCTTGGGTGCCTAAGAGTTTTGCACAGTACTGTATAAACAAAAAATTAGCCTGATATCATATTCAATATAGGCAACCTCAAATTATAGCAATTGAAATCAAATAAAATGAAGTACAGGCCTATTGAATGAACAATGCAATTGTAACACCTGTTGCCTCTTAGCAGTTTCTCCAAATGCAGGTCCTGGACTCCATAAGGGAAACAACCAATCAGAGATATCAAAAATAGTCATCTTTATTCACAATTAGTGCAACATTTTAGAAGGCAAGAGGCAAGTTGAATGTAGAGAAGAAATTACAGGGAAAGCTTCACCCAGCAGCTCATTGTATCCTGATGTAAATTTCCGTTCCTTCAATACACAGGGCTTGACGTTCCCCTTAAGATGTCCAAGTAAGCAAGGTGGAAAAACAGAACCCAGACTATCTTTGGGAGTGCTTCAGTGCCTTTGGCTCGCAGAGTGTCCCAATAGACCCGACTGGTTGAAATGCAGCAGGACTGCAGAAAGACTAACGTTTGAAAAAGACTAGCATTTGAAACCCTACAACTGACTGAGACTAAAGTTGACTAAAGCAGTGACTCCCACACCTGTGTGGACAACAGAATAAAAACACATTTGGAAATGATAGGATAGGATACAGCTATACACCAGGCACAAAGTATTCAAAATGCATCACATTTTCCCTTGTTTAACCCATGGCATATGTTAGTTCTCTGTTATGCTTTTAAGGCTGGGTATTGGCAAGGACCTCACGATACGTATCACGATACATGGGTCACGATACGATACGTATCACGATACATGGGTCACGATACGATTGTATCACGATACATTGTGATACGATACATATTGCGATACATTGCAATACTCCTACTACTACATAATTTACTGAAAATTTAAAATTAGAGCTGAAAATACAACTTGCTGTGTACCACCTGGGTAGTCTAATATGTACATCACATTATATTGATAACTCAGCGGACAAACTGAGTCAAAACTATTTAATTCAAAGGGATTTGAGGGAAATTTAAGGACATTTTAAACCCGTTTAAAACATGAATAATTTAATTTTTTTTAATGTATCGATACGAGGGGCTGGAAAATTGATACATCTTCCTGTATCCCGCTCTTGTTTTTCCCCACGCTAGGTCCAGAGGAACTGCTGCTTGACGCTGTGCAACTTCAGCATTCCCGAGGAGCTGGAGTTCCAGTACAGTCGGGTCAACCTGCTGCTGCTGAAAATCCTGGAGCCGGCCAGGCAAGACGAGTCGATCCAGCGAATCGCCGTGCACCTCTGCAACGCCTTGGTCTGCCAGGTGGACAACCATCACAAGGAAGCCGTGGGGAAGATGGGTTTCGTCAAGGTAGGGATAACATCAAAGGCCAGGGGATTTTTTTTTTTATTCTTACCCGTGTACACATTTTCACACTGGTACCTATTCTGTTTCTTATGCCAAGAGCTGAACTGATTTGTTATGTCTGAAGTTTGGATAAATCCCTTTGTCATCTTTTTCTTCTTCTCTCAGACAATGCTGAATTTGATTCAGAAGAAGCTACAGGACAGAATGGTGAGTCTTGAGTTTTATCCTTCCTGGATCTTTGCATCTGTCAAAATGTGGTAGATTTACAGTTGTTTATGGAACGGCCCAAGGCATCTGTTATTCTGCTGACTCAGCGAAATCTCCGTTTCCATGCAGTGTGACCAGGTGATGGAGTTTTCCTGGAGCGCCCTGTGGAACATCACCGACGAGACGCCCGACAACTGTCAGATGTTCCTCAACTGTCGGGGCATGAGCCTCTTTCTGGAGTGTCTACAAGTTAGTACACAGATATAATAATTTGTACCAGATTGAATATGATATCTTTGGACTATTAAGGCAGTAATTTCCGGACAGACTTGTAGATTCAGATTTGACATTTCTTGTACAAATTATGCACCTGTATTGCTGTCCCATGTAATTTTTCAACATTACGATCCCCTGAGAATCCTCTCACTGCCAAATTTGTCTGGGATAGCCAAGTCGGGGCTACATCTGATCATATAAATCATAAGCTCCGGAAGTTGATGAAGTTGATGCCTATGTATGAATTTCTTTCCAAAGCCTTTGCCTTTCCATCAAGGCAAAGGGCAGCTACTTTAAAGAATCTAAAATATAAGATAGTTTTGATTTGTTTAACACTTTTTTGGTCACTGCATAATTCCATTTGTGTTATTTCATCGTTTTTGTGTCTTTACTGTTATTCTAAAATGTGGAAAATAGGAAAAATAAAGAAAAATGTGGTGTTTGACGGGCAGTGGATGTAAATGTAATAAAACTTCAGACTGTCATAGGACCAGTTTCTGAGTCTTAAACACTGAGAAGCACTACCAGATTGTTGCAAAAACCTAAGAATAACAAGGTGTCAGAAAATAACACGAGCACCATCTCTTGTACTTCATATCTTTTCCGCGACCGTCTCTCTCTCTGTAGGAGTTTCCAGACAAGCAAGAGCTCCACCGGAACATGCTGGGGCTTCTGGGAAATGTTGCCGAGGTCAAAGCTCTGAGGCCACAACTGCTCACCCCACAGTTCATCTCTGTGTTCAGGTTAGAAAATTGGTTTCCGGGATCTTCTTGAAAGCAGGCTTACTCCAAAGGTCAATGTGAGCTTGTATATTTTTCAAAGTGAGATGATATCCAAACCCTGTATCATGCTGATTGACCTAAGACAGATGGTAAAATTAATTAAAGGTTAAAAGTTGCTAGTAAATCTTGGAACTATGATGATTCTTAGAATTAGGCTTGGACGATATCCAAAAAGTTATATCGCGATACTGTCGCGATACTGTTTTTTTTTTTGGGAGGGGGTTATTTATATTCTATTTCTTCCAAATTATAAAATTATATCAGATTTCTAGGCTATAATAATACTAACAATTATCATTATTATTAACAACCTACCACTAGTCGATTATAGGTTTATAAGTTTAAAAGCTTGTATAATTGGGATCTAAGCAACACATGGTGCCATGGCCGGGAGGGGTGGGGAACGTTTTTGGGAGGGGGTGGGGGGGTATTCGATATCACAGGAAATAATAATATTCGATAATATGGAATATCGGCCCAAGCCTAATGTCTCAGAAAACACACAGCGGAGAAAAAGCTACTGGCCGTTTGGCCCAGTAGTGCGGTGTAAAGAAAGTGTCAGCAAGACTAAAGAATTACAAAAAACAGCCTCAGGTCCTGCATAGTGACTACTTACAAGAGTATTAAAGGAGGAGGTTCACTTACAGTTTTATTATCTCATATCTTTGGCAGTAACCTGCTCGACAGTAAGGCAGATGGGATCGAGGTCTCCTACAACGCGTGCGGGGTCCTGTCACACATCATGTTCGACGGGCCGGAGGTTTGGTCCATGGAGGACCCGCGAAGAGACACGGTGATGGACAAGATGTGGGACGCCATCCAAAGCTGGGACGTCAGCTCTCGCCGGAACATAAACTACAGGTGATGACGACCATATCAGCCATGACACCTGACTGTGAATTGTAAATAGATAGAACGTTGGTATCGAAAATGTGAGTATTACAATACATAAAACGAACATAAATAACAATTTCCACCAGTAGAAATTAATCAATTCAACTGCTAATATAATAACTGCTGGATAATGTTAACCAGCAATTCTTACTTCATATGGGGTGTACCATATTTTGACTGATAACTACTTACTAAATAATATATAGTTATTACATTATTGGTCAATACTGTTATTACACAACACCTCTTATGATAAGCTTGGCAATTTATTACTTTTTTTTTATTTATTTTTTTTTTATTTAGCACAAAAGAGTAATTCAAACAAAATATCCATAATGTATACCAACATCGTAAAGAGCATGTGCAACGAAGACCAAAGAAACCCGAGGGGCTTATGGAGTGTCTCCCAGTCTCTAACAATCATACATAATTACAATATAGTGTAATAAAACCCCCAAAAAGTTTAAAAAATTAACAAGTTTAATTACATTTCCAACCCATTTAGAAAGACTTACATTTTGACCAATTGTAATATTATTCGGTACCTAATCAGTTGCTGCATGCTTGTTCAGGTAGATCTAAAGTGTCAGTGTGGGGACAGTGAAAATAAAATTCTCAACATTGACGCAAGAGATACATTTAACTCCTAATAAAAACCAGATCCAGGTCAAGGTGAGGTCAGCAGCATATGTGGAGCCTTAGCTGTGCAGCACACCTGTCACTGAGGCGTCGTCTT
This sequence comes from Centroberyx affinis, assembly GCF_046629955.1. NCBI lineage: Eukaryota > Metazoa > Chordata > Actinopteri > Beryciformes > Berycidae > Centroberyx > Centroberyx affinis. The sequence goes on from NW_027279460.1 coordinate 72,325, forward strand.
TTTGAATTTTTAAATTGCGTCTCTCTCTCCTCAGGTCATTCGAGCCTATCCTCCGACTGTTGCCCCAGGGCATCTCCCCTGTCAGTCAGCACTGGGCTACATGGGCTCTCTTCAACCTAGTATCAGTTTACGGTGAGTATTCGGTACATTGTGGAGTGCCTTTGCCAGAACATTTATTGTTTTCGGCACTTGTATCCTCTGAGGCGCTGCTGAGTCAGCACCAAAACCAGTAATCTGTGGTAATGTCACTAACTTTTGATGGTACGCACTCATGGGTTGCTCATATTGTACTTTCTATTACATACACCAGCAGAGAGGTCAAACATATACTAAGCAGATGGAAAAAAAAAAAGATAAATACATATATTGCTCATTGTCTGTATTGTAATATTCAAGTAAGTAGTAATAAAGACACCAGAAAAAATGTGTTAATTAATGTGTTAAAGTGACAGCAGCTAAATATTGAAAAATGAAAGTGAAATATAAACAATTTAAAGATAAATTTAATTGATTTTGTCAGAAAAGTTGTTTTGAATATAATAATGTAATAATGTAGTTTCTAAATTGATCCATCCCCTTCATGTTTAATATCTTGCCACACAACAATTGATGAGTTATGCACTGATACTGAAGAAAGTCAGGGAAAGCGCTGTTTTAGTTTAAAAATGCAATGAATCCACGCGCATATCTTACCATGGGCCATCACCTGTTTAAATAATCTGAAGAAATTAAGAAAGAAATGTTAATATAAAGATGGATACATATGCATGGGTCAGAGGTGTCCATTATGGGGTCTGCAATTGACCAGTCACATAAAGTGTGTGGTGTGATTTGGGGAAGAAACATGCATCATGTTTGACAGTCATCCATTCAAATTATTTTGCATAGTTGCAAGGGCATTTGACTCATTTTGTTTAGCATAAATCTTCTATCCCTAGCCTCTGTCATAGATTAAATACACATCTCTTTAAGGTGCACATTGCTCTCATCTCTTCCCATACCACGTCTTCTACCTACATTTAGTTCACATTTACTTCCTAATAAGTCCTTCTTTTCTAGTTCCTAGCATTGCATTTTCTCTTGCAGTTGTTCTTCACCAGGCTGCTCATGATTGTGCGATTCACACATGCTGTCTTTCTTTACTGCTGCAGTTACTGTAAATGCTTAAATTGTAATCGTAATATATGCAATAATATACAGGAACATTGTTCTACTTTTCTATCTTCAGCGAGCAAGTATTGTCCCTTGCTGATAAAGGAAGGAGGAATCACCCTGTTGGAGAAGGTTCTGGAACTGGATAGCTCTCAAGAGGAGACCAAGGACATGGCAAGGTAGGACCAAACTTTTGTTAGCGTAGGTCTTCTTTACAAACACTTAATGACACATTTGCAACAGAAGCTTTTACCATATACAAAAATAACTCTGTAGAAAATACCAAAAAAAAGGTAGACTATGATTTTAGATTTTTCCGGTTATTTTTAACCTGGGCCTTATTTTCCTAGTTCCTAGTTTTTGCCATCTTGACTGTTGATTATGATCAAAATTTCATCACTTACTTCACTGTAGAGCTGCAGGAAGCGCTGCTCTCCAATAAACACCCATAGGGCCTATGTGAACTGCAACAGTCAAACCCCAAAAGCACATTTTTGTAAGAAATGCTTCTCTTCACATTTTATAAATCAACATAATTGGTGTGAATATTTTAGGTTACTTTTGTTGCTGTCTGGCTGAATTCCAAGGGGAGATTACTCAAGTGACTGGTGGTGGGGTCATACATTTGCTAAAAAAGACAACTACACAACATATTTGATTTAATGAAATAAAAAGGTAATTACATATTTGGGCAAAGGTGTACAATTAAACTAAAATATGTTTTAAATTAAAAGTATTCCTTTGGCCTTCATTAAATTAAATTCATATATTAAAAAAAATTAGATCATGATAATTGCCTCAGGCAAAAATAGCTTAATTTCGCAATCAACTATGAAAAGTTCTACAGAAAAAACTACCCTGGGGAGTAAGGGAGGAGGTTAGGATGATCACCCCAGCTGGTTGGAGCTACAGAAACAACCCATGCCAATGTGATATGTACAACAAGTGTGGAATGTGTGTGTGGCAAACTCTGCAAAGACCCACGTGATCCGAAGATCCACCAGACCAGGATGAAATGCTTGAATGGGAGCAAATAGCCGAGGACCGTCCCATGGTGAGACCCAGAAAGATCCAGGCCTGGAGCAACGTACGCACTACAGCTGGTGAGACCCAGAAAGATCCAGGCCTGGAGCAACGTACGCACTACAGCTAAATACGGTCGTCACCCCTCATTGGAGTACTTAATCCTGTAAAGTTCACACACAGTTCGAAACTCACACGAATTTGAGAGCGGATTCGGTTAGTTCCGAGTAGCGTGAACCAGAACCGGACTGGACAACCGGTCGGTAAGGCGCGACACCCGTTACGTTACGCAACATTCTCGTCGTTAATTTGAAAGAGACGGAGGTAAGTGTTGCGAGACATTCTCAAATTCTCTATCCACTCTGTTTCCTCAACATCGTGTTTGCTCCTACCAGTTCTGCGGTCTTGGGGCGAGTCGAATGTTGCGTCCACAGAGAGCGCGTCGCTTAAAAGTATCAAGGTCATGCGGCGGGAAAAGGAGAATACTGTGAAAATTGGTATCACACCTTTATATCAGACCATTTCTTTTTCTCTTATTTTTTATTTTTATAAAGCATTAACTGCTGCTGTGACATGTTGTCACTCAACAAAGTTTTTTTTTCGTTGGTGATGCCCGAACTGAGGCCACTGAGAAATTTCTTGCACATGCACATCAGTGTTCATTCAGGGCGTTTCATGAACCATCTATGGTTAATTGTGGGAGTTAGATAGAGCTCAGAGGGTTATTGTGCTGATTACGATGCAGCACCACAGCAGAGTAATTTATTTATTTATTTTTTCAGTTTCAGAGTTTTGTCGATCGAGGCGGGACGAATTGTACGCAGGAAAATCCCTGAGTAAACGTTGGTTATAACTATGGTTACAGACATTATTTACAGCCATCGTGAGATCGGAGGAGCAAAGTGACTCCCTTTACCCACACAAACAGTCTAGTTACTTTGCTTTTCTCTGCTCCAATGTGTACCATACACAGAATTCATTCTCACTCAAGTTTGGTTGTCACTTCCAAATTCTGGCAGTGTGTACATAGCCAGTAAGACCTGGACCCAGGGCCCCAAACAGAGTAACGGACCATCACTGGCCTCCAGCCAGCTGTCAGAAAGGGTGGCTCCAGTTCACCAAGAATTCAGTTGAGAACAAAGGGCGATGCAGACCCAAGACTTCAGACAAATGTTGGCAGCCAGTGCCAGCCTTGCTGCCAAGTCGGTTTGGTACACAGTGGAGAACAGAGCGACCAGAACCTCCCATGTGTTGAACCGAAGTAGGCGAGAGAGGAAGAGTTATGTTCTGCCTCAGCTGGCTCAGCCTGAAGAAGAAGCTTAAACTTGGAAGAGTGATGTAGGAAAAAGGGGAGAGAGTGAGTGAGAGACTGTGAAGCAGCCAGTGCCCATTTGGTTTGACCAAACAGCTGCTTCTATAGAAACACGGTAGACAACTTCCTTGTTCCAAATAGGAGAGTCACCATCACTTCCATTGAAATCTATAGTGTATGTAATTTTTGAAAGATGTAAGATCGAATGGCCTTATACAGTACAATGGGGCAGAGCAATCAACCAAGCACAATTTTTTTTTTTAAGCAAGCCACTTTGTAGATACTAGTGGCTGCTTCTATAAGTCTGTCGGGTGCATGTCGTCTTTTTTGGGGGGCAAAGTTTTCCCATCAAGTTTGGCTGTCATCGTCCAATCTCAATTGGGATTGGCCAGCATGCACCGGGTTGGCTGTCAATCAGCCAATTTAAATGCCTTGTTGTTGTTGGCTGCTTGAGAGATGGGAGGGAATTAGTGACACTAAAGTTTCTGGTAGACTGAAGTTTAGGGAAACCAAAGTGAAACCTAAAATTCTACAATTTGCTCCAACCTTGCATGTGTTTGTAACGATACAGTAACCTGACACTTTTTAGTTATCGGAGATGAGTAAAACTACCCAACACTCAGAGAGTTAACATGAGTGCAGTGCGAAGACAATTGCCCCAGCTCACCATTGGATTCCACTGGACACACTGCTTTCACTGTGGGTAGGGACAAGTAATTAATCCATAATCCACGATAGCCCTTGATATATTGAAGTTAAAGTTAAAGCACAATTAAGGTGCGTTGTCTGCAGCTTTTTGTTAAGTCATTACAAACTGAATTCCAGTGTAGTGATAAATTAGCAGAGTTTAGATTTGTAACTCCAATCTTCTGAGACTGAGGGTTTGGTCTACATGCTGTAATGTACTATTTGCATTAATCTACCTAACTTGTAGTCATCTGCTTAATACCTATATATCAACAACAACTCATTATTATTCAACCGGTTATTATGTTGAAAAGACGTGTTTTAATCGCTTTGTGGTTCAGCCGTTGCCCTGTATGTGTGTATTGGAGAATAGCGCTCCTGGTTATCTGAAGCTACATCATGCTCTACAGTGAAGTAAGTGATGACATTTTTAACACATGATGGCAAAAACTAGGAAAATATGGTCCAGGTTGAAAATAACCAGAATTATCCTTTAAGACGGCATTGTGTAAATAAGGAAAAGAAAATAATTCACAAAAATCGTATTTAATTATTAGATATTACTTAAGTTAATATTTATTGAATAGATAATTAAATAAAAATAATACTTAAATGGTGTTCTTCCACTAAGCAATGTAAATCTTAAACAGTACCCAAACAAAATGATTCCCAAGCAACACGTAAGTAACAGTGGTGATTTTGGGTTGGCATATTAATATTTGTAATTAACTTTTTACGTGGTCACAGTTGTGTTTATATGTTATAATATTAATAACTGTAATGCAGTGACAGGTGTGCTTTTATCAGGTTTTTTACATTTGAATGTGCCAATTTGTTTTATTCATATTTGACTCTTTGGTAATTCTAAATACATATTTTAGTAAGTAATTTCTATGGCACCCATACTTAAATAACCTCATAGTGATGAGTACAGAGCTAGAATGTACTTTCCAAATACCTGAGCTCGCTGTGTAGAACCCCCCCCCATGTATCTAAACTGTAAATTAAGGACTGAAGTGTTTTTTTTCCAATGTTTTCCCAGGAAAGTAATGGAGCAGTGTGAAAACTTCAAGGAAGACCCCATGGAAATTAATCTCGGACAAGAGGTAAACCAGGGACAAAGAGGTTGACATCACAAGAAGCAATCTTTCCCAGCAAACATCAAGCAAACCAACATAAGGCCCTTTCTACTATCATCACCACAAGGGTCAATTGTGTGCATTTTTTCTTTTTTTGTAGAGCAGAACTGTGTCTCTGGCCTCCTTCAAGGCGATTTGGACAGAACCTTAATATGTGACACTTAGGAGTTAAGATGTGGTGCATGGTGTTTTTGTGAGGGTGCTTACTTTTTGCTGCACATAAGCATCTCTTCAGTCGGGAGTGTGTGGGGGTGGGTGACTGTGTATTTCTGTGTGTGTGTGTGTGTGTGTGTGTGTGGGTGTGTGTATCAAAGAGTTAATGACAGAACAAAATATCTGGAGTGATGCTCGATTCTCAATGAAAGGAAACTAAAACGGATGCTTTCCTTGGCTCACTACCATTTAACTGTGTAATATTGGATCAAAGGCTAAATGCTATTTATATGCACCATCGTCAGAGGTTTCAGCCACTCCAACATGCTCTCTCAGAATTGGTTATGCTTCTGGTCAGGATGTGCAGGGCACTGAGCTGTGGACAGTTGTACAGTGAAAATTAGCCATTATCTGTGGAGGCTGTAGTGGAGCATCGCGATGATGCTGACGGGAGGGAAGTCTTCCCAGATCTTGTGGCACAATGATGAACCTCTTTGTTATATATGTAAATATTCCATGTCTTGTCTCATCCTTTTACTGTGTGTATGTTTTATAATATAACTGTAAACACTCATGATTTCTCTCTGTATTTAAATTTGTTTAGGTTTGACTGACACGTGGTCAGTGCTAAGAAACTATATACAGAATACCCAATTATGTAAATGTAGTCTAGCAACCCTAGATACTCGTGGTTCTTTAAAGGATAATTTTGATTTAGTTCAACCTTGCCTCAGTTTTTTCGATTATCTGGCATTGCACCTTTTGATTCTGTTGGAAATCTTGTTACTGGAAGCAGTATTGAGCTTGAGCTTGGATAGCTGCTCCAGGCGTTGATGCGTAACAGTGAGAGAAATCACTTCAAAAACACCCAAAACATGTTAAAATTGAGACACTGACTTTACTGACAGATGCCTGAAAATACACATTAAAACTGATCACAAACTGAGCCTTCTTCATACCATTAGTTCTTACAAGCCTTGGGCTCTTCTGCCAAACTTCTGTGCTTCCCAGTAGCTGCTACTGTGCATACATGGGGAGTGTGGTTCTATCTCACCCTAGTTAGCAAGAATGCCATGGATCCCTTTCAGACTGAACTGAAATCCTGTGTTTTTACAGGAATTGCCTTTGTTCTGAATAGGTCTGTGGCTCAAAATCCTGGAATATCGGTCCAATCTTCCTAGGCATTGGCACAGTAATTTCTTGGACTTGGGTCAGTCTGAATACATCTCACAGCAACCAATGAACATCCAAAATCCAATCGGTTGTAGTGTTTCTAATTTTGTTTGACTTTAAACTTTTTAATTGTTAGAAGTGGCAGGATGCTGAAATCGGAGAACTTCTCCTCGTTCATGCGGAAGAGGAGATTTGTAAGGAAATTTCTGGAACGCTGCAGTCTATAGTAATAAAGCGGGGAAGCCACAATACAAAATCCCAGGTGCATAGCAAATTCAGCTGGCTTAAAAAGAGATTCAGTGCAGTGCACGACAACAATAACAACAACAAGAGAAGTGGGAGAATAAAAACTACTGGCAAAATATGAAAAAAAGGATCAGATCGAAATAATAAAGTTCACCTGCCATTTTTACAAATTCAGTGTAAACAAGGAGGTGACGTTACAGAAGTGATCATAGGACAGAAAGTGGTCTGACGTAACCAAAATCCATGGATTTGGTCAGTGTGTCTGAATAGGACCTTTCCAAGGGGCTGATCAACAAACCAGGAATCCAGGAAAATTCCAGGATTTCAGTCTAAAAGAGGTATAAATAACATTTGCTGAATATCTGCCTCATTCTGAGAATGGGGAAGAAGCATTTGACTTTGATGGCCAGTCATATGAATATGAGCTGAAACGGGCAAATGAAGAGCTCCAGTAAAAGGAGGAGAGACTGGACAACGAGAGGCAGCAGGCTGAGGGAGAAGTGGCTGCTGGTGGAGACTGGTGGTGTTCCCATGGCCAATTTATTCCCACAGTGGAGGAAGTCTTATGGTGTAACCTGCTGCCCCCGGACATCAAGGGTCTGGATGTGTCCAGCAATGAAACGACAGAAATGACAGAATGATGTGTCACCAACTCAGAAGGTTTGCCACCCCTCGTCTAAAGAGCCGTCTTGAAGATCCTAACATTTCCCCAACCCCAAAATAATCTGGGAGGCAGACCAAATGGATTGTACTGGACAACTGGCTATTGAGTAAGTAATTTGCCAAATAATTATCTACCCCGTTGCTTTGCAGAACAAATGATTTTCTTTTGGTCTGTTACTTTATCTCCTTTGCATCAACGATCCATTGTCTTTGTCTTTACTTGGTGGATGCAGAGTTGTGGCCTACTGGTTGGTGCTGGGCACTGAAGGGGGGACAAGTCTGTCGGGGCAACAGACGGGTGCAGCTAAATTGCATTGGTCAGTCTATCAGACACAAATGCCCCTATGCCCCTGGTGAAAAGTAGGGTACTGAACTGGCCATCTGCTATTGGCTGATCTTTAGTGCCAGGTGCTGTCACCACCTGTTGTACTCTATAGAAGGTGACATCGCCTGGCACCAAAGACCAGCCAATAGCAGATTGCCAGTGCAGTACCCTACTTTTCACCATTAGATGTCAGGCTTCACCACAGATTTGGGTTTTGGGTTCAGTTACTCTATAACATCTTGGACAATGACCGCACAAAATTCATTTAATAGCCAGCCAGCCAAAGTATGTGAATCAGTGTATTAAGTTGCTAGCTCACTTAGATATTTTGTTGGGAGAGATCACAACCTTGAATCACACAGTTTGCTGTGACTGCTGTAAATGCTGGAACATAGAGTGCAATTTATGGTATGCATTCATACCATACCACCTTAAGTAGTTCAGCATTCTTAAATGTCTGTCCATGGATGGGTAACAACACCGGGAGCGTCCTGAAGCAGTATCCAGTGTTTTGCAAGCTCAACAGTGCGTCCAGTAGCAAAGTCTCTATCAGAAATGTAAAGTATGATGCCAGATGATGAAAAAAAATTCTGTCTAGGTTGAAAAAAACAATTGTCCTTTAACAATACCCAATGGCCCATCATCTTTACTGGTTGGTCAACATGCTGCTAAAGTGGTTGTTTCACTTAAATCTAACACTTTTGTCTTGAACAATTGATGGGAGAAAGATATTATGGTGCATTCACATGGATGTTTAAAGTTGGAACTGGGATGATCTGTTAGGGGAGCAATGTCTGGTTCCAATAACAAGGTTTGAACATCAGAAGGGAGTGTGGACTTTTGGACTGTGAATACAAAGAAAGCGAGTTTGATCCCCACCTCTGCTGAAGGTTTTGCTAACATTTTAACTAATGCTAAAGCTATCCCACCCCTTACCCCAACCTTAACTAACTCATTCATCTTGACTCAACTTGACTCAACCGTTTTCTACCCCTAACCAAAGCCGAACTCTGATCTTATGATGACCCTACTAACTGGTTTCTTTGCTGATGTTTTTCACCGCACGGTGCTCTTAGCATGTTCTGGCAGTCGTGTGTTTCGGAGATTAGAGGCCATCAACATCACTTGAGAAAGTGTCCATTTGTCTTGGTGAGGATGTTGGGCAAATGAAGCTGTGACTGGAATCTGACTATATAATAATATCCATTACAGGAGTTTTATAATTAGAGGATAATGGTAATCATAATTCCAAAAATGGAAGTTGAGCACACAAAAATGGATTCACATTGAAAGAATAAAGTAAGGTAGGTCTCTAATTGTCTTTCATTTTTTTTTTATTTTGCCTTGTATCAGTGAGTGGGAAAATTATTCAAATGTACCTTTTTACATTTTCACCTTTTTATTTGCATGATTGACCCCCACCTCGTTATCTGACCTTGATCCTGATTTTAACCTGATTTTAATTCGTAGCATACATATTAAGTAATATCAGACTGATTATTATAAGAATTTATATTGTATGAATGTCTGGTCTTTTCAAGAAAAATTCAATGAATGCTTTTATTAAAATATAATAGATTTTTTTTTTTTTTATATTGGTGGTTGTATGCTTTATAATGATCACCAAATAGAGATACCCATCATTTTTAATTCACCACCACATCACGTCTCCAGCCCAGTGAGGATATTAACATAATACTAAATTTTGCTAGAAATTACAGCCGTTTTTGCAGTTGTCTGCCTATGATATGTAACCATATTAGTCCTAGTTCCTAGTTCTGATTAAATGAAAATATAAAAAAAAATCAACATCTGTAATGTATATTCATTTGATCAAATTACTTAATTTAGCATTAGCATTAATTTTGAATCCACAAAGACAAATATCTTAAATACATTCCAGATGTTTTTTTTCAGCATTAAAAGTAGTACAAAAATCAAATAAATTGCAAAGTAGAGTGTATTCTATTCTCTATACTCTATTTACAGTAGTGACTAGTACTGAATAAAGCCAAGCGGTTTTCTGCTGAACAGGATGCAGTGGTTTTATTTTTTGCAGTGCGCTGGCTGACATGAACTAAGATTTCTACACAGCAGATGTGGTGATCTGAAAATGTAATCTAGGAACCTGTTTTCTCACTATTCCGCTAACAGAGTAATACAATGTTGTCACTGGCACTGTCTTGGCACTAGAGTGAAATTTCAATTATGCTGGAAGAAGTATTAATAATAGGTCAGTTCTTTGTTTTTGATGCAATTACTTTGAGTTTGAGAATCAGATGCAGAAGAAGTAGTAGTTGAGAATAGATGCAATGCAAATAGATGCAAATTCTCAAAACATCTGTTTCCATTGTAGTTTTGTTGGACTATGACAAAAGCCTTATGTCTGAATGACTTCAGACAGAAAATACTACTACAACACTGATACTTCATGGCCAATCCATTATACAATGTTTGTTAAATACGACTGTTTTTGGTTTTTGTTTTTGTGGTCAAAGTTACTAAGAGGGATTAAAGAACTACACTGCAAAAACTGACAAACAACTGTCTCCAGACTTATCAAGTTTATTTTAGGATTTTTTTTAGTGAAATCATCTTACTGCACCGTCAGATAATTTTACCGGTTTCAACAAATTTTACTCTTTTTTTTTTCCAGGTGAATGTAACTTGTTTCAGGACATTTACTTATTGGCATACTGACATGAATCAAGTGAAATGTATTAAAACCAGCAAGATTATCTGCCAGTGCAGTGAGATAATTTGACTAAAAATATCATGAAATAAGCTTGATAGGTCTGGAATCGAGTGAAAATCACTTGACAGCTTGTCATTTTTTGCAGTGTACTTCATCTACAGTATAAATGCCTTTGCGAACCGGCCTTGTGAATTAAGTGCTGAAATTGATAATTGTATTTGGATTTTGGGTTTGGGTGTTCAAGCAACAGTTTTGTGAGCAAAATCGGAAAGAATCTCGAGCAAAAATAGCAAAAATCGGACATTGCGATCCTAATTTCTTTTTTCCCAGTGATTCCCAGTACAACAACATCCATGCCATGAAGGAACATATACATCAGCAGTTAAAGCGCTTATCTATTTTTTAAGAATTCTCTCCTCCAAGTATATAATGTGTTGGTTTAGATGTATCGGGACAGACGTATTGCACAGTCCTCTTAATATGTGGCACCACAGTGTGTGTGTAGCTTGAGGTTATTTCCAATATCAGTCTCTCCATGTCATTTTGAGTTCCATCATAACCCATGCAAACATAAATAGCGGTAAGGATTATGTTCATGAGTGATGCCTAACTGATATTTGAATTCAGCTATTTCATATCAGGTGTTGGGTTTACTTACTGGCTTGATTTCCCTGTTTTTATGTACAGCTTTTCTTTGTGTGTGATTTATGGAAGTATGATTGGTACAACTATATTTATATTGCTACTTCACATTTATGATGGGAATTAATGTTCTAATGGGAGATCATAGGCAATGGTGGCGTGAACTGAAAAGCTTTATTACTGTTAGAAACTCACTTTGGTTTTCCTCTGGCATTCATTGGTGTGGATATTAAAAGTTTTTTACTATGCGTTCACATAACGGTCAACAGGAACGTTGTGATGTTTTAGTTGTTAACAATCATACAGTGTTTTGATTAACGATCCTGGTAGAAGTGTGCAATTCTCTATAGAAAAAGTAGATGAGCTCCTTTTGGACGTCTTCATTACGATATCTACTTGGTACTTTTTAACTTCCACCATATGACTTCAGTGAATAGGTGAAGCGGTATTTTACTTTTGCAGAATATTTTACACTTCAAATCAAGTCAAATCCTACTTTAAACAAAATCTACACTGATAAAAATAAGGTTGTTGTATTTACTTTAAAAAATTGTGTATATTGGTTCCATATAATTGAAATGTGTTAAGTCAACACAAATGATTTGCTTTGGTTTGAATTCATTGTAATTGATTGCATAGTGTAAAGAGTAGAAACATAATTTCTTTGAGTAAAAGGAACATATTATGATTTTGTAAATCTGACAACCAATCCTTCCCTGTTTTTTCAGTGTACAAAACAGGACGATGTAATTCACTGAATATATTTAAAGTCATGTGTTTATGCTTTTCAAGAAGAGACTTTGCAGTTATTGAGAGTTGAAAAAATACTTGGATGTCAGTGACAGCAGATAGTTGACTGTTCCTGACCAGTGATAGGGATGTAAGCACTAAAAATTAAAATAATAATAATCTGCTCGAGTGAAATATCGCTTCAAGAGAACTGCTGTGTCACCAACGGTTTCAAATTCCATAGACTAATTTCATAATGTTTTTGCAGTCTGTCAATATTCTGTTAACGGTTTCTTTTATAACTGCTGATAAGTGTAATCCCAAATTTGAGTGAAGAACATCTGATCCAAGCAGTATGGAATTACAGTTTTTCCTCATCTGGATAGTACCAGGCCAATTAGTGTAAAGATAATGAATAAGCAATAAAGATGGAGTGATAAAATGGGTATCTTGTATTATTCATATTTCGTCTACTTGGAACACCCACTGTTTATAAATCAGTCTTTATATAACTTATTGTGTCGTCACCATATCAGAAATACATGTTAAAGGAATAGCTCACTCAAAAATGAAAATTCAATTATTATAGTTATATAGACTAACAAACTTCACCAGAGTTTCAACTGGCATGGGTGTGAGTATAATGACTGAATTTTCATTTTTGGGTGAACTATTCCTTTAATAACATCAAACCTAAATGCCTATTACCATAGACTTAGCTAATTACCCTAAGTACTACAGTGGAATAAATTGATAGTTACTGATATTTTACTATTTACTCCTCTTTGAGTAATACTGCAGGTATTTATAAATAATAAAACAGGAGATATTACACCTGGTTTAGTGTCTTCATTAATTTATCCATATTGCTATGGAGATAAAACATACAATCTAACAGTCAGACACAATAACAATTTAGGGAAAGCAAACAAATCTTATTGGCAAATGATTAAGTATGTTCTGATTGCTTCTTCACATATATGACTGGTTCAAGCTTTAATGTTTAATGTTTGAACTCATGGCGTGTTTTGAATGCAAGACTTTTTCTTCGAAGTAACCATATCCATCCATCATGGAGAAACCTGTGTGAAGCCTGTATAAGACACTGGATTGCCCCCTTGAAGGAGACGCCATCTATTCAGGCAAGTAGTCCGCAGCTTGGGTCTGTCTGCACCGTGACCAGGGGCCGGACTCACAAAACCTCCTTAGGAAAAAAAAAATCTTTAGTGCTATTATTTTTCATAACCTTAGTCTCAAGAATAAAGTTAAGAAAAGTTTGATATGAAAATAGTTCTTATTTCCTTCTTCAGTTCTCAAATTTGTTTACATTTTTTGTTACCTTTAGGAAAACACTTCCAAAGGTAAGCCTCTGAATTCATTTATTTAAACATATTTTAGACAATTATATTGTAGGGCAGTGGTTCTCAACGTGGGGTCCGGGGACCACCAGGGGTCCTTGAGGGGGTTCCAGGGGGTCCCCAGCAAATTGATGAATTGTTAAACTTCACAATTATTTCATTCACAAGAAGTGAACACAGTTAGAGAATGTAGATGAATGATTATTTTGATCATAGTTTCTCTGTTATCTCTCTACCTTCAATACAGACAGTCATGGGATTCTGGACAAAATCATATCTATCAATACAAATATTCTCAGATTTGGGTCAGAGAGACAAAATCTCATCAAATGGGGGTCCATGGCCCTAAAGTGGACTAAATTAGTGGTCCTTGATATGAAAAAGGTTGAGAATCACTTGTAGGGTATGTCACAGCATCAATAACTTAGTATCTTGTATCTTACATTTTATACTTAACATTTTATTGTTGTTGTTTATTGTAAGCTTAGCTTAGGTTAGTGTGAGTGTGTGTATATTTGTTGTATAGGCCTATGTGTGTTTATATGAAAAATTTAGACATATCCAGCAGCAGACCAGCATGACCAGTTCCAATGCACAAAAAAATCAATGGTTTTATTCATTTGTTTGTTTGTTCTCAATTCTGTTTATGTATCTACTGATCAATCAGTCGATGGTGAAGCAAGACAAGGGTGCCCTGTTCCCAGCTGCTCCACAAAACCAGGTCAACTGTTGTTCTTCACAACAAATAAATCTGCTGTTCTATTCAGTCTCTCATTCCCCATGGGGGGTCCTTATGTCATATTTTTTGGTCACTGTATTAAACAAGAGTCGCTCTGCTCAAGCCGGTTTAAAGCCAGCAGAGAATAGCAAGAGTAAGTTTTATGCATTTTTTGTCTTCAAAATAAAAGCATCAAAAACTGTACAACTTTGAAAATAAGCATGTGCTGGGGTGGACAGGACAACAAAATACTGACACTGAAAACCTAATGGAAGATCTGAAATAGAGACAAAAGACAATGGATGGAGTTATCTTGATTATTATGTATTCCTAATTAAAATAGGACCTTATGTGAGGATAACTTAAAGGCTAAAAAAAAAATATATAAAACCCATGATAACTGTGGCAAAATTATTGCCTTAGTTATAGATTTCAATTTACTTTTTCTTTTAATTGAAGACATCGTTTCAAGTTGTCTGGTATGTGTTTTGAGTCATACTTTTTCTCAGTTCTTTTCCACATATATAGAAAATCATGCTGTCTTTCTCACTGGCTACTCAAGACTCCATTATATAATAAGCACATATAGTGATAGCTATTGGATTATTTTTTTTAAAAGAACATCTTTTTTGCAGGTGGCAGACATTCCTCCAAGTTGTAAAAATGTTGTAATACTAAATTGGCGAATAACCCCTTTTAATGTTAATTTCCCTTCACGGCTGTTGTGGATTATATTATTGCCACATATGAATGTCTTCCCTCCCAATGAACCTCTAGAGAGACCAGGGCCGGAAGGCACTTCTTTAACTGGAGATAAATGTAAGCGACCTCATCATTCTCTTCTGTTCCTTTCCTTTCAATCTGGTCTTCTCTGCACAACGAATCGAATAGCTGTGTGAATAATAAATCGAATATTAAGAAAGGACCTAAAGGATTAAGTAAACCTTATTGAAATGGAGAATTGCAAATGCTGTGGGATGATTTAAGTGTTGCAGAAAAAAGATTTCTAAAGTGTAAAAACAAGCAGAGAAAGTCGTACGAGTTTAAATTATGTCAATATAGATTTGATAGAAAACTGCTCAGTAAAGCGCAGATTTAACAGAGGACATGCTCTGAACAGCAAACACATGACCCAAGGAAATTCTGGTATGAAATTAATAAATTAGGTTAAACTGTACAGCCTATCCTAATGAAATTGTGACTTTATGACACTGCTAGTCTGTTCAAAGCATGAAATTTAAGAATTTACAGTTAATGAATTGGGACATTTTGGACCAACCAAAAGAATAACAAGAGACATTGTGGGTCTACAAAATACTAGCCCCATTCATTGTGTATGGCTGCTTCAGATTTTACATGTTAGTGACATCCCAGCTTCAAGTTAAAGTCCTGTGTGTCTAGCTTCAGGAACATTGGTCACAAATTGGACTGTCCTAAACAACAGGAAGAATATGAATACTAGAACTGAATGGGCTAGACCACAGGAAATTGTTCTTAAATATAGCTTCCTAGTACAAGTGTCCTTAATTTCTCCATAAACATTAATTATTAAAAAATAACACAGCTTTAAAAAAAAAAAAAAAAAAAAAAAAAAAAGGAAGGTTAGTATTATGGGTTTAAATGGGATTTGTTCATGGGTTGATTCACAGACACTAGTAGGGATTTTTCATGCTGTGTGTGTTGCCATAGGCCCGTGCCTCCTGTCAGTGTGATGGACACAGAGGTTATCTGGGGGTTGCGGTGTGTGGAGTCGTGACTTGCCGCTTGGTGCAGAGGTCTCTTTAAAGGCAGGACGCATAGTCGATTTCCGATCCTCCGTGGAGCGGATCAGTGATTAGAGCGTCCAGCCTGCGTTCACTGCTACATCATCTCAGCTGATCCGGAGGATTCCCTCTGCAGGGGAAACAACAAGCCCTGCCTATGCACAGGACCGCGCCATGGATTTCAATGTCAAGAAACTCGCCTCCGACGCGGGGGTCTTCTTCACCCGCGCAGTGCAGGTAAGGCGCGGGTCATTTATCGAACATCCCCGCAGTAATTAACGTTATGGATTGATTGATGCACGCCCGTCGCCGCATCCTACACGGGTTTACAGTTGTTGTGGGAGGCGGAGTTTGTTTTTTTACAAACCACACATAATCACATTGTCGTGTACAAGTTATTTTGTGAAGGAGAAACCGAGTAGCGCCGTGGGTTTGAGCAGCACAGCCAACGCTGTAAGCCGATAAAGGTTTGTTAAGCCTTGATCCATTATTGATGGCTGTTGTCTAGTGTACCGCCCATGTGACACCAGGAGACTGCTCCTCTGCTCCTCTGCTCCTCTCCTCTCCTCCTCCTCTCCTCGGAGCAGTAACAGCAGGAGCACCCTGGGTATAGCCAGAGCTCGGTTGCTTATACCGGTTTTGCATTTTCCCACCGGGAATTTGTCGGTGTATTCTATTTTTCTGTATTTTCCATGCATGAATACAGCCTCTATACGCCCCGCTCTCTCTTGGCACGAGAGAAACCGTTACACTAAACATTCAAATTCAAAATGTAGCAGCTAGCTAAACGCTGCCTGCCTTCCTTATCGACAAATTAACACGGCTGTGACATGACTCGAGACCGCTCGAGACTTTTGATGAATCGTTAGTGTCCACTGATAAATTCGATAAATAGGCTACACTGAATACATTTTAAACTTTTAGAATGTATTTGCTTGTTATTCCTACCACCTCCTCTCCCAAAAATACACACTATATGAGTATTTTATGCCGAATATATTTAAAGACCCTAAACATTCGTAAATGGTCGTAAGTCGTGTTCCACCAGGTGTGTACTTTTGCTGATAATCAAGGTAAGATATTTCCATAATAGAGAGAAGTGCATGCGTTGGGGCAAGGTGACCATTTTCCTTCCCACTGACAGGCCACATGCATTTGACAGCCTACATTGTATGAATATGTGATAGCATTAAGACAACTAACTACATCATTTTGATCTGAAGTAGGGCTGTACAGGTAGGTAATCAGTAAAATAACAGCAATGTCTATAGGCTACCTCAAGAGAGTTTTCACTGATTTGGAGTTTCAAGCAATCTACATGGTTTAACCAGAATCTGCTGGTTTTAAAGGCATATTGACTTGACCCACCTTTGATTGAAAGCAACAAGTTCTCGGGGGTTGTTGAAAGGCATTCTGGGAAATGTAGGAAATCACTAACTGAAGTAGAAGTAGACGAGGCAGGTTGAGGCAAAGTGGAAGTAGATTCCAATTCCTTCATCACAAAATAACTCCTGGGATGCATTGAACATCATAAATTGATGATTTATAACAGTGGAGGAGGGTGTGAGAGGGGAGTTCATTGGCCCTGGTGGTCAATAATTATGTGTGTGTGTGTGTGTTGGGGGATAGGGACTGTTGTTTGGCCAATGGAAGCCAATTTTCTCTCAACATCATGGTTTTGCAGTATGCCTGAGAATGTCCTCTGGTAAAACAGCCTGACTGGAGAAGCTGATAGCAGATGGCTTCACAGAAAGGTCTTAGGTTTATTCTGTAGCACTCGCTCAGATCACAGGCCTTGGTCTCATAACTCTCATCCAATAAATATATATATAGTATATAAAGATGGACTCTGGTTCCCTCTCATATGGTCCTCTCTGAAGATGGTGCACAACAGAGAGACTTTGAGAACTGAGAAGACCTGACATCCTCTTTTATCTTATCCACAAGGCTTTTCATAGCCAAGGGTATTGTGCCGCTGCAATATGGCAGTAATGCTGATTCCCTCAATCATTCCTCTGTCTTTTCAGTCCAGCTGGCTGCTTCTCTCTGTCAATCAGACTTGACAGCAGGCAACGCAGTTAGCTGAAGAAAGCAGAAGTTGGTCAGCGCTGCCTGTTACCACAGATGGTGGATGTACATATTTTTGGCCTCAGTTCTAAAAAAAAAAAAAAATAGTCACTGTTGCTGTCTGCACACGTGGGCGTCCTTTCTCCATGAGCATGAGAAGCTTGTTTTTCTCCAACAATATTGCACAAACATGATTCTAGTGCTGCTTGTGGAGAATGTGGCCCAATTGAACCTCACTTTTTACTTACAGACTTGACTTTGACTGGTGCTTTGATGACTTGAAAAGGTTTCTAAAGTCTTGACTTGAGATCTTGTGTTTGTGTAAATGACTCAGATTGAAAGTGATGAGATTTGTTCCAGCAGACGACTGAATTGAAATTCTGTTTTCTGAATTTGTATGGAATGATTGAATTTATTGAAGTTGAAACTGAGTATAGAAATCAAACTCATGATGCTCTTACCAAGTTTTTATCCCATTAAAAACATATTGCATTGAAAAGTCCTAGATATTTAGTTTTCTTTAAGATATTAAATTGATACTGGACTCTTGATTTGTTCTGACTTGACTTGCTGCTCTACATTTAGACTTGAGACCTGACATTAATGACATGGACTTGATTTGGTAATCTACATTCAGACTTGAGACTTGACTTGAGACTTGTGCCTCAAGACTTGAGACCGACTTGGGACTCGAGCAAAGCTGACTTGGTCACACCTCTGGTATTTACTGATATATATTGACTGGGATGTGCATTTAGGATTCTTAATATGTCTCCTAGTTCACAGAGGAGAAGTTGGGCCAGGCAGAAAAGACAGAGCTGGATGCTCATTTAGAAAACCTGATCGCCCGGGCCGACTGCACCAAGAACTGGACTGAGAAGATCTTCCGACAAACAGAGGTGCTCCTGCAACCTAACCCAAGTAAGTTCTTCACCCTATCTAGAAAATTTCTCTACGAACCACTAATCCCTTAAAGTACTCTCACATTTACATTAATTCACCCCTTAATTCATGCAAAATCCCCTTGAGTTAAGGGAGTTATTAATGGAGGAAACCCCCATCAAAACCTCCTTAAACTTCCCTTAATGTTTGACTCCTTATGTTCTAATTTAATGTAAAATTCAGGGAGACAGGGACTTTCCATTAATAACTCATTAATAACCCTGCAAAAAAGTCCCTTAATTTTTTGTGTCTCCACAAACCAACCCATGAATACCTCCCTTAAAAACTCATGATACTAACCTTACTTTTTTTTAAAGCTGTTATTTTTAATGGATAATTAGTGTTTATATAATGAGAAATTAAGGACATTTCAGGGATAAAATTAAGGGGTTTGGTTTCTGTAGTGATTAGTCAACAAATTTTGCATCCGGACTAGAAGTTCATGTTTTTTAAAACTTTTCCTCACTGCTACAGTAAATGTTGTCTGAGACCATGAAGTTTTTCCTTTTTTTTTATTTTCAAATTAACTGTAGGAGGTACATATATATAAATATGTCATGGCAATTTCTGTTTAGCTTGTTTTCAAAATCAGCAACCTATATTGATATGTGATATGTTATTTTAGTCTCCACATTGAGTAACATTTATCATTTTGCCACACACTTGGACGTAATCGTTCCACTCTGACAGATGGTGTTTTGTGTACGTTTTTTAGCCCGGTGTCTCTATTTTGTTAGACTTGATGAGTGAATCCTGGTAGTAATGTCTAACCCTTGTTGTTTTCTGATTCTCCACACTGCAGTTGATCATACTGGTAAGTCTTTGTCTCGTTTCCCAGTGTGCTGTAGTGAGGAAGCCTGTCTGAACGTGTGCGTGTGTCCTCTTTTTTTCATTTTGACTTTGAATAGGTAGATAGATGGTTACTTACTGTGTCATAGAAGTGTAACCTATTACATGTGGAAACTGAAATGAAAAGCTGTCAATTCTGAGAGGGATCGCACTGTGGCTTTGAATCAGTTTGCAGTGTACTGTAACTTCCTGGTTCAAGCTGTGTGCTGAGGTGGAGTCGATGTACAGACTGGTGTTGAATTACTAATAAACTGCCAGGCAGCAAGACGCCACCCAGCACTTGTTCCATTGTATAAGACCTACGCTGTGTTCAGGTGTATATAGTAAAGACATCAAAACTATGAAATAACACAAATGGAATTATACAGCGACCAAAAAAGTGTTAAACAAATCAAAACTATCTTTAATATTTAGATTCTTTAAATTAGCCGCCCTTTGCCTTGATGGAAAGGCAAAGGCTTTGGAAAGAAATTCATACATAGGCATAAACTTCATTATTTATATTTGTCTAAGAAACACATTTCAAGTGTTTAAGCAGAAGCCTTTTGATCAAAATGGCTTTAAGAGAATGAAAAACATAGTACATTCAGTGAAGTGTCCCCAAACTTTTGACAGGCAGTGTATACTATATTATTGTCAGCTGAACTGTGATGGTGGCAGTGAGGACTGCACTATAGTCGTTAGCTGCTTCCAACAGAATATTTTATTATTTCCCCATCTTTACTGTTTTTCCAAAGTTTTCATATCAAACCAAGACCACAAACACCCAAACTGGACCAAACTGAAGCACATAGCAGAACACTGAAGATAATGTTTGCTACGGCAAGAGTAACTTCACATGCTTCATCACAGATTTGGTTATTACACTAACAAAATCCACTTAGCATCATTAATCAGTCTCTCCAGGATTTCATGGTTTTTGTGATTATTGTGACCAAAAATACTTGAGTTTACAGCAGGTTTTTCTCAAAAACCCTGTGTGGAGTTTCAGGCCGTTTTTTTCAGTCAAGGAAAAATGTACTAAAGTGGTTGTAAACAACAGACCCAAAATGGGACTTTTATAATTACCTCTCATTAAGAAAGAGTCAGATATAATCAATAATACAATTCTTGTGATAATAAGCATTCTGTCGGCCTCCTGCATATCACAGAAACTACTAGAAATGTCTTTAGTTTGGTTGGACCATTTTATACCAAAACGTGAGATGATTTGGTCATTTCATGCCAAAAAATTTGCAGTGATATTGCAAAATTGCATTTTTTTTGCAAATATTGTGGTTGGTATTGGTTGAGTTTGCATTAATTATTGCGATTGCAAAATAGCATATTCCTGGAGGGAATGATTAACATGCTTAAATTAATACAAAAGAGGGTAGTTCTTTACATGAACTGTGTATATATGACATAATATTGTCGTGATATATACCACATGTATATCACAAGAGCTTCATAACACCCATTCTTTATCATTAATTCAATCCTTTATTGGATATTCATGTAATATGTAGATTCCATAACAAAATTTCTGGCGCTTGCCATTTTTAAATGAAAAACATGAGTTTATGAGTTGGCGAGGCCTCTAAAGAACATGGTGTGTTATGGTTTATGAACCATTTTCATAAAGTCATTCATCTTTCAGTTTGTTTTAATTTAAAAGTAATACACAGACATACATGCAGGATATTGTGTAATTCCCTGCTGTTGTGCAGGTGCGCGTATAGAGGAGTTCCTCTATGAGAAGCTGGACAAGAAGCTCCCGTCCAGGACGACCAACGCGGAGCTGCTGGGCCAGTACATGCTGGATGCTGCCAAGGACTTCGGCCCCGGGACTCCATACGGTCAGTGGAGCTGTGGAGATGTTTGCACTGGACGAAATGAGATCCTCTAGCCGCTGAATTCCTGGCCCTGCACTTTTTACTGTGACAGCATATTAACAAGATATTATCCCATCCCAGGCCTGGGCGATATCCCAAATTTAATATCACGATACTGTCCCACCAAAATATCGTGATATACGATATTAGCGGGGTGGTGTTTTTTGGGGAGGGTGTTTTTCAGGTTTTTTTCCCTGGGTTTTTTTGGGGGGATATTTGATTTTATGTCTTCCAAATTACATACAATTTCTAGGCTATAATTATAATAATAATAGAAATAATTAAAAAAAATAATAACAATAATAATAATAGTAATACTAATTATGATCATCATCATCATCATCATCATCATGATTATTATTGTTATTAACAGCCTAGAAACAATAGGGGGGATATCACAGGAAAATATTGCGATGTTTTTGAAATATCGTGATATTTTATATTATCGAATATCGGCCCAAGCCTACTGCTGTCTTTACCGTAACAGGCACTCAGCTGCCTGTGAGGGGGGATTTATTATTGAATAGTTTCCAACCATGTCCTTTTTCTGATATCGCAATAAAGTCCGCAGCCCACCCGTAGCTTTGTACAGTTTTTGGATTCCACATTGCATGTAACACCGGCCTGCATGTGTGCATCTGTGTGGCTTCTAGGCAGCACCCTGATCACAGTAGGAGAGTACCAGAAGACTCTGGGCGGGGCGGAGCGCGAGTTCCTCCAGACCTCGTCGGTCAGCTTCCTCACTCCTCTACGCAACTTCCTGGAAGGAGACTGGAGGACTATCTCAGTAAGTCTGACTCACTTTAGGTGTTCTGATCAGCAGAGGCTCATGGTATACAGGACATGATGGACATTATGTTGTCATGGTGATAACAGTCTGTCTGTCTGTGTAGACTCATTCTTCTGAACATAATACCTCAATAAATACATAGATATAAACTTTACACTTCCACCACAGGTATAGAGGAGATGATCTGATTAGATTTTGGAGCACTTAATTTTGTTTCTTCAAACTACTGTAACTCCTTCATGCTTTAAGATATGGAGTTAATATTCATACCACACATTTGTTATGTGAAGGCAAATATGTTGACATAGAAATATTTGCTAATGAATGCATTGATTAGCAAATGAATTAGCTCATTAGCATAACTGGTTATGTTTAATATATCAGTGATTATGGCGGGACATTAGGCAGCTCAAGTGGCTCTTGTTCACATATTTAAATGCATTCAGAGATACAATTTTGAATTTATTTGAACATCTACATTTAGGGTATACTGACATCTGACATATCATGGATATGTGGATATGGATTTGTGTAATATCTTTCTGTATATGGGAGAGGGACATAAGGCGTTCACTGTGATTCATACGGTGTTAGATCAATATGTCAGGTAAATATAAAGTGCGGGGGGAGGGGGGAATATAATGTTTTAATTTTTTGTTAGCTTTTATAGCATTTCTCTGTTCTTGCCATTTTTTTAGATGAACAAAATAGCATTGTTAACCCATCATAACTGAAAATACAGTGGACACTTTACAGAAACAACCCATGTGGAACATCTTATTCCACTTAAAGCCGCTGTAGGCAATGTTGGAGAAATGAGCAAGAATTTGAAAGCACACAACAAAAGTCAAAAGTCTATTGGACTGTTTGGGTTGATTTTTTTTCCCTTCATTCCACTTTGGCCCATTCCTCTCTGCAGTTAGCATGGCAGAGAGTCAGAGATCATCAGCGACACCTTGTTCCATAGTGTGTCAGTGTGCCACCAGCTGGATATTAGTCTGGAGTTTGGAGGTTTGTTTCCTGCAGCAGACCCCCTGCTGATTTCATCCCTCTTGTTCTTGGTAGAAAGAGAAGCGACTTCTGGAGAACCGACGCCTGGACCTTGACATCTGTAAAGCACGTCTGAAAAAAGCCAAGCAGGCGGAAGCCAAAGCAGCGGTGAGATTCATGTCGCTTCATGTTGCCAAAGCTTTGTGGGGTTTTTTTATTCCCTTCATTCCCGTTATTCTTTTATTCTCTGTATACTTTCTAAATTTAAAACCACTGTGAAACAGGATATTGGTAATGATCTCCTGATGGACTGAATTAGCAGAGAATGTGTTGCCGTGATCTTGAACTTGTTGTGTTTGTAGCCTCGCCAGACAAATTGCTTTGTGAGTTGATCACACCACTGGCTTCCCGGTCTATTTAAACTGGCATCACCTGGCTTGCATTACACTAAATGATCAAACCAGTTAGTGTGCATCATCTATGTTTGCACCAGCTCTTTTCTACCACATCTGTGTGAAGCTGCAAGATTGAAAAAGCTCAATAAAGGTAACTAAATATAAAATATTTGCAGGTGAAATTCCAAGTTAGTATTGACCAGCTTGTAGCTGATATAAAACATTCTGCGAACATGTCAGTTTAAGGTTCTTGTTGTCTTTGTAAGGAGAATTTGTGCAGTCACTTTTGTTCTTTTATTGCAAGCCCCCTGCTTCCTAAGATGTTATGGCTGCACTGACCTAATTAACACTAAGGTAAACTAAAAGGTAATCTAAAAGCCCTTTAGGTGCGCTGTTAGCTGCCATTATTGTGTGATTCTGCAGCGCCTGTTGCTTGCATCTCAAACAGAAACACTCGTTAAGATCAGCCTCTAAAGCTGACTGGACTTCAGGAGCCGTAGTCCTGGTTTCCAAGGCGACAGGGTGGTCAGATGGGTCTTGGCTGTGATCAACTTGTGAGACGGTGTGGCTGGCGAGTTTGCCATTTTGATTTTTATTTCCTTCCCTCAAACGCAGCACATTGCTTCTATATATAAAGTCCCTCTTCATTTGCCTCAAAGCTCAAATGTGTCCAAAATAGATGTTGTATCCAGTTAGTGTTTATCATTCTACCATGGTAACACAATATCCATGCTACAACTACAGTGATAATGTGACTGATACAAGCTGTTTCATCTAAAATGTCACAAAAGGACAAAATTATTGATGGACTTTTTTGGCTTAGACAGTGTGAGCCTTGTCTGGTAAGTGTGAGCCCACATTTATTGAAAAATGTGCCATCCATTGTGACAAAATGATTGCTAACAAAACTAGTAAAACTCTATGGATTATTACTTAGAACATCATCAGATATCCTGAGGCCTTTAACTGCAAAATAGCAACTTTTTAGAGAATGTAAGAATTTGCTTTTTTTTCTTTGATAAAAATATAGTGTTTTGGAATGAAACCCTTCATATGTTTAGTATTTTGAGCCAACTCAAGCCAAGACATTTTATAATCTAACACAGTCAAACTGTTCCCCTTAACTGGACTACGTCAAATAATTTGTTCAAAATCTCAACTTTTTCAAAAGCATAGGAAGTGTGTTACCATTCACTCTCAACATTGTAATAGAGGCTCTGTGTGGCAGACACTACAAAACAGTTATTCTTTTTTATGATGACTTCCTTTCAGATAACATATCCTACATACTGGTGCTAAATTTCACATGCAAAAAGGGAAAACAAACACAACCTTGTTTCAGCATCCTGGCTGCCTCCCAATCGTTTTAAACAACCTCAACAAACAGCAATAGATATGGGACAAAACTAGAGTTATTCCCCCCCAAGCACCACAGCTGCATCAAATTATAGAGGAAACTCTGCATCAACTTGCTTGCAACACAGCGACTTGATGACCACTTATAGGACAGATCATTAGAGAACTGTTTCTGTGAGCATATCTGATCTTTTAATTCATTATGTGTCATTATGCAGTTGATTGGAATTTATGGACTAATAGATAAGGCAGAAAATTCTGTCTGAAGTGATTTTGTTAGAATTATGACGTCTTATGACAAGGTTAACCCCTAGACAGACCTTGGATCAGCTGTTACATGAATCCATTCAGCTAATGGCAGCACAGAGGCCCTGCAGGTGCTCTCCCGATGATGCTCAGTCAAAACATAACACACATTCGTGCAGCTACAATATAATTAATAATAATATTTTGAAAGATTTTCAATGCCGGCTCGTTTTGCATGCAATGCATGACTACCCAGTTGTGTGTTAAACGTCTAGTTTAACACGTAACTGGGTAATATTTAGGCTACTGGTGGATATTCACAAAGCAACCAAAACTGTATTCATATTTTTTAAACACATTAATGCACCAGAAAGACAGATACATGTGTAGCAGTGTAAATGTGTAGCAAATTGTGAAAAACAAAGGCCAAACACATTTTAACTTCTCTAAGCTTGTATGGGTTGTGATGGGTTTTCATAAATAACAACTACTACTACAAAGGTGGTTTTAGTAACATTAAAAACAATTCAAAGTCTATACATTTGAATGTGTTTAAACATCATCAGCTTCATCTCTACTCAATTTCAAATTCCCAGGATCAACATTAAAGCCGGGTATTAAAGCGGTCTAAAACTGCTGGCTGCTCCTAGCAGAGTTAAGACACCTCCCAAGCTCTGTGGAATAATTCAGGGGATGAGAGTATTTAGAAGATTTAAAAGGGCATTAAGTGATCTGTTGGCGAGGTTGGGAGTGTGTTGAAATGCCACAAGGGCTCTTGGAGGGGTGGGGGTTTTGTCCAAAACAGAATATGGTCCAGAATGTGAGTTCTGAAACTCAGAAATCTTACTTGTTGCTCATGTAATCAGTTGTTAGACCTACTTTCTTTTATACTTTGGGCAGAAATGGGAGTTACAGGCCTATACTGTTCAGAATGGAAAGGTGAAAAATGTCAACTGTTCACCGGGCTTCAGATCAACGCCTCACCTCCCTCACAAGGCTCTTCTGCTTGGACTCGCTCTGAATGACTCGCTCTTCTGTTGCTTCTTGTCCCTCTGCTTTTCCTTTACCTGCTCGCCGCTCACGTTCTGCTTGTGGAAGCTGCTTTCATGATTGTAAATGCATGATTGTGCCAACATTTGTTTCCTCCCCCCCCCTGCTGTCGTTCGTAGGCCGCACCCGATTTTCAGGAGACACGGCCTCGAAATTATGTTCTCTCTGCCAGTGCATCAGCGGTAAGAGCCCAATGGCGAGCGAGAGAAATGGCACACACGCAGGGCACACACACACACACACACACACACACACCAGTAAAGGGCCAACATCACTGGACATGTATGCTGGCATGCGAATGGGCATACAGCAGTAGTTGACACACAGTGCATGTTCAGTTTTCTCGATGATGTGGAAGTCAACTAAGTTCTTCACACATTTTGCAGACATCTTTCATCAGTGATTACAGGTGTGGAGGTCTATTGTGCTTACTGTCAAATCATTAAAGTCACATTTTACACATTTACAATATCAAAAAGTCCTATCACTCAAACCATAAAAAACAAAGTAATAAGAGACTAATATGCACATTTCACGGTGTTGAGGACAATGATTCAAACTGACAGATCCACCAGTCAAAGTAGAATCCACAATGACCCATTTCATATGCATCCATATCAATACACATAGACTAGATATCCCAAAGCACCTGGAACCAGCCTGTAAGAATAGATTGCTGTGGTACACCTCATTGCAATGCATTAATTATTCATTCGGACCCATAACCTAAACAGCTAGACAGCGGCTGGGAGAGTTGGGATGTAGCGGCGGATCCCAGTGTGTCAGAACAGAGGAAGGTTGGAAACCATAAGTATAATGTGTGAACAACAGTAACATAGCCCTAGCGCCTAGTCATGTTGTTTTCTGTGACTTAGTCGTGTGACATGGTGTGAATTAGACTCTCCAGTGCTTTTAGAAGGTGTGTGTTTTGTGGTGAAGACTATCAGAAAGTGCTTACAGAACAATTTTCATTTTGTCATGGCAAGAAAATGATGAGTAAATGGTAAATACAACTGCATTTAGCTTTACCCTCTAGTCCATCCTGCTACTCAGGGAGCTGTTAAACATTTTTCCCTAAAATGGAGTTTAACACGCATCTGTGCCATGGAACTACTTTACTAATGCCTCATTATCTACCTCATTCTCCCTGCATTCCTAGTTCAAGTTTATTTGCGACTTGTACTAAAAAAGCACGCCATGGTATTTTTGCATGCCAAGCTTCTACAATAGGAAAGGTGAATGTGCAATGTAACCTACAAATGTGTAACACAAGAGGGCGCAATACAACAATAATTTAGCATAACTCTTCAATATGAGGAGAGATTACTCCACTTGTTTCCAATGCAGCTTCACTTGTTTCAGGGATTTTCCAGAAATGAGTGTCAGTCTGTTGAAACCAGTCAGAATAAGGCAGATCACTGCACTGCTGTCAAGAAAATGACAATTGATTCTACTAAATTCTTGAAACAAGTTAATTTGCATTGGAAACAAGTGAAATTATCTCAACCCCATTGGCAGATTATTTTTTCCCCCTTATTTTAAGAAAATTATGATTTCAGGACTCATTAATAGACTAAATGACTTGTTAAGATGGAGATTATTTGCAGTGAAATAGGTGCAATAACATAGGATTCAGGTTAGTGACCAGCAACAGCAGCTATCAGAAACAAGTAATCTACCACAAGTGCATACAAATGTATTACACACATTCATTTTAAATGCACACCTCACTGATATACTTGTACTCAGTCAGCTTTTAGGTAGTTGCCTTATTACTGTCTGATCATTCACAATATATAGAGCATAAAGATGGTTATTTCCCTTCTTTGGTGTCTATATTTAATCATATTCTTTGGATATAATCACAATTACAAAAGATGCAGTTAGTAATTTGAGCATTGACTGTATGGATAATACTGTAATATCATTTCAGCAAAATATTTCCATTGGTTACCAAGCCAAAATCCTGCATGGGACTGTTCTGATGGCTCACTGTGCTCCCTGTGCTCCCTCCCTAGTCGTCCAGTGACCTCAGAGTGATATGAATGAACCACACGAATGCCCAGATGTGCTAACTTGAGGCACAAGCACAGCTTATAGTTGCGTGTGATGTCAACATTGTGTGATGTTTTGGTCTGAGAATGGCTCTTGACTGCTTTTTCTGTTGTCATGCTGCTTCGCTCAGCTGTTGAGTGAGGAAGTGGACAAAGTAAGTATCCCCTAGGCTAGTTCGCCTGCCAAGACCACATCAGTGGACAGTGCGTGAAGTCTGTGTGTGTGTGTGTGTGTGTGGCTGTGTGGGTATCTGTGTTTGTGTGCTAATTGTTTACCGAAAAGCCTGATGTGTTCTACAACCGCATTAATGATGCCGTCTGCCTCCATCCCTCCTCTCTCTGTCCTTGTTCCCTCTGGCAGGCGGAGCATGAGCTTCGCGTCGCTCAGACAGAGTTTGACCGGCAAGCAGAAGTCACCAGACTGCTGCTGGAAGGCATCAGCAGCACACATGTGAGTGTGTGTGTGTCTCCTCATATCTATCCAGTGATCCAGCAGTACTGGACACAGTTGTCTGCCAGCACACGCTTGCTGTCTAGACTCGTGACGTCACGTCTGATGAGCCAGCCACAGAAACTATTACAGTAAAGAATATTGGGCAACTTTGATATTCAGGGGTGGGAATTAAACAATGACAACTGTTTTCATGACTATTTCTGTGTTTCCTTGTCTCGCTATTGTCTCACCGCAGTGAATTTTCCTGTGTGGGCTAATAACACTTATCTAATCTAATCCTTCCTACCCTGTTTGGTTGTACAATCACAAGCATCTTGGTGCTGATCAACCTTTCGCAAGGTGCAGCAAGACAGGTGGCCACATGAGGAGCCTATGCTCAGAAAAAATTTAAAAATGATTGAATGAATCATCACACTATCTAAAATCCATACTGGATCTTAATGACTTGTAAATCTCTCAATTTACAAGCGTACCCGTTGATGCAAGTGAAACATGGGGGGGGGGGGGAACAACCCACAAATACAAAAACAAACATTTGATTTGGAACATTTGATTGAATTAATCTTTATTAAAATAAGCAGATTCACATATTCACTTCATGAGGTTAACACAATAGTGCTATAACCACTGAATTTACCTATGATAATCAATCATCTATTAGTATCAAGGGGTGCGAGTGTGCATGACGTTATATGATAAATTCCACCAATAGTCATTTTAATACCATTTGTGATGAGTGACAAGCTGAGGGTTAACATGCCATCTGAACAGACTGACATTGACTGAAATTACATACCCAAAATGTTAGAATGAGAGATGAGATTATGATTAATAACAATGTATTGATGGTTAGTGTTTTCTGGCACATATTCCAGTGTTCACACGTTCTAATGGTTTGCTGCTGTCACGAATTATGAATGAATTATGCAGGGAGTTCCGCTCTTTGTGGAGGTTAACCCTTTCCCTTTTCTCCCCGCAGTTGAACCACCTGCGTTGTTTGCATGATTTTGCGGAGGCTCAGGCCACGTACTACGCCCAGTGTCACCAGTACATGCAGGACCTCCAGAAAGAACTCCACAGGTGAGGATTTACTGTTCACTTGTTGAGCCGGCTGTGCTGTATAAATAAAAGTTTAACAGAGTATGATAAGCGCTGCTATTACCTTTTTATGGCAGAGATTTAGATTAGGATGATGTGTTTGGAGTCCAGCCACTCGTTTCAGAATGGGAATGGGGATTTGGGATAGGATGAAGGGAGTTTGGAATGATAACGCTGATTGTTAAAGATGCCGTAGGCGATGGTAAACACTGCACTTTAAGGGTTTCCCCGTGGGCAGCGACTTCCAGAGAGGGAAACCCTGCGAAACCTTTGTGTTTTCAGGACATCGTCCAGATCCAGCACTCTGCAAGAGAGCAAAAGGATATCGTTTCACCAACTTATTCTTCTGTGTTGTAGAGTGCTAATTTAATGAACTTGGATGGATTTATTCTATAGTTTCTAGTTTTTCATATGGATCCCATTCCTTTTATTTCTCCCCAGTGTTGTCTTGTCCTCAGGCTGTGTTGCATTTTGACATAAGCTGAGGTTATGAGTCGCATGACCACAACATGGGGCTGAGCTTCTGCACTTGGAACACTAAGTGAAGTGTAACCCCGTTGGGACGGCGTTCCATTTAAAAAAAAAAAAAAAAAAAAAACTGTCTATCCCATCATTCATTAGTCAATGTTTCCAGAGCTTTCTGATGTCCTTGAACCCTTTTCTTGTCCTAGCTGTTTTCATATGGATGTCTTCCACATTATTTGGGAAGAAAAGCATACTAAATTCTTATAAAATATAACATTGCTAATAAATGCTAATAATGTTGAACAATATCAAAAATAAATAATGCTGGACCAAGATCACTGACTAACCTACCCTTGACTGCCTCAGTAATTGGACCTGTATTGCTGATTTGAAGTAGATTTTGGATGAGCTGACTGTAACCATCTGATGTTTCCAATGATCTGAAAAGCAAACTGATCCCCAGGCAGCGCTGCTATTTTTAGCCATTTGATAAACTTTTCAGAGCAGAGTTTCAGCCTTTAGCGGAAGGACAGAGCTTTAGGTTTATTAGAGGATAATAAACCAAAGATAGGATCTTTGGTTTATAGTTTCGCTAACTGTTTTTGGGTTTGGCAGCTCACACAGCTGAAAGTGCTTGATCCTGTATCCAAGTCCATACAAGGTTTAGAGTGAAGCAGAGTGATTAAGCTGCGGTTTCCTTTAGACTCTTAACATTAACATTTCACAGATCGTGTGCTGGTGTGTACTCATTCAGTTGAATCATATGTTATTCCTATGGTGTGGAATGCTCCAGTGAACTCCAAGTGGCCTTTCTGGAAAGCATGAACAACCTGAGGCTGGGCTGATTCAGGATTTGTTTTGAGATAATCCATTTGCTGCAGTGGTTCTGTCAAATAGTCTGATAGGCTATCTAAGAGGAAAGATACAACTGTTGCTTGGGGATTGCCAGGAACTGCACTGGAAAAAAAGTGGAACTGGAAGTGGACTGGAACAAAATAGATGTTATCACCACAAATGTGTGTCTCCAGGCATAAGAAATCCAAGTGCTCATGTGGGTTTGAATGAATCACTGACTACCGGTTTCTATGGCGACCCATATGGTGTAAAACAGGATTTCCCTTGCCTCTTTGATTATGAAGGAGTTGGATGTGCTATCTAAACATAGTGAGTATCAAAAAAAGTAAAAAGTATCAAAATTGTTTATTACCGGAGAGTTTTCCCTACCTGTAGCTGCCGGGCTGTGGCGTCTCACGTTTCACTCTTGAAACGGTTAGCCAATAAGAACAGAGGGTCGTTAATATTAATGAGCCTTAAAGACACAGCGACAGAAACAGCCTGTTCTTGGTAAGGCTCAGAGAGATGCTGGAAAATGAACGTGTAAAAATGGATTGAGAGTGTTTTTGACAGTAGTGAACCGTGACTCTTAAACCTTGGCCCTCTGACCCCCCTTCCCCCGTCGGGAAAAAAGCAAACCACTAGCTTAGCTTACTGGGTCCTCTCCTATAGTACTGCAAAAGTGACCTATGACAATTCCAGCTCTGAAACAAAAATGAAGACGCTAGTCCAGCCTTAGCAATGCAACGAGCAAACAGCACGGAGTGAGTGAGTTAGCATCAAAACAAAAAACAGCTCATCTCTTAAGCAAAATGCAAATCCTCCTGACAAATAATCGCATCATCACACAAGCTGTGTGTGCACTTCAGCGGAATATGACAACGGGCCGGGGTGCAAAACGCATGACAGCAGACAGCCACCCCCTCCTACCACACAACACCAACAAAATTTCATGTAAGCCAAGCCTATAGCCTACATCATGATGACAGCGCACACACAGCCAAGCAACCATCAGCGACAGACACTTCACAACCATGGACAGTGAGCACTCCATGGTTCTGACGTGTCTGTCGCTGCTGTGTGCGCGCTGTCATGATGTGGACTGTTGTGGATCCAGAAGGGCCAGGAACGCCAGCTTTTTGTGGTCACTAAAGCGGTTGGCAATCTGGGTTAGGAGGCTGTCAATTACGCCGCAGTAGAGCTCTCTGTACCGTGCGCAAACGTCTCCTCGAGCCCCACGGAGGGCCAACCAAAGCCTTCTTCGTAGACCCTGTCGAACTTCTCTCTCTCCTTTTCAGTTGTTCTGTGAAGCTCATCCACTCTGGCCAGGCAGAACTGGATATCGAAAACCTTTGTTTTGGAGAATTTCAAAGACAACATCCGAGTACGAGAAGATGGCGTGGAAGGTTTTCAACCAAAAACAGAAATCGAAGCTGGCAAGGAGGGTGACGTATCCATCAGCGCAGTGGACAGTGTCATCATCAAACTCTGTGTGGTGGTCTACGATGTGCTCGAACACCTAGGAGAGTTACATGGCTTTTATCTTATGGAAGCAACTTACAGTCAGCCACTCGTGGAAGCCTCCGCTGGCAAATATCATCCAGCAGCTTGGCGTGCTTTGCTGAGCGGCTGAAAAAGGCAGCCAAGCCGGAGAGGTGTGAAAAGAAGACCTTGCACTCTCTTCTCTTGGAGACTCCCTGTGCCATGACAAGGTTTAGAGTGTGGGCATAGCAGTGAACGAAGAGGGCCTGTGGAATGGTTTCAAACCAGATGCCATAACGGCCGCTCCATCATAGCACTGAGCGACCACTTTGTCAACACAGCCAAAACCCTGCAAGAACTCCAGCAGCCGTGTAGCTATGGCCTGTGCTCGTTTGTCCTCTGTCACATCTTCATACTTGAAAAAACGCTCTTTCACCCCATCTTCAGTGACATAACGAAGCACATATGACATCTGGGCCACGTTGCAAAAGTCTGTTGTTTCATCCAACATGATAGCCACAAAAGATGCCTTCCTCGCCTCCTCCTTCATGCTCTCTGTCATGACGCTAGCAACGGCGCTGAGCAGGTCATTCTGAATCTTCGATGATGTGCCACTGAACACCGTTGATGTGGCGAGGTGAGTGCGCAGGTCACTGTCATACTCCACTAAATCCAGCAACTCCAGGTAATTCCCCTTGTTTGCCGAGCCTGCTCCTTCATCGTGACCTCGGAATGGCAACTCCTGCTTGCCCAAGAACACCACGCAGTTAATGAGACGTTTCAAAATGTCCCGGTTCCTCCTAACCTTCTCATTATGAGCAAAGACATCCCGGCGTTGTTGCTCATCCAGCTGGAGCTCTATCCTGGTGCCCCAAAATGTTTTAAGGCGAATAGTAGCTTTCAGATGACTTGAAGCGCTTTGATGGCGATGGGCTGACTTAGATAAACCTCCTAAATCAGAAAATCCATCTTTGGCCCAGGACCCACTCTCCACGCCAAAAAGCAAACAATCCCAGCAGTAAAGCTTTTGCTCCTTGGTTGATCCTGTCATCCACGGGTATCGCGTATAATTGCTGGAGTTGAAATGCCTTTCAAAAGTTTTGGTTTTCTGCACCAAATTAAGCTCTGGTGTGGGTCTTCCTCTTCCGATTAACTCCAACTTTTCATTAAAAGTTAACCTTGAAAACGGCATCAATAATAAATCCGAAACAATGTCCTCCTCGCTAGCGGCAACGTTACTCGCGGCTGCCATCGTGAAGTAAACCAACAGGCTAGCTAGCTAGTTTTGTGATTCGTGTCCCTCACAGCAGGCGGAACTTGTCATAAAGTTAGCGATAACAAAGCCCACCCATTTAGAGGGAAGATATGATTGGTCAATTTTACTGTCATTTGAAATTAGTCTCTCATTGAATTACTATTACTTCGCCCTCCGTGAAATTATAGCGGGACCACCAATCACAGAGCTGCATAGCATTTTCTTCCCAACAACGGAGTGAGCAAAATTCTGATAAGGTGACAAAGGAGCTTCTTTCATTTAACCCTTCACAAACTGAATAGGCAGGTTTGAAGGGTTTATTTCCTCAGAAACATTTTGTTTAGATGTTGATTGTCAAATTATGAATTAATAAAATAAAATTAGAACAGATGACTTTTTAAATATTATTTTTTAGAATATCTTAGTATTTTAATATCTAGAGGGCCCTGACGGTTCCCCTCTGGTTTTTGGTACATGACACCAAACACACAGCTTTGAATGGACCTCAAGACAGAAAATAAAACACTGGAGAGTGGAGAATATGGGACCTTTAATCTTTCAGTCAATAAAGATTTTTTAAAATTTCCCTCTTGGTACTTTTCATATAAAGGCACCATATAGTATGAGAATACTCTGAGAGGTGTCAAGCTTTGAAAGATTGTTTTTTGAAAGACAACATGATCAAGTCCAAATTACATTTTGCAGTGTTGCATTGATGTTAAACAGGTGTGAAAGTGGGTCATATGAACAATCAGAGGCAATTTTAGCATAGTCATTCTTTTGTGTGTCACCCTGATGAAGGCGAAAGCTGATAACGCATGGGTGTTTATGTTCCAGACCTTTTTTTTTTTTTTTTTTAAACTTATTTTTTATTTGATTATTTCTCACATCCCCTTTTACATCAAAAATATTTCAACATAGGTTGACAGTTTCCTTTACAATGGGTTACAATTGAGATAATGAAAATAATAATAATAACAATACTGAAAAATAACTAACGTAAATAACACAAACATATCAAAACAAAACTAAAGATGGGCTATATACAAGTTCCCCTTACATAGACACACATATTCAGTCCAATATACAGAAAGATATCCATATTATTTATCTAAAAATATAAGTATATGGTCGTTCCATTATCAATCCCAATGGTCCCCTATTGCCTCCATTAATGGTGTCCATCTTTCTATAAAAATGTCCCTCTGTAATCTTAGCATATATGTAATTTTTTCCATTGTATAAAGGTTTCTTAGAATTGTTAACCACTCATCATAGATGGGGGGGGGGGGGTCCTTTTTAAGCCATCTTATTGTAATTGCTTTCTTGGCTGCTGTTAGTAATATCTGTAAGAGATACATCCTTTTCCTACTATGAATTACATCCGGTTTCATCCCAAGAATTGCTATCAGAGGGTCTCTTACCAATTCAACATCCAATACTTTGTTCACAGTGGTAAAAATTGATTTCCAAAAGTTATCTAACAATGGGCATTGCCAAAATATATGCAAATGGGTAGCCATGGTCTCTCCACATCCCCTCCAACATCTACTTGACTGGTTTGAATTCATCTTTACCACAATTTGTGGTGTTCTGAAAAATCTGTTGATTATCTTCCATTGAAATTCTCTCCACGAATTGGCATTGGTGACTGTATGGGCCTTGAGATGAGACGGTCTATAAGGGCAAACATAGATTTAGGAGGGGCAATTGGTAAAGTCTGGAAAAGAAAAAGAAAGGAGAAGTGTAGCCCAACGACTTAAATCTCTCTTAATTTTTTCTACTAATTTTATATAATTAGCTTGATATAGACTAAGGTCAGGGGGTATATTTATTCCCAAATACCTGATGCCTTCCCTGGGCCATCTAAATGAGAATAAGGATTTCAATTGAGGGGAGATCAAATTGTTCATGGGGAGTGCTTCTGTTTTGGTCACATTTATTTTGTAACCTGAGTAAAGTCCAAAAGTCTCAAGGCACTTCATAAGATTTGGGATAGACTTTGCAGGGTCAGAGATATATACAACTATGTCGTCTGCATATAGCGACAACCTGTGCTCCTCTCCATTCACCTCAATACCACTACTATCTGTGCTATCCCTTATTAGCTGTGCGAGGGGTTCTATACTGAGGGCAAATAAAAGAGGCGAGAGAGGGTCCCCCTGCCTACAACCCCTCCTCAGCTGGAACTTCTGCGAGAAACACCCATTTGCCCTCACCGACACCTGTGGAGATGAGCATAAAAGCTGAACCCATTTAACAAAGCCATTCCCTAGACCAAATCTCCTCAATACTTTTGAAAAGGAAAGGCCAGGAGACACGGTCAAATGCCTTTTCGGCATCTAAAGCCAACGCCATACATGGTACTGGGATTGATTTGGCATGAGACATAACATTTAGTATCCTGCGAATATTATCAGACAGTTGGTGACCGACAATGAAGCCTGTCTGATCTGGTTCCAGACCATTCTGATAAAGGCTTCTTGAAGTTTTTGAAGTGCCTGGCCAGTGCGCTTCTGTTACCTTTTTTCCGTAGCCTAAGAGTGAAAGATGGTCATCTCTGGACTGTGGCCAAATCTGGATACAAACTCTTTGATGCGTTTTCCAGTCGTTTGATTTCACAGCAACTGCCTTTTCATCATGAAAATGTGTACTAAGAAAGTAAACCACATCAAAGAGCATGTGTTTGGGTTTGGGCGCTGTTCCGCTGTTCTTTTGAAGCTGCCTTTTCGCGAATATGACGCAGCACAACCTAATCCATATTTATTGTAAAAAGGGATAGTGATGGGAAATCCACCTCGACAACTGCAAGGGTGACGGGCTTACTCACACACTGCCATTTCCCCCTGTTTGTCTACCCACCTTTACCCCCAGGTGTGCTAATGCCGCCGGCGCCCCCCACCCCTCCACCTCCGCAGTCTGCCCCAACCCCGTCTCCTCCGCTTTCCTGTCCGGACCGTCGTCCCCCGGAGCCGCGGCGTCCTCCTCAGCGTCTTCGGCCACCCAAAGGCCCGGCACGTTGGCGATGGAGGACCTGCAGCTCCCCGTCACCGGCACCCGGAAGGCCAAGGTCCTGTACGACTACGACGCCCATGATGCCAGCGAGCTCTCCCTCTTGGCTGACGAGGTAGGACATGGAGGGATGGAGCTTATCTTGTCTGCTGCTGCATGTAAACTCAGCTCTTTTATACCGTACCGTATCTATTCTATACTGTATCTACTACTGTACTGTAACAAGGTTTAAGGCTTAATATCAAATATCTAAGTTTCTATTTTTTTTACTGCCTTTAGACTGACAATGAAAGCCAACTAAATGAGACTTTATTTCACTTTTCATTTGGATGTATTAACCAGCAAAATCAACCTAAAAATGAAAAGCTTCTCATTTATGATAATGTAATGAAAATGGAAAAGGATGGGGTCACATGTCATAGTAAATGCCCCATCAATAGTACACAAAAGCTTATAACTCTAGAAATTAGTTTTTGTTTTAAATTATGATTTTGTTGCTAAATTTATCATAATTAGTCATGATTAACATAATGGTAAGAATTTTTAGTGAAGTTAATGCTGGGTGTCTGATGCTGAGCTATACAACAGGAAAACTGAATGAAAGTTAACTGAAGTTTTAACTGAAAGTTAAAAGGGGCATTTCACCAATAATGCATTCAATATGTTCTGTCTGCACAAAGACTTGTATAGTGATCTGCAGTGTGTTGAATTTTTTCTTTCTACTGCTTTGTTTTGATTCTCTATAAAGTCCTATTAATGTTCTATGTATATAAAACAACTGTAAAACTATTTTTTTCCAACAGCATGTCTCAGTTTGTTTGGGGCTATGCTGTATTTTTAATTTCCAGAATTTCATTTTTAAATAAAGTATTGATTGGAAAACTAAACAAAGTTGTGCAAGACTTTGCCGTTTTGGGATGTGTGTGACATTATTTATAAAATATAGGATATCAGCTTTTTTGGTGAAGTGTCCCTTTAATAAAGAGGCTGAAATGCTTAACTTTTTATGAACTTTTTAATATTTTTTGCTAATTTGATTTAGTGGCGGGAAGTGACTGACTCTTTTGCCTTTTCCTTTTTCAGCTTATTACCGTATACACCGTA
This sequence comes from Centroberyx affinis, assembly GCF_046629955.1. Taxonomy (NCBI): domain Eukaryota; kingdom Metazoa; phylum Chordata; class Actinopteri; order Beryciformes; family Berycidae; genus Centroberyx; species Centroberyx affinis. The sequence continues at coordinate 110,420 of NW_027279460.1, forward strand.
CCCGGTATGGACCCTGACTGGTTGATTGGAGAACGGGGAAACCAAAAGGGCAAGGTCCCCGTCACCTACCTTGAACTGCTGAGCTAATGGACCAAACAGGACACACACACACACACACACACACACACACACACACACACACACACATACACACACACACACACACAAACACACACAAACACACACACTTGCATAAACCTCAACCTAATGGCACATGTGTGCGTCCAGCACACCTACTGCATATTGATCCTTGGCTATCCCGAAAACATATACAAAATTGCCCATCAGCTAAGTGAAGTTTCCCTCTAAATATGGATGACTAAAATGGGGAAATGGCAGCAAACATATCTGTGTGTAGTAGACCAGCAATAAAGGTTTTGATGAGGCCACATGGGTCAGGAACGACTTCCAGGACCCTCCTTCTATTCTAGTAAAGTGTCAGTAGGTCCATAATGTGAGGGAACCACAATTAAACCACAGTTTAGGGTCAGTGATGATTAAAGTGAACATCTATTCACACCCTGTCAAAACACTGCAAGATTTTTGGCAGAATATTGTTTATCACAGTAGTAGGCATGGAGCATGCAGAGACGATCTCATGTAATATGTGTAAAATCACTCAAGCAGGCCTGTGCATACACATTGACTCTAGCCTTGTGAGTTATTGATATGAACAGTAGTGTAAGATTTGATGAATTACATCGAATCCGTCTTGTGCTGGTCTGCCCCCTCTCTCTCCAGTCCACTTTCAGCTCCATGCTCACTGGCCACAGTTGCAGTACTGTCTGCAGTCTAAAGCTAATCTGTCTTCATAACAATACGACCTAGCAACAATATAATAACATAACTACTTCTATCATCTAGTGTAAAGTGACGCAAGAAAAACTAATTTCTCTCTGAAATTAAATAATAAGAGGAATTCTGGATTTGTTAAGATTTATGTCAAACACTCTTACTAACTATGAAAACGTTATAGATGATGTGTCGGGGTCCAGAAGTAAATTTCCCGTTCATTTTTCCCATAGGGAATTTGATTATTAAACATAACAGGCTCTATTTTTGTGAATCAGTAGCGCATGTCGCAAAGTGCAGTCAATGGTGCATTGTGTTGGCGCACAGGGTGTGGCAACTGAAGCATGGTGCACCTGCAGCACAGTTGGAAACAGGGTTGGATTAGAAAGAATACATTATTAGTAGATGCCTGCTGACATCATGACCAGTCAAATCACCTCTTTTCCCTTCAATTGAAGTGTGCTTTGCCCCAACATTTTAGTGATGTAGAGTCTGGAGTGGATCCTTCACAAAAGCTTCTCCCAAGAGGAAACTGATGTCCTTGTGTGTCCTGCTTTGTTGTCTTAAAAGCAGGATCTGTTGTTGAATCTGTTCACCAACGTGTTAAATGTCAGTTTTCAGTCTGTTTTCTCATTCAAATGAATGGGAAGTAAAAACACTACAAACTCGTCCAACTGCATCTGATCTTGGTGAGTAGTTTACATTCATTAACCGCCTTCTTCTTGGCGGTTAAGTTCCAAATAACCCCCATGTTAACACTAAGTGGAATATTGCTTTAAGCTAAATTAGCTTGGCAGGAAATAACACATTAACTGCAGAGGCAAACCGCAGAGACAGTTTGGCAAGTCAGCCAAATACCAGACGGGCACAGGCTCCAGACTGTGATATGACAATATAAAGTATGTTCCGGTGGAAGCCATATATCCATCTGATTTCAATTTTGTTGGTAAGAGTTTCTTGTGAAATACTGCACTACTCACAAGCTTTAGACGTTGCTGTTACCATAAAAATGTTGGCACCATGGGTTTCCTGTCATACATCATGTCTTTCTTTTTTAGGGATAAGAAGAAAAATAAACATTCATTCAACCAAATCATGACAAACATCAGTACAGGAAAAGGGAATTAATGACTTGCAGTGCTGTAGGGGATGAGTAAATCATTCCCTCTTAAAAAAACATGTGCATGTGGATCCATGCCAGATTTTTTTCTGATTCTGTTATAAGCTGGTTGGTTCAGTTAAAATCATAATATGGGGATTTTGAAATGTCTATGGAGAAAATGAAAGAGAAATTTACTTCATGAACAAGGAGCAGGTACCGCTCCCTCTGAAATTTAACAAGAGGTCACATGTCAGTACGAGACTTTGTAAGAAAATTGAATTTAAAGGCAAAAGTCAGATGGATTTATCAGGATTATGACAAAGCAGCAGTAATAATTGCCACAGCGGCTAAAAAAAACAAACCCTAACACTTTCACTTCTGCGCAAAACCTAGCTATGCAACGCAGACGGAGGACAGAAGCACTGCCATATTATAGTTTTTGTGCAACTGCCTCAGAATAAATGTGGCAAAAGAAAAAACTTAAGGATATAGCCTTCCGCCATTTGGAGTATTTTGGAGACACGGGTGGAGCATGAATCACGGATTTGTCTCAGTGGACAGTTTGGCTCCCAGTATAGGTCAGATAGAAACACACCAGTCTGCACGTTACCCTCTCACAAAGACTCATCAGCCATAAATCGGTTGCAGAGCCGATGACATGCGCTCCCTTATGGTTCATTCATAATGCGGGATTGCATCACTGAGGATCTTAGTCACGGAGGTTACTCAGCATCCTGTGACATTTAAAGGAAGGTTTGTTTGGCTTTGCACAGCTGTTTGGTGTTACGCTCAACCGCAGATGACTGGTTTGATTATTTTGTTGCATTGCCCCGGCACTGGTAGTGTGACAGTGACTCACAGACTCTAGTGATGTGTAAGTGCATCTGTGTTTAATGTTGACAAACCGATTTAAAGTCTTAAGAAAACTTCACATTTAAGCAAAGGAAATGGATTGTTAACATTCAAGCGTGCCACCGGAAGGTCATGCATCACACCAACATGCTAATAAGATAGGTGATAAGTAGTGTATGTTTTGCCCAATGCTGTTGCACATTTAAATGCATTTGCGCATCATAAATGTATTACAAAATATTACAACCTCATAAAATTATGATTAAATGAATAGGGGATAGTGAGGCTATGATAACAGTGTCCTTAGCCCTCCTCCATCTTTTTGGCGTGGTTTATTTTTCATAACTTATTCTAACCCTTATTTGAATAAAATATGTTCTTATTCTGACAGGCTGACTGACAAGGAACATATTCTTGTTTAAAGGAATAGTTCACCCAAAAATGAAAATTCAGTCGTTATCTATTCACCCCCCATGCCAGTAGAAAATCGGGTAAAGTTTGTTAGTCCATAAAACCCGGAGTTAGTCCATAAGTCCCTTGTGACTGAAAAGACATTTACACCATTATTTTCGATACGTTTAGCCTTCAAAATAAAAGCGCAAGATTTGAAAATGGGTAGAAATACTGTTTTAAACCAATTACTTTGTATTTAATCATCAAATTCAATACGCCAGCACTGGCATGGGGGTGAGTAGATAACGACTGAATTTTCATTTTTGGGTGAACTATCCCTTTAACCTGGTCAGTAAGAACTAAGAAGTATGCAGACTTTCCTATTTACCACAGGAACTAATCTATTATTGAGTCACATATGATTGGATATGTGTGTGGGTGAGTATGTGTGAGTATGCACGTTTATGTGGAATTATTTGGCAAATATGACCCATTTACTGTAACCGTGTGTGTGTGTCAGGATTTTTCATTTAAGTGGGTATTGTTTTTGTGAGCTGTGATTCCCTTAGCTGTCCCTTGACTTTGTACATGTTTTGAATTGAGTGTAGTGATGTTACATGTCCAGACACAGGTAAATCATCTTTTTATTTTTTTTTATTTTTAAATCTCCTGACCTTTTATTGTGATCACAACTATACAGAAAGGCAGAGCCTTTTGTATATTTGTTACCAGCAGTCTAATCATTTCAGCGGGGATGCGCATTTGCTCTTCACTGTATGTCCCAGAAGCTTTGTTCCTATTGATAAGTATACATTATGTCTGTTCCCTGAGAAAATTATCAATATTGTTATATGGCGGACATTTGGATCTGATTCAAATATGTTTTGGTTTTATGTAAAATGATGAAAACACTATCTATTAGTCCTGACTTATGGCCACCTCATACTATTTCTGGTTTGATGTGCAATAAAAACTGCATGTGTGATACTGCATCATTAGAAATAGTCTGGTTCTTGATACATGAAAACAATGACTATCCACTAACACAACACAGATAATACTGAGTCTTCTTGTTTTTTCTATCCTATGGCGCGTGTGTTCGATTCAATTCAATGCACTGAAGCATTACAACACGGTTATTGCTTAAATAATTCCATAGCTACTTTCACTCTTCTAGGCTGGGCTGCTTAAAGGCCATCGGTCAGCAGTCATCATGAACAAATATGTGAATCAGCCATTACCTCTATAATATTCACTGAGACGTAGTGGAGTGACTAATTCACTGGGTGAAAAGCATAGCACACGCAAAAATATTAAGGCACACTTCAACTGAAAAACGTAAGTTTCCCAGAAACTTACACGGACAATCAATCACAAGTGTAGTGGGTGTTACGTATTGATGGTGTCTGATATCAAACAATTTAGAATTAGTTCAATAGAATTTAAAGAATGGGGCACCAGATAACAGACAAATCAATTAGTCTCATTTGAAGGAATGAATTCCGAGCTTGCTTGAATTTAAACCCAGACAATAAACACAAGAGAGAACTTTATGTGAAAGAATATGTTTATTTCTACTAAAGCACACTCAATAAACAGTGAAATCAATAAAGGCATATGAGGTAGATACAAGTGAAATGTGGTGAATGAGTAATATGAATAAATGCGTTTATAATAGTAATGAGGTAATCAACACACAATGGTATAAATTGAACGCTGGAGGATATGACCCAGCTAAGAAGTGGGACCAAAGGCAATAATACCTGAACACTGAACAAGCTGAATAATCAATAACGGAGGTATATCTGATTATGCACAGACTTGCAGAGCGCTGAGTTACGAATCATAGGGAGACACTAAGTGGATGAAGTGGAGTGTCATGTAATGGAATAACTATGTGTAGTGCATGCGTGATGCCCAGCGGACAATGATCATACATACGCCACAACCGGGGACTGGAGGAGGAGGAGGCACGTAGAGTCTGGGAGGCTGTGAAGAATCTCAGCTCAACGGGCCTGGTAGGTGATGAAGATCCAACGAAGATTCTGAGTTGAACTCGGCAGGGTCACAGCGGGGCGGAGCAGGCTGCACACTCGGCGAGTTGGTGGTGTGTGGGTCTCTCAAGGCTGACCCACTCGAGGTTCTGGACGAATGACGTGCTGGTCTCTCAAGGCTCTCGCCGACCAGCGGATCCGATGATTGTCAGATTTGCGTTTTAGCTGAATAGCGATGTCGCAGCAGACGCAGGACACACACGCTGAATAGGCGTTTGTGTGTGTGTTTGTCAGGCAGATGCGGCAGACTCACTTCACCAGTTGGAGGGTGAAGCAGGTTCTTCTTCTTGGCTCGTGGAGCTGATGTTGAGTCGAATCTCGGAGACAAAGTCTCAGAGACAAAGTTTAAGGCAAAGTTGTGTAGATTCACTGTAACGTGTTCATGACCACGTAGGCGTGAAATCCGCGTTGGGCTTGTGTGCATGTGGTTTTGTTGTGATGTGTGAGGGGGCGTGTGTGTGGGCTAGTGTGTGTAGTGTTACAGCGGGAAAAATCTCATTTCATATGCATAAAACTTAGGTTTTGTCTCCCAGCTCTATGCAATATACTTTACCGTCATAACATTAACCTGATTGCATTCAGCGCACATTACTGAGTATTTTAATATCAAACATGGCCATCTAAGCCCCATGTAAAGATGCACAACACGAATACCAGGAATAACTATCATATAAAACATCACAGTTACACACAAAATTACAGACATACATTAAAGTCCATCACAATGTGATATCCAAATTTTCATTAGTCTGTATCACAGATTCCTTCTTATTTTGGCAACATTCCAATGGGTGTCATTTCAGACTCTCTGGAGCCTAGGGGCTTACCAGAGACAGGCTGTGTGTTGGTGTTTTATGGTTGTTTACTGAGTCTGTTTCTTGGTATCATCCATGAAGAGTGAAAATGGAGTGATTTACCAAGAGGTCAGTGACCTCCTTTACGATCCAACCACATTCCTGATCTGTTATCAGGGAAGAGATTCACACAGGATGCGAGGCCCTTCCAGATGTGTGATGATGATGATGATGATGAAGGTGCATCCACTACACAAGCACAATTTCAAAAGACAGACAGATAAACAAAACATTACAGAAGGTTACACAACTTTGTGAAGTTGTGAAGATCAAACATGCAGTGTATTAGTTATGGCTTAACACCAGCTTTTGTCTTGGCCTGTGACTCCTGTCAAGTTAATTGCAACCACATTGTTGGAGTTGTTCACAATAGCCAAACTTTCTATGACGTGTTCTTGATGACTACTGACTTTGGAAAGAACAAGTCTGGATTTGAAATGCTGATGCTTTACCTACTGAGCCAAACACCTGTTATAGGTTTAGTGAGGAGACCCACTGAGCAATTTTGCGTTGACTAGACGTTTAAAACACGTCTAAATGGTCATAGCCGTCTAGGCTAAATTAAGTTTAAATGGGGTTGAAAAGTGAAAGTTTATTAGATGTCTATACATAGACAAAATGATCCTAGGCTATATGAGAGCTACGCATAGACGCAATGTTGAAATTACTTCTTGTGCTCGGATAATTATCTTGTAGGCTAGTCTACAGGACTTCTCTGGTGCATATTTATGGTATTTACAGATGTTTATTCATTGTAATAATGTATTTACTGCTTGGTCTAAAATAGGTCTATACATAGCCGTAATGATCCTGGGCTATATAAGAGCTAAAGCACAGATGCAACATTGAAATCACGTCTTTTGCTCAGTGGGGAAGCTAACTAAAGGGAGAAGTATTGTGCAGCCTATGATTGACAGTGTTTACTTTTACTTTTCATGAAACTTCAAAAAGGTCACAGTTCATCAGGGACTTGAACTCACAACCTTGTGCTCCAAAGACCTGAGCTTTACCACTCTGCCAACTCCCACTTCAGTGTGTACCTGTTTTCTGTTGGACAGGTAGCTACCAGTTAGCTATCAGCTTTTCTACCACAACGAAGCTATGCCAACAACAGTAGCCGGCTGCCAGCTAATGACACACACTAGCTCTGACCACAACTCCACTTACTCTAAGCATGCTTGCATTCTTATGATTTAATGTGTTTTTATGTGCCATCTGAAATCCTTGGTAATGTAGGCTGATCTGTCTTTGCACATGTAGGCCTATAGCACCTGGCTCGCTACGCTAGGCTTAACACCCATATGCCAGTTCTCAGGATGTACATGGATGCGGAGCGAGACATGAGGACAGACCTCAGGATGTCAAGACAGGCCTTCAACGGGCTACTAAACACCCTGCATCAGGAGAGGGATCATGGGTGGGGACATCACCTCGAAGTCCTTATTCTTGTTCTTTGTCTGGCCCATGGGGCGTCTTACCGGCTGACGGCACGGGCATTTGATGTGCCAAAATCCACCATTTTTAGAATTGTCCACACTAACGCTTCGGAAATCAGACAAAATAAAGCAATGGTCGTCTTCTTCCCCAGTCCCAACACCTTGGGAGGAATATGGCAGAGGATTTGGACAGCTTGCACAACAATGAGGCCTTCAATAAGGCTGTGGGATGGGGGGGGGGGCTGTCACATTAGAATAAAACCAACTAAACATCATCAGTTAGAATACTTCAACTACAGTTTCACTGCATACAACTGCAAGCCATCTGTGACTCTGTTGGGAATTTTTTTTTTGTTGACATTTTTGGATATGGAGGTTGATGACACAAAGAGTTTTGAGAGAACAGCCCTGTTTATTTAAACTCCAGCAACGGATGAGGCATCCATCTCCTGCTGCTGCTCCTCCTCCCTCTCTGTGTGTTCCTTTAGGAATTCCACTACCTCATTTTTCTTATGTCTGGTTTTTGGGGCTTTTAGAAGCTGCAGAGAGTTTCCATATGGCCCTCATCCTGCTCCCCTGCTACCTCTTCTACATCAGAGTCCACCGCTGTGGCTATGAGGTTTAGAGGTCTGATGGAGTCCCTCTGCCCCAGAGCCTTGTGCATCTCCTCGAGGTATGGCCAGTTTCCAGCTGTCATCTCGCCGCTCTCCGTCCCTCATCCCGTCCGTGGTAGCATCAGATCCTGTGTAAAGGATATAAGAAACACAAGGTTTAATTAACACATTACATGTTTTGATCAAATCTGACTGTAAAGTAGAACCATCAACCCACATAGCCTATGTGTAATCCAGTGGCTCGTTTGGCAGGAGTGAGAGTGAGTTACTATGGTTACGGGGACGCTCTGTGCACAGAGATATAACAAGTGTAAGTATAACACAAGTGTTTTCTATAGTACTTGTATAGTACTCAGTACTGCGCCGATTTTTTTTTTTATTAATTGCAGGCTATTTCTGCCAAGACGCTCCTTAATGATGGAAGTGACACATATTGGCGCGTGGTGGCAGACAGAGAGGACATTCATTTGCATATCTGTATAGGCTACTGTGGATTTTAAGTTGATTCAAGTGTAGAGATGGTTGTTTTTACTGTAGTAGTCTACATGTTTACATGATGGCATGTATAGAAATGATTTCTTTATGGATTGTAATAAAGTAAAAAAAAAAAACACTGACCACTTAACGGCATTACATTTGTCTTTTATTGTATATTTTATCTGGGTGTATTGTTAGCTGTGTTTCAGTGTTGGTATTTAATTGCTGCCAACATCTGTCTATTGCTACAACAACAGATCATTTGGGGGTTTTACATGAAAAATAAGCAGATTTTCATATATACTCTTAATACAACTACTCAGTACCAAAGAGTACCAAAGAAATCTCAGAATTATAAAGTCTTCTTGAAAAAAGGATTCATAGTTTCTGTAAAGTAAATGCAGCATTAAAATACTTCCAGAAGATAATCTTTATGATTTAAAAGATAATCTTTATGATTTAAAACATAATTACTTCACATAGTTTCGCTATTTTTATCTACAAACTACAAAAAATGCTTGTTTGGTTCCATTTCAGACAGTCACAGTTGTCTTGCATACAGTGAGCTAAATAAAAAGTAGTAATGATGTCTCAATAAAAAAATATTAGCATTATAATGGCAGCATAAGGCACTATCACCATTGATTCCAATTACAGTCAGCTGAGCAGTTGACCCAGGAAAGATGGCTGCCATATGGTCCCATTCCAGAATAGGAATTCTCTATGACAGGTCCCCTCTACTGTTTTATCTCTATGGCTCTGTGTCTTCGTATGCCTATGCAAAATCATGAATGTAAGCACCTCAATGCTGAAATCTAGTAATATAACATAATTTTATATTTTTGGTTAACATTATACAGGGTTGCTGTTTCTTGACTTAATCCAGAGGTCAGGTGGTGTAGAAATGCAGGAAATTTGTTTTAAATTTTGTTTGTTTGTTTAAAATTTGTTTTAAATTACTAGACAAATCTCACTCCAAGCTGAAGTCAAAACTTGGCAGCCCTGAGTATAAAAGAGTAAACAGGTTTACTTGGGTTCTGCCACTTTTTAATGATGATGAGCTTTAAGCTCGTTCTCCATACTCATCTCTTTTATAAAGAAAGCTAGAAAGCTGTATGTATGACACACACACACACACACACACACACACACACACAAAGGCTTACTCATTGATAGCAGAATTTATAGCTGTTGTGTTTATTGTGTGTGCTGACTCACTCAGAACCTTGGGCAGAGGCATTCCTGTGTCTGGTGAAGTGACCTTCGTACTCTACACATTGCAGGGTTTGTTGGTCACTCCCTGTTAAGCAGAACAGTAATGTTGTGGGATCAAATAAAATGAAAACATGCCTGTGTGTCATAGGACAAACATCTACACAGTGCCTACTAATCACTAATCATTGGGCCAATGACAAACTGGGCCCACTCTATCAGTAACCACTTAAAATATCCTTACATTTTCATTAATTTGCATTAATTCACCCCTTAATTCATGCAAAATCCACTTAAAATTAGTTAAGGGAGTGATTAATGGAGGAGACTTCATTAAAACCACCAACTTCCCCTTAATCTTGACTGCTTACGTTCTAATTTAATGAAAACTTCAGTCAGACAGGAACTTTACATTAATAACTAATTAATAACCCTGTAAACCTGCACAGAAGGCATGAAAAATCCCTTAATCTTACTAGTGTCTCCACGAATCAACCCAGGCCCCGCCCCCTTCCAAGATGGCAGCTTGTGAGTCTTTGTCTCTAGTCCTGTGTTTGCCTTCTCAGTTTGAATATTTCTCCTTTAAACCTTGTTTTCTACACTTTTATGAACCGACTGACCTTTTTATATTGGTAACAGGAGGAAAACCTTTTAACCTGTGGACATATCTTTGTTTCTTATGGGTGTGGCTACCTTGGACCTGGATATAAACTTGAAGGATCCAGATTCCACCTGTGTGTTGGATCTGGATTGGCCTTGGATACATACTTGATGGACTCAGCTTCTACCTGTGTGTGTGGCCTCGTCGAGCCCAAGGGCTCCTGCTGCTGGAGAGCCATCTTTTCACCCGGCCTGGTCTGATCTGCATTACTCTATTTCTGCTCCTGATGGTATTTGTGCCACTTCGACTTTATTTCCATTTACCTGCTCATTTTGTGGCCTAGGAACTCCCCTGCTTTGATGCTGTTCTTGTTACTTGCCTACTACTAAACACTTGCCAGATAAATTCGTACCTACCTCTTGTAAGCCACCCTCACTTAGTGTGTGGGTTTCTGCCTGCTCGCTGGATGATGTGGACCCAGCTTTCCACTTTGGTAAGTCTTCAGCTGTTCTCTCCATGTTGGATTCGCTGGTGAGTCGTAGCTTGCTTGTGTGTTATTACATTCCATCTGTGGCTTGGTGTTTATTTAGTAGTGAGTTCGCACTATTTCCTGACATCCACAGCTATTTCATCCTGCATTCACTAGTCTGTGTTAGATAGCTGGTTACCTGTATTGGACTTTGAACATTGACTTCCTGGATCTGGACTTACCAGCTACCAAGCCAACTGGAACTGTGACTTTTCAGCTCCCAAGCAAATTGACCTGTGACAACATGTCCGTGTTTCTGCTTCTCTTACTCATGTTAATGAACTCTAATACAAACTGCAATTCAAATGATAAGTGCCACAGATCTACTAAACAGCTCGACTGGAAACCTGCCTACCTATGTCTCAATCTCTTTGGAAATATTTGGTCAGATCACTGGACTGTATTCACCTGCAGAAATTTACCTTACTTAAGTTATTTGTGTGCACTGACTCTCAAGCAAACCAATCTCTGCCAACTCTAAGTCAATGTCTCGCTGAATTATCCTGCTGCTCTTGTTTCTCTCTGGCAATCTCCAGCTCAATCCTGGGCCCGGTGTGTGTTGTTTAGCCAATCCTGCTGACTTTGCCATGAGAAATGTTATTGGTATTCTCCACTTGTACATTAGAAGTCTATTGCCTAAATTAGATTTACAAATTAGATAGACAAACATGCCCCCTTGAAAAGATTCAGGATTAAAGGGAGAGACAGTCCATGGTTCTCCCAAGACCTTGCCGATATGCTACGTCTTCGAAACTAATTCCCCTTCTGATTGGCTAAACGTTCGTACAGCTAGAAATATAAAAGCTTGCGTCTTATTCGGAAATCTAAATCCAGTCAAGGCCCTCTGTGCCATTGATGGTGGCAAATCCTCTGGTGCTGACATGCTTAAACCATGTCTGTTAAAAACTGCGGCTGATCTAATTGCAATGCCGCTAACTCACATTTTAAATTTTTCAATCGAAACAAACACGATGCCTTCTATCTGGAAAATGGCTCACGTTCTACCACTGCACAAAGGTGGCGATCCTTCTAATTTGAATAACTGCAGACACATTTCTAAATTACCTGCCCTGGCAAAAATGAAAATAATGTTCTCAATAAGCACCAATCAGGTTTTAGAGCGGGCCACAGCACCACCTCAGCTATTATGAACGTTGTTAATGATGTGACAAACACCTTGGACAGTAAACAGCACTGTGCTTGTCTCTTTGTTGACCTGTCCAAGGCTTTTGACACTGTTGACCATCAAACTCTCTTCAATAGACTGTATGATGTCGAGTTCCAGTGTGGTTGGCTGGTTTAAATAATATCTTTCTAACAGGAAGCAGTGTGTCTCCGTGTTGGGTTGCTGGGTGAAACCCACTGCCTAGGATGGCATCTGCTTTCCACAAAGTGATGAAGTGCAGAAGAAAACAGCATGGAGCAATGTTCAGGTTTCAAAGCGCTTTGATTTACTGAAGATTTTTTAAGTGAACAGGCAACAGTTCCATACAACAAGAATAATCCAGACAATTGAGAAAAATACACAAGAAGAGAATGGACAAACCAAGATGTTAGGGGTTCCCCTACCCCCAGCCAAGCGCCTGCCCTTATCCAAATGCTAGGCTTAAATACTCTCTGGACTTTTCCATTACCTTTAGCTGCAGGGGAGTTTTCAGTTAACATCTTAACAGTCATTTCACCGGTAGTGGCCTAATAAACATTATCATCAATATTGTGTCCAACATCTAATCACAGGCGGTAAATACACTACTGCCTACATAGGAAGAACAAAAGAAAGAAACTACATAAAGAAAACCCATTCCAACCCCCCTCCCCAATTCAGTCCACTTGATATAGTCCAATGAGGTTAATCAGCAGCAGCATTCCCACATTGCGCGCTAGGGTGATTACACTGCCACTCATCTAGGCCTCAACCAGGGAGTGTACCTCAAAGGAGAATAGGGTTAGAAACAAACCACAACCATACACAGAAAACAGTCCATGAACCTATATGACAAAATAAAGTGGATGGCTCAACTGAAATGGGCCCCTTCCAGTAGAGAAACACTTAAAGAATAACAAGTCAAACCATAATAATTATTAAACTACATATACTGTACAAACATAAAGTGTGCTCAGTAAATGTATGAGGGCCGTTCACCTGACAGTTGAGGGAGCAGATTCTTCTCCCTCACATTTCCTTCCCCCTTAGAATGGCTCGCCATCAGGGATGCGAGACAGGAAGTCGGCAACCACATTCTTTTTCCCTGGCAGGTATTTTATGGTGAAGCGATATGGCTGCAGGGACAGGAACCAGCGAGTGACTCTTGAGTTGGTGTCTTTCATGGTGGAAAACCATTGAAGACCCCGGTGATCAGTCTCCAAGATGAAATCTCGCCCAAGTAAGTAGTATTTGAAGCAGTCAATGGACCACTTAATGGCGAGACACTCTAGCTCCACTGCTGAATAGCGGGTTTCCCTTGGGAACAGTTTTCGACTGATGTAAGCCACCGGCTTCTGGTCTTCCCCTTCTCCCTGCAAGAGGACTCCACCAATACCCCGACCAGAGGCATCAGTCTGAACAGTGAAGGGCAAGTTGAAGTTGGGACTTCTCAGGACAGGCTCATGGCAAAGGGCATCCCTCAGATCCTGGAATGCCTTCTCCTGTTCTTCACCCCATACAAACTTTGTCTGAGACTTTGTGAGGTCAGACAAAGGGGCTGCTCTGGCTGAAAAGTTGCGGACAAACCGTCGATACCATCCGGCAAGCCCCAGAAAGGACTTGACCTGTGTTCTTGTGGTGGGCTGCTTCCAGGCTCTGATAGCCTGCACTTTGTTTTGCTGTGGCCTAATGACCCCATTTCCCAGTACATATCCAAGGTACTGGGCTTCCTTCTTTGCCAGGGCACATTTCTTTGGGTTGATTGTGAGACCGGCGTGCCTGATGCGCTGCAAAACCTCCCTGAGATGAGTTAGGTGATCCTGCCATGATTCGCTGTAGATAACAATGTCATCTAAATAAGCTGCAGCATAGCCATCCGTGCCCTCCAGGACTTGGTTCATCAGCCTTTGGAAGGTTGCTGGAGCTCCCTGCAGGCCAAAAGGCATCTTTGTGAACTGCCAAAGTCCCTGTGGTGTACGGAAGGCGGTGAGGGGCTTTGCAGCTTCTGTCAAAGGCACCTGCCAGTAGCCTTTACACAAGTCGAGTGTACTGATGTACTGGGCTGGACCTACTCTCTCAATCAGGTCTTCCAGACGGGCCATAGGGTAGGCATCGAATTCTGACTGGCCATTCACTTTGCGAAAGTCAATACAAAAGCGGATACTACCATCCTTCTTAATCACAAGGACAATAGGGCTGCTCCATTCGCTCGTCGAGGGTTCGATGACTCCCAGGTTGATCATCACCTGGATCTCCTCCTGCAGTACCGGCACCATCCGTTCTGGGATCCTGTACATCCGTTGCCGAACAGGGGTGTGGTCTTTCAGCCGAATGTCATGCTGTACCAGAGTGGTGGCTCCAGGTCTGTCCACGAACAGGTCCGGTGGGATAATGGCCTCCAACTGTTCCTTCTGGACTGGAGAAAGGTGAGAAAGATCAAGAGTGACATTCGATTGGTCATTAGGCATGAACTCACCCACAACATCCTCCTCTTCTTCCACCGCTCGGACAAACAGTTGTTGACTGATTAGGGGCTCTCTGGTCTTCCAGGGTTTGAGCAGGTTGATATGAAATGCCTGCTTTGGATTCCTCCTCTCCGGCATCTCTATCAGGTAGGTGGTGGACCCCATCTTCTTGAGGACTGTATATGGGCCCTGCCATTTCGCCAGCAACTTGTTCTCGGTAGATGGTAGCAACAACAGCACTTTTTGACCTGGCTCAAAGGATCTCTCCCGGGCTGACCGGTCATACCAGGTTTTGTGGCTCCTCTGGACCTTCTCCATGTGTCTGTGGACTAGGTTGGTGGCCTGCTCCATCCTCTGTCTCATCTGAAGCACATAAGAGAGCACACTGGTCGCCTTCTTCTCCTGTGGTCCTTCCCAGGTCTCTCGGAGGACATCCAGTGGTCCTCTCACCTGCCTGCCATAGAGAAGCTCAAAGGGTGTAAATCCTGTTGATGCCTGGGGGACTTCACGGTAGGCAAACAGGAGGTAAGGGAGCCATCTGTCCCAATCTTTGCCATTTGCCGAGATGTACTTTTTGAGCATGCTCTTGAGAGTTCGATTATATCTCTCCACAAGGCCATCGGTCTGTGGGTGATAGGGGGTGGTCCGAATACCCTTAATTCCCAGTAACCTGTACACTTGCCTGAGGGTGTTCGACATGAAATTAGTACCCTGATCTGTCAATATTTCTGAGGGAATTCCCACCCTGGAGAACAGTTGCAAAAGGGCATATGCTACCTGCCTAGCACTTATGTCCTTCAAGGGAAAAGCCTCAGGGTAGCGAGTGGCATAGTCACAGATTACCAAAATGAACCTATTTCCTGCCTGTGTCCTCTCAAGAGGACCCACAATATCCATTGCGATGCGGCTGAAAGGTACATCTATGATGGGAAGTGGCTGAAGGGGAAACTTGGGGATGTTTTTATTTCCTGAGAGCTGGCAAACTGGGCATGCCTGGCAGTAATCCTGCACCTGTGTAAGCAATCCTGGCCAATAAAACCTGCTCACAATCCTGTCATGGGTTTTCTTGGCTCCTAGATGTCCTGCCCAAGGAACACTGTGGCCTAATTCCAAGACCTGCTCCCTGAGACCCTGGGGAACCACTAACTGGTCTGCCTCACCCTCTTCACATCTGTGGTACACTAACCCATCTTTAAGGAAGTAAGGCCCCTCTGTCCCTGACAGTGCCTTCTCTCTCACCCCCTGCAAAGTGTCATCCTGCATCTGCAGCTGTGCTAAATCACCTGGTAGTTCAATAGACAGACCCCTTTCTGGTTCTGGTGACCCCTCTGGCATAACTCTGACTGTCCCTGTCATCTTCTCCTGCCTTCTCTTCCGTCTGCTTTTCCGGACCTTAGCTGGGCAATCAAAAGACAACTCTTCCCCAAAGAAAGGAAATGCTGACATATCCTCCTGCATTACCCACTCTGTACACTGGCCTATCTGCCTCACTGCCGAGTTTTCTGGCTCACACTGCCCCTTAGCTTCATCCTCTGCTTCAACCTGCACCTGAGCCATCCCCTTAGATCTGGTGACCACATTGACCGGCGCACATGACTGAACCAAATCCAGTAGAATGGGGATATCATGACCTAAGATCACCTGATGTGCTAGGCTACCTACCACCCCCACTGACACCAGAAAGGTATGTCCTTCAACCTCTATGTACACTTCTGCTCTAGGATAGGCATGCTGGTCACCATGGACACAAGAAATGCTAAGTCCGGGGCCTCCCAACTGCAAACCCCCCTGCAAAACAGATGGATGAATCAAAGTCTGATGGCTGCCAGTGTCTAAGAGAGCCTGCGCAGGTATGCCATTGACTCTCACTGAGGTAACCTGCTGCTTGCCCACTACATTCTTTAGCCTATGACTGGGCCTCGGTAGGGTACAAAGATAGGCTGCCTTTGCCTTCCTGGCGGGACAAACGGGCTTAATGTGGCCCTCCTGGCCGCAATAGTAACATGTAGGCTTTGACCTAGACTGACTGGGAGTTGCCCCTTTCTCTACTGCCTTGACCTGTGCTGAACCAGCATCACTGACCCCCAGACTAGGACCACCCCCCGTGATGGAGCCCCCAGGCTTACCCCTTGATGCCGAAGACTTTAGCTGGGCTTCATGGCGGAAAGTCCTTGGTCCTCGCCTAGCAGCGAGAAAAGTCTCCACCAGCTGGGCTGCTTGCTGGGCTGTCCCTGGGTCATGCTCTTTCACCCAGACTCGGACCTCTGTAGACAGGCACCGGTAGAATTGCTCCAGGATGAGAACTTCTCCAATCTGCTCTCTTGTCTTCTCTCCTGGTCGGACCCATTTTTGATACAGGTCACTCAGTCTATTGTACAGCTCGCGGGGTGTTTCACCCTGCCGGATGTCTGGTTCTCGAAACCTCTGACGATAGACCTCCTCGTTGATTTCAAACTTGGTAAGAATCGCTTCTTTCACTCTCCTGTAAATCAGGGCATCACCAGCAGCCATGGACACATATGCACTGCGGGCCTTACCAGTGAGATATGGCACCAACCTCACTGCCCACTCCTCCTCTGGCCACTGGTATGCCGTCGCCAGCCGCTCAAAGGTAGTCAGGTACTGCTCAATATCGTCATTTTCCTCCAGCCTGGGCACTGCCGACTGGGACCAACCCCTCCCGGTGAGCTCACTCCGGGCAGGGGACTGGAGAGCAGAGTTCTCCTGAGGTGGAGGTACTGGTGGTGACTCGGGGTGGGGTTCCTGTCTTGGTTGCTGTTCAAAGTCCTCTCTTATGTTGTTCAGCTGCACTTGCATCTGACGCCAGCGCATGTCCTGTTTAACAGACTCTTTGTCCCATCGTTCACTCATCTCCATCTGGAACTTCAGGCACTGTTGTAGCATGGTGGTGACGGAGGCCATGTCCTCTGGCCCCTGGGATACCTCATGGAGCGGCCCGGGCGTAGGAAACCCTCCTACAGCCCCGTCTTCCTGTTCCTCCCCCTGAGGCTCCTCTGCGATCCTGGCATGTCTGGACTGTACCTTCGGCCCCATGCCTGCTGTCCTCCACGTTGCAAACTACTCCACCCTCGCAGAATGCCGGCGCCGAATCCCACTTCTGACACCACGTTGTTGGGTTGCTGGGTGAAACCCACTGCCTAGGATGGCATCTGCTTTCCACAAAGTGATGAAGTGCAGAAGAAAACAGCATGGAGCAATGTTCAGGTTTCAAAGCGCTTTGATTTACTGAAGATTTTTTAAGTGAACAGGCAACAGTTCCATACAACAAGAATAATCCAGACAATTGAGAAAAATACACAAGAAGAGAATGGACAAACCAAGATGTTAGGGGTTCCCCTACCCCCAGCCAAGCGCCTGCCCTTATCCAAATGCTAGGCTTAAATACTCTCTGGACTTTTCCATTACCTTTAGCTGCAGGGGAGTTTTCAGTTAACATCTTAACAGTCATTTCACCGGTAGTGGCCTAATAAACATTATCATCAATATTGTGTCCAACATCTAATCACAGGCGGTAAATACACTACTGCCTACATAGGAAGAACAAAAGAAAGAAACTACATAAAGAAAACCCATTCCAACCCCCCTCCCCAATTCAGTCCACTTGATATAGTCCAATGAGGTTAATCAGCAGCAGCATTCCCACATTGCGCGCTAGGGTGATTACACTGCCACTCATCTAGGCCTCAACCAGGGAGTGTACCTCAAAGGAGAATAGGGTTAGAAACAAACCACAACCATACACAGAAAACAGTCCATGAACCTATATGACAAAATAAAGTGGATGGCTCAACTGAAATGGGCCCCTTCCAGTAGAGAAACACTTAAAGAATAACAAGTCAAACCATAATAATTATTAAACTACATATACTGTACAAACATAAAGTGTGCTCAGTAAATGTATGAGGGCCGTTCACCTGACAGTTGAGGGAGCAGATTCTTCTCCCTCACACTCCGTCAATGATCTGAAATCCACTTTTTTTAAACGCACAGTATGTAATTTCTGCCGCTAGGGGTCTCTCAATCAAAACAATAAGAAAAGACGTAGTTTGATGACATAGCGTGGGATCATGGGAGTTTTTTTAACGGGGACAGCTTCGGCGACAGAACGCGCAGCAAACGGGAATGAATAATCGTGATCCGTCACGAGTGAGCGATAAAAACAATAGATTGAAAAAAACAACAGAGCGGCTAGAGCGGCTAGCTAGTTGGCCAACTTCCTTCCTCACTCTATGACATATGATCTGGTGTTTCCTGTGTTTCCCCTGGACGCCATTGACAGGCGACCAACTGAAACGCAGCGTTACCTTGAATAAAATTAGGGATTTCTCTGGGTTTGAACATTGTTGGAAACATTTGGGATAATGTAAGTACACAGCTCAAAAAGATATATAACATAGGTCTAGTCGTTTTTAGATATTTTAATGCGGAAATGTTACATATTATACATTTAAATGTTAAGAATGGTGTTCCCCAGGGCTCGATCCTGGTTCCCATCCTCTTCAGTATTTATATCACATCAACAATCTTGATGGCGGCATTGCGGACACAAAAGCTCATTTTTATGCAGATGACGCTGTTCTTTATTCTGTTTCCCCCTCTTTAGACAGCACTCTAAACTCCAGTCTGCTTTTAACACACTGCAGGAAAATTTAATTCAACTCCGACTGAATTCTGACGAGACCAAACTTATGACTTTTTCCCGCACTAAATCTCTTACTCCCACAACTCACCCCATTATGGCTGCAAATTGAACAAGTTACAACTACCTGGGAGTCTGGCTGGATAAGGATCTTATTTTCAAAGAGCACATCAGCAAATTGACAAAAAAAACCTCAAACTCTTGATTCCCTCTACCACTCAGCTTTATGCTTCATCACTAACCTCAGGCCATGCACTCTGACTCACTCGCCACCACATGACTGATAAACTGGTTTGTTTTCATTTATAAAGCCATTATCGGAAAACTGCCCTCTCACTTGACCACACTCCATTTGCCAGCAACCACTTTATTCCCCTAAATCAGTTCAGTCTTATGCAAGATGCATACTCCTGTTTCTGATCTAAATTGTGACTTTTTTTTATTTTACATGTTTTAGTATTTTTCTCTTTCTGTACTGTTTGTGTATGTTTTATTGTGTAACCCCTGCTGCCATTTCTTGGCCAGGTCTCCCTTGGAAAAGAGATTTTTAATCTCAGTGGGACTTCCTGGTAATAAATAAAAATTAAAAAAAATTGTAAATGAATAAATCCCTTAAAATCCCATGATACTAACCTTCCTTTATTAAAGCTATGTTATTTTTAATGAATGGTTCATGTTTATATAATGGAAAAATGAAGGGGGTCAAATTTTACACAGGTCATGCTGATTCATTCAGTCATTCCCATTTGTCCAGAACAGTTCACTGAAAGGCAATTATTTCAATATGTGACCACTGGTTAAGTTGCTTAACCAATTTCAGGGATTTGCAAAGTTTGCCAAGTAGTGCATTTTCTATACAGCTACATGCTGAATAAACCGTAATGTTAGGTTTCCTATTTAATTTACACTGGCCTGTATTATACAGGAACAATCTATTTGCTTCAGTTGGTAGGCAAGGCATGCAGGTGAGAGGCACAAATGAGCGCTGTTCATATCTCACAGTGTTTCAAAGTATGCGAGTGGCATCATACATACTTGGATTTTATTCTGTACTTTCAGACGCCATTTATTTGTTATTCCATGGTGAACACCTCTGAGCCATTGCTGGGGCTTTACCTGGATGGTGTGGAGGATCTGAAGAGGGATTTTAGGCTGGACCATGACTACTTATGACATGTAGTCATGTACATTTACCTGCATATGTTGACATTGCACATGTAGTTTAAAAAACGTGTTTCATACTGTGCTACAAGTAAGACACACAGATGTATGCAAAACATTTTTCTCAACTTTAAACTTACTCACTTGTTCAGTTAACTCAATATTAATTTGTTCTTGTATAATGGCAATAAAGTACTGTATGATCCAGTTCAAAAAGATACATTTGACAATCCTAATATTTTGAGCATGTTTATAGTAAAAAAAATAGCCTCGAGCTTATAGATTCAAATGGATAGTGTTCCAAGTATTCCAAAATTAATGTTTCATTAGTGAAAATATTCATGCTACTAATATATCATGTATCATCTCACTGGAAATTGTGGGTGGAGAATTAAAGAATACAATGCATCAGTTAGAGTGCTTTTGGATGAAAGTGCTTTTCAGAGGAGGACAGTGTAGAGTTTGTGGTTTACTCACAATGATCAGTGACAGTGAGTGATTGTCTCAGTAATCTGGAGAGTGTCCGGGTGAGTCATATGCTGTAATTATTAATCACCGCTCTGATTGCGCTTGTAAACACCAGTTTCCGTCTGATTTGATAAGCCCATGACCATGATAAACATAGAGCTGACCGTGAGATCATGCTCATACACACTTTGCCTCATTACCTCTGTTGCCTGCCGGTTCCTTGATAGATGAAGTCTTCTCACTTCCCGAGTCACGTAGTATGATACCAATCCCGTATGATCTCATTATATCTTCTGGGACTCCCTCTCTTTCTGTGACTAAGGATAGCTGGGAGGGAGAACTTGGGCTTGACCTTACGGATGAATAGTGGGAGACAGCTCTTGATAGGGTAAACCAAAGCCAAACTCTGTAAACTGTTTCCAGGCACGAGTGATACATGTGATAGGTGCTCTTCATCAGTTGCTGATCATACTCACATGGTTTACTCCTGTTCAAAATTAGCTGGGTTTTGGTCTGTCTTTTTCGATACTTTGTCTAAAGCTCTCAATATTACACTCATATTACTTCAGTGGAAATGTCCAACCCCACCCTCTGCATCTTCCTGGTTGGAAGATTCGATGTCTTTTCTTCATGTAGAAAAAGTGAAATACACCTTAAGAGGCTCAACTGACAATTTCCATAAGAGATGGAATTCTGTACTTACTTATATCAATTCACTCACTTCCCTGGACTGTGCTTGATAAGTCTGTATATATAATCCATTGTGCAGTGGAGCAGTGTGTGATGAGCATCAAGCAATTGTATATGTGTTCATCTTATTTTATTTTACTCTATTTTAATTATTTTTTTGGTTCATTAGGGGGAGGGTTTTTTATTTATTTTTTCTTTTTGTTTATTTTTGGTCTTGTTTCTTTACTCTGTCTAAAAAAAGAAAATGGATCACATGTTTTTATGACGGCTACTACGGTATTGTTTTGCAATAAAAATACTTATGGAAAAAAAAAAAAAAAGAGATGACCATAGGCATGTCCCATAAACTTTTTAGCAGGTTCTGTAGTGTAGTAAAGCTAAAGCAATAAATACATTTAAGAAAGAGAACGCTGCACATTGCTGCCAATGCTCCCATATATTACAAAGCTTTATACTGTAGGTCTTCATCAGGTCACGATCACCACCAGACAATTTAGATTTTCAGTAAGTGACATCATAAACATTCGGTCCTATGATTAATTATCATTGGAAACGTGAAAATGTTTAATAAGGAGGAGGAGGAGGTTTAGCTGCCCATTGACACACAGGGGACAGGCGTTGCATATGTAAAGCTTAATTAACATGTTGCTTTTGATTGGCTGTCACCTGGGCTACAGAATTACGCATGCGATACGCTTCCATACAGCTGAGGATAACACAGCGGTAATGTGGCTCCGTCACAGTTTTCACGGGTGTGGTAGATTTATGAATCAGGGAAATTGACCGTGGTGCAGATTTTGCGTCACTATTCTGTGACCGCAGAGTTTTGTGAATTAGCCCCTAAGTGCGTAGGGTGTGTTCTATTTATAACTCCCTCCTGGGCTTGCTTCCATCCTACTTGTGTAAATGTCTCTCCAGGGGCCAAAAGTCATTACGGCCTGTGCTCACAAGATGTTTTCCAGTTAACCGTGAAGACAGAGCTGGGGAAAAAACTTTTCCCCTCCACATGGAATGCTTTTTATGCTGTCCTTGTATGTACCTCGGTTGTTTTTCTCTTTTTATTATGGATATCTTGGATGTTTTGTCTGTTCTTATGCTGCCCTCTTGGCCAGGTCTCTCGTGTAAAAGAGGTTTTTAAATCTCAATGACACTTTTTACCGGGTTAAATAAAGGTTAAATAAATAAAAATAACATTAAACACAAAAATACAGCAATGTCAGGTAAAATGACATTATCAACGAAAGAAAGAAAGTAAGAAAGAACATGTAGCAGGCCACAGTGGGAGCACATCTCAGTGCATCTGGAAGTTTATTCCAGTAATTGGGAGCATAATTGCTACAAGCAGCTTCACCTGATTTAGTTTTCACCCTGGGAACAACTAACAGACCGGTCCCAGAGGACCTCAGAGGTTTGACTGACGGAAGCCAATGCAGTGAACTGAGAACTGGCGTAACGTGTTTTGTTTTCTTAGTGTTAGTCAGAACTCTGGCAGCAGCATTCTGAATGAGCTGTAACCGCCCCGGAGTGTTTTTTTTGGGAGACCTTGCAATATTATAATATTATATTGCTTTATTGCTGAGCTTTCGGCCTTACCGCAGGGGCAGGTAATCATATAAGTTACATTTATAGATGTATGTGATTACATCTTTTATCGCATATTGTTTTTTGGAAATAGGGTGAATGAAAGTGGAAGGTTTTTTTTTTAGTATGGTGGCATTGAGCACAGTGCCCACAAGGGTTGAACCATTGATATTGTTAAGCAAAAACTTTTAATGAACAAGCCTTTTTAAATGATCTCTGTCATAGTGATATTCATCTTTCATCTGAAATTCCGGACATTGAGCTGGCTTTGGACTATTTCATCAAGACCTTCCTTTCAGTCATAGACAAGCATGCACCCTTTAAAAAGCACAAAGTAAAAACTAGATCAAACCTCTGGTTTACAAATGATCTGTCTGACTTGTTAATGGAAAGAAACAAAGCTTGGTCCCTTGTGAGAAACTCTGGAAGTTTCCCATTGGAAACACTGCTTCCAAACAACTCAGAAACAGATGCACATTCATGGTGAGGAAAGCCAAATCAGAGTATTTTCTGGATTTAATCACTAGCTCTTACTCAACTCTGGCAAATTTCTGGAAGGCTGTAAATTCCAATAAAAATAACTTTTCCTCAGTTCATACTCAGGTCAAGGTTAATGACTGTTTATTGTCTGACCATAAAGAGATTAGTTTAGCTTTTAATAAACATTTTGTAGCAGCTGGTCACCTTTTTGAGGATGGGGGATTAGATCCCTCTCCTACTGATGACAGTTTACTCTCTGTTTCTGACAGCCCTCTGTTTACCCTCGTTCCTGTTTCTTCAAATGTAGTCAGAGATGCTCTCCTTGCCATCGATCCCAGGAAGTGTACTGGAGAGGACAATTTATCTCTAAATAACTCATATTTTCAACCTTTCTATTTCCTCCGGCATAGTTCCAAGACTATGATGACCTTAATATTTCTACTTCACATGGACTTATGATTGAGAGAGTCACAGAATATAAATATCTCGGCATCTGGTTTGATGAAAACCAGATGTAATCACTTTCAAATTTCACATAGATAATCTTGTGTGCCGACTCATAGCCAACCTTTTGCCTATTTCTACAGAAATAAAACCGTTTTTCTCACATTCTGTAGAAAATGAGTTGTTGAGGCAGTTTTCATGTGATGTGATTTACAGACACACATCCTCTTCCATTCTTAAACCTTTGGACTCTGTCTATCACTCTGCCTTGAGATTTATTACTGGTGATGCTTATGGTACACATCATTGTATTTTATATGATAGGGTTGGGTGGTCCTCTCTTCAAGAGAGACATGATACTCACTGGTATCTTTTTATCTATAAAGCCCTTATTGGAAAACGACCATATTACCTTTCAGAATGACTTTGTTACTCAGATGGGCTCTATCAGACCGGCTCTACTGACCGGCTCTATCAGACCCGCTCTACTGACCGGCTCTACTGACTGGCTCTATCAGACCCGCTCTACTGACCGGCTCTTGCTTCATGTTCTAGGTCTGAACTTGGAAAGCTTTTCATTTTAGTGCACCTGATTCCTGGAACAAATTACAGCACCTCCTCAAAATCAACACACTCATGCCTGGGGATGTGTGCTAACATGTGAGCTGCTCCACGCCTCCAGCTGTTTGACCGTGGTTGTGTGTGAGAGTTGTCTGCCTGCTTACTCATAGATAAATAAAGACATCCCTAGCCTGCGTGAGGATATGAGAAAGAAGGATGAACTATTCATGCACATGTCCACTCTCGCCACCGCCCAGGCTAAATAAACATTACCCTGCTCCGTGTCTTCAGCCGTGACCCCACTGCAGTCCCGACACCACCCTGCCTTGGCCCGGGTCCGTTCTCGCTGTGGGTGAGTTAGGCCCAGGGCTGCCAAGTTTTGACTTCAGCTTGGAGTGAGATTTGTCTAGTACTTTAAAACAAATTTTGAACAAACAAACAAAATTTAAAACACATTTCCTGCATTTCTACACCACCTGACCTCTGGATTAAGTCAAGAAACAGCAACCCTGTATAATGTTAACCAAAAATATAAAATTATGTTATATTACTAGATTTCAGCATTGAGGTGCTTACATTCATGATTTTGCATAGGCATACGAAGACACAGAGCCATAGAGATAAAACAGTAGAGGGGACCTGTCATAGAGAATTCCTATTGTGGAATGGGACCATATGGCAGCCATCTTACCTGGGTCACCTGCTCAGCTGACTGTCATTGGAATCAATGGTGATAGTACCTTATGCTGCCATTATAATGCTAATATTTTTTTATTGAGACATCATTACTACTTTTTATTTAGCTCACTGTATGCAAGACAACTGTGACTGTCTGAAATGGAACCAAACAAGCATTTTTTGTAGTTTGTAGATAAAAATAGCGAAACTATGTTAAGTAGTTATGTTTTAAATCATAAAGATTATCTTCTGGAAGTATTTTAATGCTGCATTTACTTTACAGAAACTATGAATCCTTTTTTCAAGAAGACTTTATAATTCTGAGATTTCTTTGGTACTCTTTGGTACTGAGTAGTTGTATTAAGAGTATATATGAAAATCTGCTTATTTTTCATGTAAAACCCCCAAATGATCTGTTGTTGTAGCAATAGACAGATGTTGGCAGCAATTAAATACCAACACTGAAACACAGCTAACAATACACCCAGATAAAATATACAATAAAAGACAAATGTAATGCCGTTAAGTGGTCAGTGTGACAGCTTTAAGCCAATTTAAGCAGGTAATAATGGACATAAGCCCTCACATTTTTTTTTTTTACTTTATTACAATCCATAAAGAAATAATTTCTATACATGCCATCATGTAAACAAGTAGACTACTACAGTAAAAACAACCATCTCTACACTTGAATCAACTTAAAATCCACAGTAGCCTATACAGATATGCAAATCAATGTCCTCTCTGTCTGCCACCACGCGCCACTATGTGTCACTTCCATCATTAAGGAGCATCTTGGCAGAAATAGCCTGCAATTACTTTAAAAAAAAAACGGCGCAGTACTGAGTACTATACAAGTACTATACAAATACTATAGAAAACACTTGTGTTATACTTACACTTGTGTTATATCTCTTGCAATGAATGATCCACACTACAATCTGGAAATGCAGAAGAGGCTAAAATGATCACGAAACATCTGGAAATGAATGTTGACAATGTTTAATTAAAGTGTTCAAGTAAAGGGAAATTCA
Organism: Centroberyx affinis; assembly: GCF_046629955.1. Classification (NCBI taxonomy): domain Eukaryota; kingdom Metazoa; phylum Chordata; class Actinopteri; order Beryciformes; family Berycidae; genus Centroberyx; species Centroberyx affinis. The sequence goes on from NW_027279460.1 coordinate 136,702, forward strand.
CACTACAGACGCCATTGAAATATAATCATGACCAAATATGGGAGCAATAGGTTGATTTTGTGTGTGTGTGTGTGTGTGTGTGTGTGTGTGTGTTGATTATCCATGGAGAGGGCAGTGTTTGGTCAGGGTTCAACTATGTCCATGTAGACTCACTGAAATGACATGAATTAGCCTACATGAATGTTGACAATACACCATCATATGCCAAAATGCACGAAAAAATAATGTAGTAAAATGATATACACCTTCTTTATTTCATCTTTGTGTTTGAGTTTGCATCATTTTGGATTTATAGAAATGTGTCTCAAACAGTACATAAACGTAAGCAAAATGTGTGTTATACAATAATATATTTATACAAAAATACTATATTATTACAATATATGCAAGGTGTTTGTGTTGTTGTTACATTGAGCCTTTAGGTTCCACTGTAATTACCAAAGAACATCTCTGTGGTAATGACATTGTTTGAATTGGATCAGGTCAGTTTGTGTTTGTGTTGAACAGCACAGGGACATAATACTAATCCTACCCTGGGAACGGTGGGCAGTACCCGCTCTTCCTCTCTCATCTCCATCACCTTCTCTCTTTCTTTTTCTCTCAGTCTCCTCATCTTATCCCGTATCTCTTCCCTTCCCTTCCTCGTCCAGCTGGAGAACAAGTTTCAAGCCCTGGAGTCCACAATCGATGCCCTCGATGAGCAGGATTTCCATTTGTTTTATGTCTTGTATCCTGTATCTTTTATTATCTGTTCATACATACTTGTTTTAATTGATTGTTTTTTGTATCTTGTATCTTTTATAAACTGTACTGGTAACACTTTACAATAAGGGTACATTAATTAAGGGTTAGTTAAAGCTTAATAAGCATTAACTAACCCTTAATTAACAGTCATCTTTATAAACTATTAAATAATGTATAAATTAATAGGAAAGAGGCATCCTCTTGGGTCGATTTCTGGAACTATATTAAATTGACAGACTTATAATATGCCTTATGTCCAAATTCCCTTCCTATTCATTTATTTACTTGTTTAGTTGCTTTCTATTTTTATTTTTTTTTAGATCTATGCCATTTGGAATTTTCATTTGTCATGTAAGCCACAAAGGAATGTATAACTACACTGTCATGTACCATACAGGTTGAAACAATAAAAATTTGAATTACAAAAAAACAAAAACAATGAATGAGCAATGATAGGTTGTACTTCTGAATAATTTTATCTAGTAGAAGCATGAATAGACATAACAAAGGGGGTCTATGTGGTTGATAGGTATGCAGGTGTTGCTGGTTCGATTTCCCTCCTTGTTCTCTTATTTAGGGAGTACCTGTCCATCGGAGACGGCGTGAAGCTGTAGTCTGTGAAACACGACATGAGTCATAAAGGATTGTGATATGATCTTTTTTTTTTTTTTTTTTGGCCAACAGCCTAGCCACAGGGTTCTGTAGTTGTAGTTGTACAATAGTCCAGTTGGGAGGATATTACAGTTTCCATTTTTTTTTATTGTCAAGACACATTTCTTGAAATTATGCTCCATTTGCTCAAACTCTAAACACAAATGCATAACTGCACACTCATCTTCACAAACTTCAAACTTCCATGTCAAAACCAGACTCTCCACTCAAAACCATGTAATCTTACATCTAAAGCCGAACTTTGCCTTCAGGACATCACACAAAAGCCATCAAATACACACACACTACAAAGTAGCCATTACACACTGGTAAGATCAAGTCAAAACACTACTGTAAAGACCTGTTACTGCAAGTGATAATGGCACTTATGGTTTTCCCCCAGAACAACCTCTTTACATGATGAACACAATATAAAGACACAACACATGTATACATTTTCAACATTTTTAATTCCGCTATGTACTGTTAGAAAATAAACTGAAATTGAGTTAAAAGTAATGTACCGCAAAAATATGCAGACTGATAAAGAACGTAGAATACAGTAAAATAATTTCCATGTATTTACCAATATAAACCAATGAAAAAAAAAACCCAGTTTGTACATAAAGAAAGAAATCACATTTATTCTGCCTCAGCATCCCGTCTCTGTCTGGGTCATCCCATGGCCCATTTTATCTATCTATCCTGAGGTGTGTGAACAATTTGACTCTTAGTGTTTGCACCTGGGGAATTGTGTGTCAATTGGGTTTGAGCTGTGATGACTTGAGTTAATGATATGAATGCCAGTGCTTTCTAAATGAGCACATGGTGCAGCCAGTGATATATGAAGGGATTTGTGTGTAGAGTTTTTCACAAAAAGTTCAACAAATCTGAATCATGTGTGAAAACAGGGGATAGTGTTTATAGTTTTGGGAAATGGGTCTGCCTTTTGGTAGATGGTGTCATGGTTTGGGATGTTTAGTTAACAGGCCCAGTTATAGTGTGGAAGCGATCAAAAAAAGAGAAAAACTGTAACGCAAGAATTATTCTTTTCAGGTCTGAGGAGGACAGAAAGAGCCTGATTTTGGAGATAATCTTGGAAGAAACTAGATTTCACAACTGAGCTGATCTGTATCACCCCTACGTTTTTGGCATTCAGGTGGATAGCTGATCAGTCTTATGTTCATTCAGTTGGAGAAAGTTGCGTCATCCAGGATTTAATGTCCTTTAGGCATTCGATCAGTATAAATAATAAGTACGCCAGCCTGGTTATCAGATTTAAGCAGGAGCTGTAAATCACGAGCATAACAATGAATGAACAAAGATAGGTTGTACTTCTGAATAATTTTACCTAGTAGAAGCATGAATAAAGAGAACAAAGGGGGCCTATGGGGTTGATTACCTTGAGTTGAGTCCCTGTCCATCAGGTCTGTGGAACACGACATGAGTCATAATTTCGAGAAAACATTTCCGATACATATCTACCGAAGAGACTGGAGCTATTGTGAACGTTGACGACGACGGGCGAAGGGTGTGCCTGTCCTGACTATACTGATTGTTTTGATTTGATTGTTTTCAATCTGAAGCTGTTGGACGTCAACTGTCTCCGGTCTGGCTGTCCCAGTCCACTCGGACGCCGGTGGTCATTAAAGGAGCGGGACTACACTGGACTGAAACTTTTTTTTTTTTTTTTTTTAAATTGAGCAATTTTTTTACTACACAGTCTTTCATCACCCGTGACATAAAATTGAACCGTGGGAACCCCACAAGTAAATACAGGCAGGGGTGGAAGATGACTTACCCACAGAGACAGTGAAACTCCGGTTAGAAATATAGGAGCGGAGCCAATTGAGAGGTGATGCAGATTGTGAAAGACGTCTCTCCATATTGCACTGTATTTTTCAGAAAGTGAGGGAAGAGATAGGGTGACCGGCTACAATAAAGTGTCGCGCTATAGGGGATTTCTCGTCCTCCTTTACGTGCATCGAGTACACACCCTGCTCCTCTCAAAAGAGCATGACCGTACACACAATTTCTGAAACTGAAACGTATTCGCACAAATCCTGAGGTCTTTGAGACTTTAATGTGAACAATCGCAGTAAGAAAGTAAAGAAATCGCAGTCTTGTTTGCACTACGATTAAAGTCAGAATTCTGAGTTTAAAGTCAGATCTGACTTTTTTCTCAGAATTCTGACTTTAAACTCAGAGCTCAAATACATTTTTCACATGTGGCCCTAATCCTCTTCCGTACACTACGATGTCTTCTGAGATTTAAAAAAAAAAAATAGCAAGAAACACTGGAATGTTACAGATTACAGGCCTATGTCAGGGTTTACCTCGTCGGATGTTCATGGTGTGCTTTGCTCTTCTTGGAACCATACGCACCTAAGGTACAAAAACATATGAGGAGTATGCAGAGAGTGCAGATATTTTTCCTATTTGTCTGATATTAAACTAGTAATCAAATGACGAATCAAAAGGGTGATTCTAGCTCTTGAGACAAAAGGGCAGGTGATGCAGCGTAGGTGGCACCGCATGCCGCTGTAGGGTTGGGTCTGGTTTGTCTGGTTCTGGTCTTTGTCAGGGATATGGCAGCTGTAGTCATGCGTGAATTTTGGATTTGCCTTTAATCTCCAGTGTCATTCAGAAAAACAGTGGGGACATTGTTTGCCATTGGTGTTCAGCAATGGCAAACAATTCAGAATTCAGCAGGGAATCCATCAGGTCCGAAGATTTGTTTGTAGGCATTTGTTTGAGAGCTCGATAAAGTTCTTCTGGTGTTAGTGGTGCGTCTAAAGTCTCAACTTGTTCTCTGGTCAGTTTTAGTAGTTGTTTGTTAGAAAAGATTGTATTTCTGTCTCACAGATGTCACAATGTAGTTATGTAGCACTATATAGCACTTTTCAAAACAGTGAAAATGTGTGTAAAATGGGGGTATTATAAAAGGTGCATTTGCATTTTGTAGGCATTTATCTGACTTACTTATCCAGAAGGACTTACACTGAGCAAACTGGTCTGGTTTAGTGACTCTTGGCTGCCACATCGCCTCCATCATACCAGATGATACCTTCGCATTCATTTAGTCTTCATGCATTACTCAGCGGCTAGGTTATTGCCAAACTGGGCCTGTATGGTAGGGATTGTCAAGTGAGAAAGGAAGGCTTTCTATAAGCTGGTAAAAACATGTCTGAACAAGCTTTTTATACAGTAAGTTGCTCAAGGAGCAGTAAATTCTTGATAGTGTACAGGCACGGAGTTAGAGGATAAAGAGAGAGGTTTATAGAGAAAAACTATATATATTCTAAAGCTTTGTAGAGATATGTTTCATGTATGGCCAATAACCCGGTATACTCTTCTTGAGGATCAATAAAGTTCATCTTATCCTAATGTAGAGAATATCCTCACACATGGGTAATATTAATGTAAAGAATATGGATTCTTTATCCGCTGTGGCAATGATTATGAAGAAATATTAAGGTAAATACATTTATATTTATGTAATTTTAACATGAATTGTTTGTGTACTAATTGCAGCTTTATCTTTAGTAATGATGGTGTAACGTTTAAGATGGTATGGGCCATCCTCAATTAGGAGGATGGCAAGCAGTTCTGGGTGCATGTCACATGGCCAGGAGCATGTATGGCGGAACATACTTATTATAACATTATTTTTGACAGCAAAAGGCATGTATCGGCATATACTGTACAGGTATATGGTAAGAGGGACTCACCATTAACTTTTAGCATAGGGGTGACAATTGTCAAAAAGACTATGAACAAATAAAGCTACATTAAGCAGGTAAACTTTAACAAATAGTAACACATTTAACATTATATGAGTGTTTTCACACTACTATTAAAAAGCATCAAACTAGGGCTGGAGGAACAAAACAACAAACCAGAACCACACTCTGATCCACTTGGTAGACCCATAGTATACCCCATTTACCAACTGACTGACAAGCAGCAGCGTGGTGTTGGAGTTCTCACATGTGCACACTTATGGTGGCGTGCAAAGTATTGATCCAGTATAAAACAGGGTTGCCTTAGGCTCATAACAGGTGTTGTATAAAAGTCCATGTGTTGCACTTCATCAAACAAGCACTCAGAAGTAGGCTACTAAAAATACAGTTTACGTGGGTTTGTTTGGACATCACTAACCACAATCCAATCCTTTTTCAAAGATGTGTCATCTCCTAGAAGATTTTCCTCTCACTGGTAGGAATTGCCAAGTCAGTTGCACAAATGTCTATTTTAGGCTCTTCCTGTTTCGGAACATCATGGTAAACAGCACAAAACATCCACCCACCAAGTTTGGTTTCATTCAGATCACAAAAGGTATCAAGCTTACTCTCAGTCTCTTTCCCAATCCTTATTCAAGTCTTGTCATGTTGATGATTACACAAAGTCAGAGGAGTTTCCTTAACTCTCCTGAGAATTCCCCAGATCCCCCAGTGCTAGTTGCATCATTCTCACTGGGAAATCCAAGGATTGATAAACGAAAATGACAAATCAGCAGCAGCAAGTTACAGTAGTATGCACCCATATAGGGCCATGTTTAAAGCAGTCTGATTGCACCTATCTGCATTAGACATTCATGTAAAAATAGTTATTTCCTTCATCCACCTTTATCCACTATTGAATCCATATCAATTAGCATTGGCCTGCCACTTGCCACTTGTTAATGAGTGACAGTATAAATACTTTTGATTTATCGAATACTCATTTTTAGTTGGGGAGTACATTGGCGGCAGAATGTTTGATATATGTATTGTCCCTTTATACACACATGCAGACATGTAGATATTGTATAAAAAAAAAAAAAAAAAAAAATTTGTGTGTAATTTTTTGAAGTGCATTTGCACACAAATTTTAAATATACTTGAGTGACACCTCAAATTAGGAATTTCAAGGCAGCTTGAAAACATTTAAAGGAATAGTTCACCCAAAAATGAAAATTCTGTCATCATCTCCTCCCCCCTCATGCCAGTTGAAACACAGGTGAAGTTTGTCCATATAACACACAGGGAGGCTGCCAGCACAACTCCATAGCAGCCTTCTCCAAAACAACTGAAGTCAGTGGGGACCAGTTCTTCAGAGTTGTAGATGATGACAGAATTTTCATTTTTGGGTGAACTATTCCTTTAGTTATTCATTCATGTTAGTCAAGGTAATTTAGATAAGCAAGCCCTTTTACTGTCCTATAATATCTTCTGAAAGCTAAGAGGTGGAACACATTTAGGCTACAGCAAGTAATAACCCACCTACAACTTGCCACTAAGCATTAAGGCTTCTGCAAGAATCGATCACTGAGGAATGATTTTACAACCACAGCGAAATTAAACAAAGTTATTATTATTATAACTAAGGTTCGGGAACAAAGACCACGCCTCAAACACACATTCAATTTCCTGTTCCACCCTATTTAAATGTGCCTAACCATTACCCTTCCTCTCTGGTAGGTCTCAGTTCTCAGATTCCCCCCCCCACCCCTTTTTTCTCTCTGCCGTTCGCACTCTTCTCTCTCACTACAGGAACCACAGGGGGGATGATGGAGCCAGAAGACTTCCCATGATTCCCCTGATTCATCCCTCCACCCTCAACCCTCATTTCACCCCTCCATTCTCGACCCCTCATTTGCTCAATAAATTGTCTTTTTTTAATATATATATATGTGTTTATTGATTTTCGATTCAGAAAACATTACGATTGCATCGAAGCAACACACATCAACAAAAACAACAATTAAAAGAGGGACAAAATCAAAACAAAACAGAACATCTCGGCTCACAGACTCACACATTCAAACAGGCAAGTGACTCAGGAATTACATAAAATAAAAATAAGAATAACAAATAGCTAAATAGCAGGTATCACACAGGTCCATACTACATAAACCCTCTTGTAAGAATAGCAGAGATATCTAAACCAATATATGACATAAAAGGCTCCCATGTTCTACAGAATACATTGTCTTTGCGATGTCAAACAGTCCAGTGATACATATTCAAGTATGACCTTATGCCAATATGTTTTAGATGGAACTTTGTCTGTTATCCAGTTCAAAAGAATGCATTTTCTTGCACAGAATGTTAGCATTTTGTAGAGTTTCCATTTATATTTATCAGTAATATCAATAAATTGTCTAAATATAACTCATTGTGGTGTGATCTTTGTTAGTTGAAACTAAACTTGGGCTAGGTGCACTATAGTTGAAACTGAGTGTTTTGTACTGTATAAGAGATGGGAGGGATGTATGAAAGAGAAACTGTAAGACTTGCATCATTGTGATTAATGTGGCAATAAAGCCTCTGGAGTCCTACGTTATAAATCAATTGTTTCACATGCATGAGTAACAGGCAGGTCTCATCTTGTCTAATTTAATGATCTAATCATTTAACTGTGGCCAAACCTGAAACTAGATGTGACCACCATAAAACCATAAAACCACCTACGTGCCTGAGACATTGTATGGATTCCCATCTATAATATAGCCTCCAGGGTCTCAGTATTGATCACATTGTGCAGACTATCTTTCTTTACTGTTCTACTGAGACCCTGATAAAAATGTAAGCCAGTGACTGTCTGCATTACTTCAACCGTAAAAACATGAAAGCTACAACAAAATGTTATGTTTAGCTAGTGAAATTGAAATAGCAAGACGAGATAATCTGGAAGAGCAGCCATTCCTGGGTACTTTCCAGTATCTATGAAAAAGAAAAGTAGATGAATATTGAGTTGCACAACCCCTGGGTTGTGCCAGGAGCTGTTGTGCAAGAATTAAGTAGACAGACAAGGTTGTAAACATCCATCCAAGCGGCCAAAACACAGGTGAATCAATAAGGAAATGTCGGCAGGTGGCACGTCCGCTCTGGCTCCACAAAAAGTCAACATGGCGGCAAGTGCAAGAATGGCAGGGTTGTCTGAAGACTTGAAGTAGACTTGGTCGGTGTTGGGCTCATTTGTGTGTACTGTACAGGAAGGGGCTTAGCACGCAGGCCTTGGGGGGGGGGGGTTGTGAGAAAACTGTGCATCCAGTGAATGAGATACAAAGGGACATTGAGGTTACAGAGCTTTATGATTACCTGGTGACACTGGATGGTGTTGAAAGCTGAGCTGAAATCGACGAAGAGCATCCTGGTGTGATTGCCAGGTGTGTCCAGGTGGGCCAGCAGGGTGTAGAGATGGCATGCAACAGCATGAATCTATTGCAGCTGAATCTATTGCGGTCTATGTGTGGTTTAACATTGGACTGGAGATGATGTCGGATGTTACTCATACATGTGAAACAACTGATTTATAACGTAGGACTCCAGAGGTTTTATTGCCACATTAATCACAATGATGCTCCGGGGCACATTGCGTAACCCATTCACATTGCCTAAATTTAATAATAAATAATAATAATAATGCATTTTATTTGTACTGCACTTTTCATTCATAGTGAATCTCAAAGTGCTACAGAGTTAAAAACATAAAAATAAAAACGAAGAGAAAAAAAAAAAGAGATTGCTAACAAAAGTTAACACGAAAAAGCCTTCCTGAATAAAAAGGTTTTTAGGCCTGTCTTAAAAGAGTCCAGGGTCTGCGCTGCCCTTAGATGGTTAGGAAGGCTGTTCCACAAGCGCGGTGCAGCTGAGCAGAAGGCCCGATCCCCCATGGTGTGGAGCTTGGCACTGGGGGCCCGGAGGAGCAAGCTGTTGGTAGATATGAGAGTGCGGATGGTGGTTTGTGGGGTGAGGCGCATGTCTGTTAATGCATTTGTAGGTGAGTAGCAGGACTTTGTAGTCGACCCTGAAGGAGACAGGGAGCCGGTGCAATGAAAACAGAGTTGGTGTTATGTGTTCGCATTTTCGCACTCTCATCAGGATCCTGGCTGCGCTGTTCTGAATACACTGGAGCTTCTGGATGCTCCTGCCAGGGATCCCAGTGAAGAGTGCATTGCAGTAGTCCAGTCTTGAGGAGATAAAAGCATGGACAAGCTTCTCTGCATCTGACAGGGTTAGAGTGGGGCGGAGTTTGGAAATGTTTTTGAGATGGTAGAAAGAGGTCTTGCACAGATGTTTTATATGGTCATGAAAAGTCAGGTGAGGGTCAAACCTAACACCCAGATTAGTGACTGAGGAGGAGAGGGGGATGCCCTGGCCGTCAAAGGTGAGATGAGGTATGGGGGGTGAGTGAACCTGGTGTGGAGTGCCAACAAGGAGAGCTTCAGTGTTGCTGCTGTCAGGTCTTGCTGTCAGGTCTTTATCTCCTTAAGGCAGGTGCTGACAGGTTGACAGCTTGGGTGATCAAGGGGCTGAGAATGGGGATGTATGACTTGAGCAAAGCTGTAGGAATGGGGTCCAGGGCACAACAAGTGCAGGGTTTCATTTTCCTGAGGATTTCCTCAATGTGGCTCTGCCGGACACCAGTGAAACGGAGGAGAGACGGCAAGCTCCCAGACATGGGGTCGATGACAGGAGGAGGCAGAGAGGAAGAGCTGGACATCAGAGAACGGATGTTGTTGACCTTGGCTCTGAAAAAGTCAATGAAGCTGTTACATCGCTCTTCTGTAGCCTCAATTGGGGAAGATGATTGTGGCTTCAGGAGATGGTTTATGGTGGAGAAAAGATGCTTAGAGTTGCCAGGATTGTTATTGATTAGGTTGGAGTAGAACTGCGACCGAGCATCTTTAAAGGACTTGGACTAAGCCCTTTGATGTTCACGGAAGGCCAGTTTATGGACAGTGAGCCCAGAATGTCTGAGGCGTCGTTCCAGGACACGCCCAGCTGTTTTTATTTTCCGCAGTTCATGTGTGAGCCAGGGGGCAGAGCGTGAAAAACTGAGAGCTCTACTAATTCATCCACTGATGCAGAGGCTGGGCAGGTGATGTGCTGGAGGTCCATAGTCATGATGGCTGGGTCAATGCTTTTCCAGTTCCGGAAAAACATTTGACGCTTAGGTTTAGTAGGGGGCGACAGGAATGTCAAGGCCATTGAGACCACCTTGTGGTCAGACACACCCAGATCATAGACCTGTAGGTTATTGATGGGGGCGGAGTGAGTGATGACCAGGTCAAGTGTGTGCCCCCTGGTGTGAGCAGGAACATCGACATGCTGCTTCAGGCCAAGACACTCAATCAGACTCAGGAACTCTGCTGCAAAATGACAGGAGGGGTTGTCGACATGAATATTCAAATCACCAACAATGACAATGTTGGTTGACATGGAGCAGAGTGAGGTGACTAGGTCGTGTATCTCAGGGAGGAAGGATGAGTTTGGTTTGGGGGGGGGCGGTAGATGAGAAGCACTGTCATGGAGTATGGAGGTTTACATTTTAGAGCAAGGCATTCAATGGAAGAAAGATCAGGCATCGGCAGGGGAGACAGTTTCAGTTTAGCCCGGTGTATGATTGCTAAACCACCACCACGGCCAGAGCTGCAGGCTTTTTCCATGTACCTATAGCCAGGAGGGCAGGCCAATTTAGTATGTTAAGGAAAACGGTAACCCTTCCTGTTACAGTCCCCTAATTAATAAGTATTTACCCGGTAAATATATGGTAAATTATAGTATATTATTGGGTAATTACCACTGTAAATAAGTAGGTAAATACAGAGAAACTACAGCTGAAATACTAAGAAAAACCTCCACTATTACCCATCAACTCAACTAAGTACCGTGTAGTTGTGACCGTTTTAGGTTGGTAATAACTCAGATATAATTGCGTACTTCCTAGAGGAAAACTGTTGGTGATGATGGTGGGAGATATAGGGCCCTGCCCACCTCACACCCTGTGGTCTGCTTGTGAGAAAACTGTGCACCCAGTGAATGAGATACAGAGGGACATTGCAACAGCATGAATCTATTGTGGCTGAATCTATTGCGGTCTACGTGTGGTTTAAAATTGGACAGGAGATGATGTCGGATGTTACTCATGTATGTGAAACAATTAATTTATAACGTAAAACTCCAGAGGTTTTATTGCCACATTAATCACAATGATGCTCCGGGGCACAGTGAGTAACCCATTGTCCTAATTTTCTATTTGGTGGGGGGGGTAGGTTATCTTTTCCAGAGGCATGCAGCTACTCACTTCTGAGAGCCACAATCCAACTGGCAATGGGAGATTTGACTTCCATTTCACTGCAACACATTTTTTGGCAATGGCCAGTAGGATTTCTGTAAGCTTGATGGAATAACTATGTGTAAGATTAGAATTTGAGAAGTTGCCCAAAAGGCATATCTCAGGATCCATTGGAAAAGTAACTCCATGAATTGTGGATAAAGCATCACAGATCCCCAGCCAGAAACCTTGTAGTTTACTACACTGCCAAGTGGAATGAAGGAAAGTGCCCTCTACTAGACCACATCTAAAACAAAGGGGTGAGAGGTTGGGGTTAAACCCATGTAGCTTGGAGGGGGTAAAATAAATCTGTTGCAAAAAATTAAACTGAATCAATCTATATCTTGAATTTAGTGTACATGTAACACCATCAACACACAGGTCCTCCCACAGTTCTGGATCAATCTCTGTACCTAACTCCCTCTCCCACCTAAGTCTAGATCTTTCCGGTTCACGGATTGACAGAAAAGGTAACAGGGCATCATAAACCTTAGAGATGTTTCTGACCATTGGTTGGCCGTCATGAAAAAGGACTTCAATGGGTGACATCTTGGGTAGCTTCCGCTGTCCCTGAAGATTAACCCTTACAAAATTTCTTAACTGTAGGTATTTTAAAAAATCTTTGTCAGGTAGTTGATATTTCTGCTTTAATTGCTGGAAGGACATAAAAGTTCCGTCCATATAACAATGCTTCATGCGGGTGATACCCTTTTCAGGCCAAGACTCAAAGTTTCTATTCTGGTACAAGATAGGAATAAGCCTATTTCCCCACAAGGGAGTCTTGGGGGACAGAAAACCATCTCGCCCAAACATCTTATGTATTTTGAACCAAATTTGGACTGAGTGAACTATGAAGGGGTTATAGGTAATAGTTCTGATTGACTTTACATCCCATTTGTATAGGATATCAAACGGAATGATCTCATTAATTTCTAGTCTCTCAATGTCCAACCATGAGGTTGGGGGGTCCCCATCAAATAGTTGAGCCAAAAATCTAGATTGTGCGGCTAAATAGTACAGTCTAAAATTAGGAAGCTTCAACCCTCCCTTTGGGTAATCTAGGGTAAATTTGTCTAAAGCGATCCTTGCGGATTTACCTCGCCAAATAAACCGTCTGATCAGCTTGTCCAGTGAAGAAAAAAAAGCAGAAGGGACATAAATTGGAAGGGATTGAAACATATACAAAATTTAGGCAAAACATTCATTTTTATAACATTAATTTGGCCTAGTAAAGTAAGAGGGAGGTTCATCCACTTATTCAAGTCATCCTCCACTCTCTGTAACAAATTCAACAGGTTGAGCCTATATAAATTCTTTAGATCCTTATCCACCAATATACCCAGGTATTTAAGCCCGCTGGGTGACCACTTGAAGGGAAAATTGGGTTGAATAGTGTCATAGTTAAACTCCAATAGGGGTAGTATTTCACTCTTGTCGAGGTTAATCTTATAACCAGAAAAGGAGCTGTACAAGTTCAACATATCTACTAAATGAGAGAGGGAGCTTTTAACATTTGTTAAAAAAAGAAGAATATCGTTGGCAAAAAGTGATATTTTGTGTGTGAGAGGTCCGATTTCAAAGCTGCATATATTAGGGTCCACTCTGATAGCCTCAGCCAGAGGTTCTAGAGCGAGTGTAAAGAGGGCAGGACTAAGCGGGCATCCCTGTCTGTTGCCCCTAAAGATGGGGAAATAGTCTGAAGTAATCCCATTGACCGCTATCCTAGCTTTGGGGGACCTATACAGTGATTTTATTAAATCAACAAATTGACTATCAAAACCAAATTTTTCGAGAACTCTAAAAAGATATGGCCATTCTAGCCGGTCAAAAGCCTTTTCGGCGTCAAGGGAGAGTGCAATGCTGGGTATGTTATTTTCCTGTGCAAAATGGATAATATTAAAAAAAAAACGTCTTAGGTTATTAGAAGAAAGCCTGTTAATTATAAATCCAGTTTGGTCAGAATTGACAAGACAGGGAAGAAATGTCTCCAACCTCTTGGAGATTATTTTAGTTACTAGTTTATAATCAGTATTCAAAAGGGAAATTGGCCTATAAGAGGCGCACTTTAGTGGGTCTTTCCCTGTTTTGTGAATAACTGATACAATGGCCTGAGAGAATGATTCAGGGAATCGTTTTTCTTCCCTAGCTAAATTGAGGACTTCCATTAAGTGTGGAATTAGGAGATCTTTAAATTCCTTATAAAACTCGGGGGGCAAACCATCCTTATTTGAGGGTAACAATTTAATAGCTTCAGTTAATTCAGATATTGAGAATGGTTCACTCATGAATTCACTGTCTTCTTCAGATAAACATGGAAGATTAAGTGGGGAAAGAAAATAATCTATGATTGACATGTCACCACTTGGCTGAGCAGTATACAAGTCACTATAATATTTTTTAAAAGCATCATTAATTTCAGTGGGGTTATTAGAGATTCTGCCAGTGGTTACTTCAATTCCATTAACTGCCCTCTTGCTTTCTTCTGTTTTTAACTGCCATGCCAGCACTTTACTAGCTTTCTCTCCTAGTTCATAGTATTTTTGTTTCGACCTTATGATGGATTTCTCTGTTTGGTATGTATTCAAATTATTATATTTGATTTTTTTGTTTACCAAAGTTCTATACAAGTCTTTGGTGTTCTCTGATACGTTTTCTCAAGCGCTTGAATTTCAGACTCAGTAGAGTCAAGTTCAGCATAGTATTTCTTTTTCAATCCTTTCGTATAAGAGATAATTTGCCCCCTTAAATATGCCTTGAGCGCATCCCAGAAAATGAAGCTATTAGGGGCGGAGTGTCTGTTTGTTAGTGTAAAAAAAATAATCTGTTCTCTAATAAAGGAGCAAAAGTCTGGTTGTTTGAGGAGTGTGGGGTTAAGCCTCCATCTATAGGATGCTTTTACCTTATTTGGCATGGAAATAGACAAAACCAAGGGGGAATGATCCCTCAATAACTGAGCAAGGTATTGAGTGTCCAACACTCTATGGCACTGATGGGTAGATAACAAAAAATTATCTATACGCGTGTGGGAGCCATGAGGGTGTGAATTGAAAGAATAGTCCCTGTCTCCTGGGTGTAACCACCTCCAAACATCTGTCAAATTGAAGTCCCCCATGAAAGAAATTAATTTAGCTGCCTTGGTAAGAGAAAGTGGCTTATCAGAGGATCTATCAAGAACCGTGTCCAGACAAAAATTGAAATCCCCTCCAATTAGAAGCACACCAGACGTTTGTGCTATATGGAGAAAAATATTTTGAATAAATGCAGGGTCATCGAAGTTAGGAGCATAGATGTTCAGTAGTGACCAACATTCTGAGTACATATGCCCCTCAACGAACACAAACCTACCCATGGGGTCAAGAGTCGTCTTAGTAACGATAAAAGGGATGTTCCTATTAATAAGTATTGCAGTTGCTCTTGATTTGGTATTAAAGGAGGAAGCAAACACCTGACCTACCCACTCCCTCTTTAGTTTCTTATGTTCATTATCAGAGAGGTGTGTTTCTTGTAAGTACACAATATCTGCATTGAGTTTTTTCAGGTATGAATAGACCCTTTTCCTTTTGATTGGGCTATTCAAGCCCTTGGTGTTGAATGTTATAAATGTAACCGGATTCATCCTTGGATATGTGTAGAGTCGTGCTGTAATCTTCTCTATCACACCACAAATCTATGATTGACATATACTTCAATAAAGTGTGATGACTTTGATATCTCTCAAAATGAAAAATTACACAAATAACTGTGGTACAAACAAAAGTACACATAGAATAGTACATATAAACATTTACCCCTAAGCTTGCCTCCCCAACTGAGGCAAGCTGTAAGATCCCATGTTGACAGTATGTCTTCCGATTGTGCAACCTCACAATTAACCTACTTACAGAGGTTCCTGTTTTTCTTTTGTTATGCACATCTTATCAGTGCTTTAACCGAAACTGTTGCCGAGGAGAGCGAGCAATAGAACAGGGGTAGCCTACCCGAGTGACCTACACTGAATTGTACAATATCCTATGGGAGTGGATCTTTGAAAATATAAACAGCAAGAACAACAACAGACCCATGTACAATAAAATAGCTGGACTGATAGCAGCAACCTAGCTTGTAGGACCAAAATTATATCAAAAATTTGAAATTTAAAGAGAACGGAAAACTGAACAATGGTGTCGCAAAACATTGTTCGTGTGCGGTATGTAGCCATTACAGTAAAATAAACAATCATACAAGAGCTTCATTGGCTATTCATTGGCTATTCTTGCTAAATCAATTGTGCCAAGGGCCTGGTATAGAGCAGAACCACAGTAAAATAAATTCACATAATCCATGGTTATATTGAGGTATTAGCCGTACCTCTGTTACTATAGGCCAATGGCAGTCTGATAACCTGGGCTTAATTGTGAAAGAAAATAAAAACTTCCTACGGATGTGTCTATAGTCAGGGATATTGTTATATAACAACAGAAATACCTTGGATTTATAGACCGCAGCTGAGTAGAAGCGCCCAGGTGTAGGCGATAGCCATATCAGCTGATCCCAGAATCGAGAAAATGGAAAACAAAAAAGAGCCGGTAGAAATCACCAATGTAGCAGGGAGTCCTTTTGGCAAGCAGGCTAAGAAGAAAATAGCCTCATTAAACTAAAAATGATATTGCTTTAACAGTAGTCCATTTTAACCATTCCGTGTAGAGTGCCTTGGTATCTTGTGTGTTGAAAGTTAAAAGTTTCTCCAAGGTGCAGGGGTCCACAGCAGTGTAGCAAGGTGTCCTAAAGGCGAACAGGCTACGTGGAAAGTAGTCTATTTAAACCGTTCAGTGTAGAATGCCTTGGCTTCTGCAGGTGTGCTGAAGGTTAGATTTTCTCCATCTTCGAGTGTGACACGGAGGCGGGCAGGGTGCAGGAGTCTGAAGCGCACGCCTTTGCGGTACAGCATAGCTTTAACCTCATTAAACGTGGCGTGTTTCTTTGACAAGGCTGCACTGAAATCAGGGTACAATCTCAAGATGTTGTCCCGGTAGTGGAGCTTGTGTTGTCTGGCCCAGCGCAGCGCTCGCTCCTTGTCTTGGTACCGGTGAAAACAAACTATGATGGTTCTGGGAGCGGCTCCACCTTTGGGTTTGGGAAGGAGAGAGCGGTGGGCTCTCTCAAGTTCCGGGGGCTTGTCAAACACTTCTGGGCCCATGATTTCCATCAGCATTTTCGAGACAAATTGAACAGGGTCTTCTCCGGTCTCACTGCCTTCGGGCACATTTATTATCCGTAGATTGGTTCGTCTTGACCGGTTTTCTAGATCGTCAACCCGGTCCAGGAGGTTTGCATTGTCTGTCTCCAGTTTACGAATGACTGCCTCTGCTTTGGCGAGATTTTCAAAGTTTTCTCCCGCAGTGCTTTTGCGACTCTGGTGAGGCGTCTCTGGAAAGAGTTAACCGTCTCGTGGAGTGCATCCACTGATGCCTGCAGAGGTGTGACAGAGTCCTGAATTGGTTGACATATCTTCATTGAGACTAGAACGCTGTTTAGCCAACTCTGCGACCAGCTTATCCATGGAGAGGTCGCCGCTGTTGTTCTCAGACAGCTCCGGCTTGGCACTGTTAGCGGCCGCCATTGCGGCTAGCTTGCTGCTAATTGAACTAGCCCTTGTGGATGGTGGTGGCTGTACGGTCGTGTGTTTTTGTTTAGAGTTGCTCATTTCCTTTTTGACGTTGTACTTAAGTTGTAAGAATTTCGGCTTAGCTGAGGGGTTTTATCGATGTGAAAAAGTAGTAGTTATCAACGTGAAACAGGAGAGCCCTCTTCCTTGTGTCTCTCTCCTACGCTGCCATAACCGGAAGTCCTAGATAGCCGTGTTTAATGCTCAAGAATTGCTCTGCCAGTGCCTGGAAGTTTCCCAGTTTGAGAGGCAGTTTTGGGCCTCGCTCCAAACTTGTGCCAGGGGTTTTCCACAGCTGACGTGGCATTGGACAGCGGTATCTCAGGAGAGTCACGTCCAAATCAGGAATCGAGGTTCATGGTTCAAACAACGCGTCAATAAGCTGCTTATCTTGTCATAGTGTGTTTCCTCCAGTCTCCTGTTGCAGGTGCGCTTCCTGCTAGCCGACGTTCGAGTCTGCATTGATGCAGACTCGCTATCGGAGGATTTAACAGTCCACTTACACTCCCCGCTAATTGGTTTGGGACGGCCCTGAATATGGCAAATCCTCCATGTGAATGTGCAAACGGAGGGGGGATGGATAGGGCGAGGGGTTAGGGGCTGGTTTGGGATTGGGCCTCTATTGCAGGCCGGTGGCACGGGGAAGCGGCAGCTGCAATCAATTACCAATCAACCCTCCAGTATATAAGCCATGCTCTTTCTCCCAGTCTCTGCCAGATCGTTGACTTCAGTCTTCGCTTCTAAGCCTTTGGCTCAGTACTCTAACCAGTACCTGCAATATTTATCTGCCATACTTTGCCTTACCTGCTCTACACTGCTCTTTATCTGCCGAATCTGCCTGCTTACCTGAACCTGCTTCCACCTTATCCCATCTAACTCCGCTCTCCTGTCTATAGACCAAGGAATAATTGCCAGCTACCCCATACTTAACCAGCTGTTCACTTTACCTGCCCGGCCAGTTACCTGCCACTCAGCTCCCTCAGCCGTCTCCTCCGTTGGGTCTCACCAATGGCCAAGTCATCACCTCATCTGTCAGCCGGACCATTGCCTTTGTCTTGTTGCTATTGAGATTCAGTAAAGACCTTTAAACTTGCCTGAGCCAAGGCAATTCATAGGGTGTGAATTTCACAGTCAGCAGCGCAATTCACAAGGCTCTTATGACATAGCAGGTACACATTAACCTATTTGACTATTTGATCTATAAATAATGTAGACCCTATGACGTATACTGTTGTATATTAGATGAGATAAGATAGACTTTATTGTCCCGAAGGAAATGTGTCTTGGACACATACAGGACACAAATGCAGCCTACTCCTTTCCCCAGAGTGATCGGTGCCATAGATTGCACCCACATTCCCCTCTCCGCAGGTCTGGGTGAGAATGAAGCCCATTATGTGAAACACAAGTCATTCCACAGTCTCAACGTTCAGGTAAATCTTGCAATGGTCATTTGCAATGCACAATGCACATTTTACATTCAATTTGCACATTAATAGCAATATCTTGCTACATGTGTCTTTTGTCATTTCATCATGTATGTGATAGCCGCTGTAAATCTAAACTTTCCCTTTGGGAATAAATTCATTCAACCTTTATTTATACTCGAGAGAATCATTTAGGGAGACACTCATTTACAATGATTTCGAGTCAAATTACATAAACAAAGAAAAACAAAACAACAGCAAGGAGATACACCAACAGAGAAAAGGCAATACCACAATTAACTAATAAAAAGCCATTAAAACGTACCAATTAGGGAAGAAAAGATAGATTAAGATAATTAAAATAAAATAATTGTTAGGGCTTGAACCTGTGACCTTTAGGTTACATGATGCCCAAATTGATTAAAATAATTTGTAAAATATGTAAAATAAAATACAGTTATGTAAAACAATTGCAAGTAGAGGTTGGGAGGTTTAAGATCGAGTTTCTAAAATGTCCAAAAGGTATGAGTGTATTGATTTTGAGGAGGTGCTGTAATTTGTTCCAGGAATCAGGTGCACTAAAATTAAAAGAAGTCTTTCCAAGTTCAGACCTGGAACATGAAGCAAGAGCCGGTCAGTAGAGCGGGTCTGATAGAGCCGGTCAGTAGAGCCGGTCTGATAGAGCCGGTCTGATAGAGCCGGTCTGATAGAGCCGGTCAGTAGAGCGGGTCAGTAGAGCCGGTCAGTAGAGCCAGTCAGTAGAGCCGGTCTGATAGAGCCGGTCAGTAGAGCCGGTCTGATAGAGCCAGTCAGTAGAGCCGGTCTGATAGAGCCAGTCAGTAGAGCCGGTCTGATAGAGCCGGTCAGTAGAGCCGGTCAGTAGAGCCGGTCAGTAGAGCGGGTCTGATGAGCCGGTCAGTAGAGCCGGTCCGTAGAGCGGGTCTGATAGAGCCGGTCAGTAGAGCCGGTCTGATAGAGCCGGTCAGTAGAGCCGGTCTGATAGAGCCAGTCAGTAGAGCTGGTCTGATAGAGCCGGTCTGATAGAGCCGGTCAGTAGAGCCGGTCTGATAGAGCCGGTCAGTAGAGCGGGTCTGATGAGCCGGTCAGTAGAGCCGGCCTGATAGAGCCAGTCAGTAGAGCCGGTCAGTAGAGCCGGTCTGATAGAGCCGGTCAGTAGAGCGGGTCTGATAGAGCCGGTCAGTAGAGCCGGTCAGTAGAGCGGGTCTGATAGAGCCGGTCTGATAGAGCCGGTCAGTAGAGCCGGTCTGATAGAGCCGGTCAGTAGAGCCGGTCTGATGAGCCGGTCAGTAGAGCCGGTCTGATAGAGCCGGTCAGTAGAGCGGGTCAGTAGAGCTGGTCAGTAGAGCCGGTCTGATAGAGCCCATCTGAGCAACAAAGTCATTCTGAAAGGTAATATGGTCGTTTTCCATTGAGGGCTTTATAGATAAAAAGATACCAGTGAGTATCACGTCTCTCTTGAAGAGAAGACCACCCAACCCTATCATATAAAATACAATGATGTGTACCATAAGCATCACCAGTAATAAATCTCAAGGCAGAGTGATAGACAGAGTCCAAAGGTTTAAGAGTGGAAGAGGATGTGTGTCTGTAAATCACATCACATGAAAACTGCCTCAACAACTCTTTTTCTACAGAATGTGGGAAAAATTGTTTTATTTCTGTAGAAATAGCCAACCTGTTGCCTGAGTCAGCACACAAGATTATCTATGTGAAATTTGAAAGTGAGTTTTTCATCAAACCAGATGCCGAGATATTTATATTCTGTGACTCTCTCAATCATAAGTTCATTTGAAGTAGAAATATTAAGGTCATCATAGTCTATAGCTCTGGCTCTTGAAAATAGCATGAACTTTGTTTTATCAACATTCAGTACGGTCTTAGGTCTTTAAGAACACCTTGCGGAGCGCTGTAAGTCCTCGACTGCTAGATGAACAGTGTCAGCGACACAATACAGCACTGTGTCATCCGCCTACAGATGGGCATGACAGTTTGTCAAACATGAAACAATATTGTTGATATAAACAGTGAAAAGAACGGGGCCTAAAATTTTACCCAGTGGAACACCTTTTGTTACTGATAAAACTCAGAATGGAAGCTTCCTAATTTAACAGATTGTTGTCTCTCTGATTGGTCCCTGAACCAATCACATGCATTGATATCAAATCCAATGTTACGCAGCCTCTGCAAGAGCAGACAGTGGTCTACGGTATCAAAAGCTTTGGATAAGTCAACAAAAAGTGCCGCACAGTGCTTTTTTTTTTTTATCCAAAGCTGACACAACGTCATTTAGGACCATAGCAGCAGCAGTTACAGTACTGTGCCCCGCTCTAAAACCAGACTGAAATGGGTTCAAGATGGAAGCTCCGGACAAAAATACCTTCAATTGATCATTAACTAAAGATTCAAGGACCTTTGCCAGGCAAGGCAGTTTAGCTATTGGTCTGTAGTTGTTAAGACTGCTCTTGTCACCTTCCTTATGTAGGGGAATCACATGAGCCATTTTCCAAACTCTGGGAACTATGCCGGAGGCAATAGAAAGGTTGAAAATATGAGTTATTTGTTCTGAGATAATTTGCGCCGAGAGGAAAAAAGGGATCCAAATTGTCCAAATTGATAAGACAGCTAACATAATAATGCAAAAGAAGTGAAAGAAAATTAAATAAATAAATGAGCACAAAAAAAAAGAAAATAAGAGGGAAAAGGAAAGTTTTGGAAAAGTCAAGGGTTGGCAGGGGAAATTCTAGGAGAAGGCGATAGGGAATCTGGGGATCAGGCCTTTTCCATAGCAGTAAGTAAACTGTGGAATAGTCTCCCTGAATACATTAGATCTGCTGAGTCAGTCGGTTCGTTTAAGAATTGTCTTAAAACCCACTTCTACACTCTAGCTTTTTGTTTTGATTGATCAGATGTCCGTGGATGTATGCATACTCATGGCTGTGTGCATGTCTACTTAATTTCATTTTTCTGCTCTTATGAGTTTTTATTCTTCTTGCATTTTTATTCTTGTCTTGTTTTATTCCTTGTTTTTTTTTTTACATCTTGTCTTTTATAACCAATTTCTGTAAAGCACCTTGGTTCAAACCTTTTTGTTTTTTAAAGCGCTGTATAAATAAACTTGAACAATCTGAATGTAGATGGATTTATTATTTGAAGACTTTGCATCCATTAGGACTTAATGAAGAGATGACATTTACTGTTTTTTTGTAATGTACAGTATATTTATTTATAAACGTTTCTCTTTTCTCTGTAGGCCCAGTACTGCTGTTGCCATAGGACTTCTGTGTCATGAATTTTTCTCACCATGGAGCACTTTTTGTATTAAATCTTTCATCGGTAAGGCTCCCTTGTGGACATTCCCTCATTTAATCAGTGTGCAAGTTCCTATAACTCATACGAATTTAAAATCAACCATAAACGAACAACCGCAGTATTTCTCAGTTTCACAGAGTGCGGTTGATTATATTAGTGTGAATATAACTGATAATTGTAATGTTTCCCCATTTAAATTAGCAACCATCTACCATTTATTTTCAATTTTATAGTATAAAATTGACATGGATTGACATATATTCCATTGTTTTCTTTATATATGGTCCTGTAGATTCACTGATTCAGTGTATCAATGACTTAATGACTGGATGTGTCAAAACTTTCTTCAGCTAAATAAGGAAAACTGAGAAGAGGCAGAAAATTAGGGCTCACCTTGACACCCTGTCTCTCAAGAGTAAAGACCAAGCTAGGAATCTTGGTGTCATTGTGGATTCCGATCTCAATTTTAACAACAATATCAGTGGTTCAACCCTTGTGGGCACTGTGCTCAATGCCACCATACTAAAAACAACTTCCACTTTCATTCACCCTATTTCCAAAAAACAATATGCGATAAAAGATGTAATCACATACATCTATAAATGTAACTTATATGATTACCTGCCCCTGCGGTATGGCCTATATAGGCAAAAACTCCTGTGAACACAAAAACAGTATTCACAGAAGTGACCGTACCTATCCAGTAGCAGTCCATTTTAATGATTTCAAACATGACTTGGAAGACATTTCACTTTTTTGGCATTGTGTGAATTTCTCCTCAATGTAATGTAGACCTTCAATTTTTGTATGTTATCTCGGTAACCAATATTTACGACTCGAAAGATGATGCTGTGATTGGTTATTTGGATAAACATTTTGACTCTCTTCTTAAATACTCAATATAATATTGTAGACTCTTATATTGCTGTATGGTATCTGTAACCAATATTAATGATTCGAAAGATGATCTTGCGATTGGTTATTTTGATGTGTACTTCTATGCTGTGATTGGTTAATTGAGCTAATGAACTCATTGTATCCACCTGTGTAGTGGTTCTTTTGTTCTGTGTTTGTTGCACCGCTCACTTTGCTCTGATGATGGCCCAAGGCCGAAAGCTCAGCAATAAAGCAATGTAATATTATAATATTGCAAGGTCTCCCAAAAAAAACACTCCGGGGCGGTTACAGCTCATTCAGAATGCTGCTGCCAGAGTTCTGACTAACACTAAGAAAACAAAACACGTTACGCCAGTTCTCAGTTCACTGCATTGGCTTCCGTCAGTCAAACCTCTGAGGTCCTCTGGGACCGGTCTGTTAGTTGTTCCCAGGGTGAAAACTAAATCAGAAGCTGCTTGTAGCAATTATGCTCCCAATTACTGGAATAAACTTCCAGATGCACTGAGATGTGCTCCCACTGTGGCCTGCTAAATGTTCTTTCTTACTTTCTTTCTTTCGTTGATAATGTCATTTTATCTGACATGCTGTATTTTTGTGTTTAATGTTATTTTTATTTATTTAACCTTTATTTAACCCGGTAAAAAGTGTCATTGAGATTTAAAAACCTCTTTTACACGAGAGACCTGGCCAAGAGGGCAGCATAAGAACAGACAAAACATCCAAGATATCCATAATAAAAAGAGAAAAACAACCGAGGTACATACAAGGACAGCATAAAAAGCGTTCCATGTGGAAGGGAAAAGTTTTTTCCCCAGCTCTGTCCTAACTTCACGGTTAACTGGAAAACATCTTGTGAGCACAGGCCGTAATGACTTTTGGCCCCTGGAGAGACATTTACACAAGTAGGATGGAAGCAAGCCCAGGAGGGAGTTATAAATAGAACACACCCTACGCACTTAGGGGCTAATTCACAAAACTCTGCGGTCACAGAATAGTGACGCAAAATCTGCACCACGGTCAATTTCCCTGATTCATAAATCTACCACACCCGTGAAAACTGTGACGGAGCCACATTACCGCTGTGTTATCCTCAGCTGTATGGAAGCGTATCGCATGCGTAATTCTGTAGCCCAGGTGACAGCCAATCAAAAGCAACATGTTAATTAAGCTTTACATATGCAACGCCTGTCCCCTGTGTGTCAATGGGCAGCAGAGAGCGTTAGAGCGGCAGATAAACCTCCTCCTCCTCCTTATTAAACATTTTCACGTTTCCAATGATAATTAATCATAGGACCGAATGTTTATGATGTCACTTACTGAAAATCTAAATTGTCTGGTGGTGATCGTGACCTGATGGTGACCGAAACGTTGGAAGACAAGTATATGGGAGCATTGGCAGCAGCAGTGTTCTCTTTCTTACATAGGCTACTTTAGCTCTGCTACACTCCAGCACCTGCTCAGAAGTTTATGGGACATGCGTAGGGAAACTGGCGTTTACAACCGCAATCACTGCTGTGATTGTGACCTGATGAAGACCTACAGTATAAAGCTTTGTAATATATGGGAGCATTGGCAGCAATGTGTAGCGTTCTCTTTCTTAAATGTATTTATTGCTTTAGCTTTACTACACTACAGAACCTGCTAAAAAGTTTATGGGACATGCCTATGGTCATCTCTTTTTTTTTTTTCCATAAGTATTTTTATTGGAAAACATGCAAAACAATACCGTAGTAGCCGTCATAAAAACATGTGATCCATTTTCTTTTTTTAGACAGAGTAAAGAAACAACAACACAAAAACAAACAAAAGAAAAAATAAATAAAAAACCCTCCCACTAATGAACCAAAAAAATAATTAAAATAGAGTAAAATAAAATAAGATGAACACATATACAATTGCTTGATGCTCATCACACACTGCTCCACTGCACAATGGATTATATATACAGACTTATCAAGCACAGTCCAGGGAAGTGAGTGAATTGATATAAGTAAGTACAGAATTCCATCTCTTATGGAAATTGTCAGTTGAGCCTCTTGAGGTGTATTTCACTTTTTCTACATGAAGAAAAGACATCGAATCTTCCAACCAGGAAGATGCAGAGGGTGGGGTTGGACATTTCCACTGAAGTAATATGCGTCGGTAACCCTTCCTTTTACAGTCCCCTAATTAATAAGTATTTACCCGGTAAATATATGATAAATTATAGTATATTATTGGGTAATTACCATTGTAAATAAGTAGGTAAATACAGAGAAACTACAGCTAAAATACTAAGAAAAATCTCCACTATTACCCATCAACTCAACTAAGTACTGTGTAGTTGTGACCGTTTTAGGTTGGTAATAACTCAGATATAATTGTGTACTTCCTAGGAAAGTAGGCAACCAATTCTTAGAAACACCTCCTCTATTACCCATCAATTCAAGTTACAATTGTAGTTATCCAAGGTTTATGTTGGTAACAGCCCAAGTTTAATTATGCACTATCTAGAAATTAAGATAGTACTTTCCAATAAATTACTTTTTCTTATATAGTTATTGTTCATGGCTACACCCATTTATAAAGGGTTTATTAGATACACCTTAGAAACTACGGAATTGTTTTTATTTAAGTTAAAAATTACATCAGTACTTACCTGGTAACAACCTCCGCAGGAACAGTTTTCCTCTAGTGTCATGGTACATGACATGGTATGTGCCTGGAATCTGTTTCCCGGTTTGAGAGGCAGTTTTTTTTTTTGGGGGGGGGGGGGGGCAGCTGCAATCAATTACCAATCAACCCTCCAGTATATAAACCATGCTCATTCTCCCAGTCTCTGCCAGATACTCTAACCAGTACCTGCAATATTTATCTGCCATATTTGCCTTGCTCTGCTCTACACTGCTCTTTATCTGCCTGCTCACCTGAACCTGCTTCCACCTTCTCCCATCTAACTCCGCTCTCCTGTCTATAGACCAAGGAATAATTGCCAGCTACCCCATACTTAACCAGCCGTTCACTTTACCTGCCCGGCCAGTTACCTGCCACTCAGCTCCCTCAGCCGTCTCCTCCGTTGGGTCTCACCAATGGCCAAGTCATCACCTCATCTGTCAGCCGGACCATTGCCTTTGTCTTGTTGCTATTGAGATTCAGTAAAGACCTTTAAACTTGCCTGAGCCAAGGCAATTCATAGGGTGTGAATTTCACAGTCAGCAGCGCAATTCACAAGGCTCTTATGACATAGCAGGTACACATTAACCTATTTGACTATTTGATCTATAAATAATGTAGACCCTATGATGTATATTGTTGTATATTAGATAAGATAAGATAGGCTTGTCCCGAAGGAAATGTGTCTTGGACACATACAGGACACAAATGCAGCCTACTCCTTTCCCCAGAGTGATCGGTGCCATAGATTGCACCCACACTCCCCTCTCCGCAGGTCTGGGTGAGAATGAAGCCCATTATGTGAATCACAAGTCATTCCACAGCCTCAACGTTCAGGTAAATCTTGCAATGGTCATTTGCAATGCACAATGCACATTTTACATTCAATTTGCACATTAATAGCAATATCTTGCCTTGCGTTTGAATTTGTATTCTACTTTGTTTTTATTCTACTTATCTTCATTTAGTATAGCACTTTTATTTTTTATATACACACACACACACAGTGTATATATATATATGGTAATTCACACACACACACACACACACCTCATTGTGTGTGTTTTTGTTTTGCTACATGTGTCTTTTGTCATTTCATCATGTATGTGATAGCCGCTGTAACTCTAAACTTTCCCTTTGGGAATAAATTCATTCAACCTTTATTTATACTCGAGAGAATCATTTATGGAGACCCTCATTTACAATGATTTTGAGTCAAATTACATAAACAAAGAAAAATAAAACAGCAAGGAGATACACCAACAGAGAAAAGGCAATACCACAATTAACTAATAAAAAGCCATTAAAACGTACCGATTAGGGAAGAAAAGATAGATTAAGATAATTAAAATAAAAGAATTGTTAGGGCTTGAACCTGTGACCTTTAGGTTACATGATGCCCAAATTGATTAAAATAATTTGTAAAATATAATACAGTTATGTAAAACAATTGCAAGTAGAGGTTGGGAGGTTTAAGATCGAGTTTCTAAAATGTCCAAACAGTATGAGTGTATTGATTTTGAGGAGGTGCTGTAATTTGTTCCAGGAATCAGGTGCACTAAAATTAAAAGAAGTCTTTCCAAGTTCAGACCTGGAACATGAAGCAGGAGCCGGTCAGTAGAGCTGTCACGGGGGTAAAGGTGAGGACCCAGATGCAGACAGGCAGGCAGAGGCTTTACCAAGTTTAAGAGTTTTTTAATGAAGAACTAAGGTAAAAGTACAAAACCAAAAAACACAAAAGGCACAGGCTGGCAACAGGCAAAAGGGGAACAAAGGAATACAAAAACCAACCTGGCCGGAAACAAGGCAAGACGTAGAAACTGGTGAAAAGGCAGGATAACAGGAGGACAGGAACACTGGGAACAGGAACGGAGCAGGAACAAAGCAGGTAGACAAAACAGACGAACTGACAAAGAGTGGGTGAAAAACCAGGGTAAATATACTGTGGGGATGGGTGATTAGTGATGAAGTCCAGGTGTGTAGGTGAAGCAGGAGCTGGGGGAGAAAGGGAGCCACACTCACACTAGAAACTGACAGACCAGGAGGCGGAGACACAAGGGAGGCAGGGAACACAGAGAAACACAAAGGAACTCAAAGGCAGGTCATGGCCGAACCATGACAAGAGCGGGTCTGATAGAGCCGGTCAGTAGAGCGGGTCAGTAGAGCCGGTCAGTAGAGCAGGTCTGATAGAGTGGGTCAGTAGAGCCGGTCAGTAGAGCCGGTCTGATAGAGCCGGTCAGTAGAGTGGGTCTGATAGAGCCGGTCAGTAGAGCCGGTCAGTAGAGCCGGTCTGATAGAGCCCATCTGAGTAACAAAGTAATTCTGAAAGGTA
The DNA here is from genome assembly GCF_046629955.1 of Centroberyx affinis. NCBI lineage: Eukaryota > Metazoa > Chordata > Actinopteri > Beryciformes > Berycidae > Centroberyx > Centroberyx affinis. Next base: position 164,483 of record NW_027279460.1, read on the forward strand.
ATATGGTCGTTTTCCAATAAGGGCTTTATAGATAAAAAGATACCAGTGAGTATCACGTCTCTCTTGAAGAGAAGACCACCCAACCCTATCATATAAACATCGAACAAAAAGTTCGGAAATTTGTGTTTGGTAGATTATTTCTCTGTTGTAACAATGCTTCTTGGCAATACATTTTATACCGTTGGAAAGTCTGTTCATTTCCCTTTTAAATGGTGCCCCATTTGTAAGGAACATGCATTTGTGGGATGAGCAGCACAGCTGAGTATGTGGGTTGCGCTCATGAAAAATTTGTCAAATCTTCTCTGCCAATGCCAAACAGCTTATTCTGCTGTTGCTATCGACTCTTGTTTTGAGCTTCCGGTACCCCCAGATGCTGACAATCAGGTACCTGATTGGCACCTGATTGGCAGCACCTGTGAGCATGGGCCCTGCTACAGTGGTCAATTGGTGTCTGCTCCAAGAATCGGCATGCCACGTTTGTCTGATCTCGATAAGGCCTGTGCGATAGGGCGACTTCAAGCTGGTGTTCCACAAAAGCAAGTTGCGGCATTATTTGGAGTGAGCCATAGTACCATCTCCAAACTGAAGGCCAAGTTCCATGAAACGGGGGATGTCAGAGACAGACCGCGAAGTGGGCATCCCAAGAAGACGACACCCCAAGAAGACCGGTTCCTCACCCTTTCAGCACTTAGGAACTGTAGGCTGTCTTCTACAGATTTGCAGTCAAGGTTTGCAGGACGATATGGCACACGGCTCTCGGCCCAGACGATCCGGAACAGACTGCACGCAGCCAATCTCCGGGCTCATAGGGCTGCCAGGAGGCCCGCCATGACTGCCCTTCACCGTCAGGCCCGTTTGCACTGGTGTCGGCAACACCTGCACTGGAACCTGAACATGTGGAGGAACGTTATGTTCAGTGATGAGTCCAGATTCTGCCTATGGAAGTTGGATCGTAGGGTCAGAGTGTGGAGAAGACGGGGAGAACGCTATGCTGATTGCTGCACCGATAGAGTAACACCTTTTGGTGGAGGCGGTGTGATGGTGTGGGGCGGCATCTCCATCACTGGAAAAACGAGGCTTGTCATCATTGGAGGCAATCTCAATGCAGAGAGATATCGAGATGAGATTCTGCAACCAGTGGCAATCCCATATCTCCACAGTCTGGGACCAAACTCCATCCTCCAAGATAACAACGCTCGCCCCCACAGAGCGGGGTTTATCAGAGACTACCTCCAGAATTTGGGAGTAGAGAGAATCGAATGGCCTGCCAACAGTCCTGACCTCAACCCAATTGAACACTTATGGGATCAGCTTGGGCGTGCTGTTCGTGCTAGAGTGACCAACACAACCACGTTGGCTGACTTGTGACAAATCCTGGTTGAGGAGTGGAATGCCATCCCACAGCAGTGTGTGACCAGGCTGGTGACCAGCATGAGGAGGAGGTGCCAGGCTGTTGTGGCTGTGTATGGTTCTTCCACACGCTACTGAGGTTTGTTAAATGAATAAATTGTAAAATTTCCAATATGTCTTGTTTCTTCCTTGTTACTGATAGACTTCAATCATCCAATCCACCAAACAACACCAAACAAGAGTCAATAGCAACAGCAGAATAAGCTGTTTGGCATTGGCAGAGAAGATTTGGCAAATTTTACATGAGCGCAACCCACATACTCAGCTGTGCTGCTCATCCCACAAATGCATGTTCCTTACAAATGAGGCACCATTTAAAAGGGAAATAAACAGGCTTTCCAACGGTATAAAATGTATTGCCAAGAAGCATTGTTATAACAGAGAAATAATCTACCAAACACAAATTTCCGAACATTTTGTTCGATGTTTAAAATACAATGATGTGTACCATAAGCATCACCAGTAATAAATCTCAAGGCAGAGTGACAGAGTCCAAAGGTTTAAGAGTGGAAGAGGATGCGTGTCTGTAAATCAAAGTGGTCTACGGTATCAAAAGCTTTGGATAAGTCAACAAAAAGTGCCGCACAGTGCTTTTTTTTAATCCAAAGCTGACACAACATCATTTAGGACCATAGCAGCAGCAGTTACAGTACTGTGCCCCGCTCTAAAACCAGACTGAAATGGGTTCAAGATGGAAGCTCTGGACAAAAATACCTTCAATTGATCATTAACTAAAGATTCAAGGACCTTTGCCAGGCAAGGCAGTTTAGATATTGGTCTGTAGTTAAGATTGCTCGTCACCTTCCTTATGTAGGGGATTCACATGAGCCATTGAGTTATTTGTTCTGAGATAATTTGTGCCAACAGCTTAAGAAAAAAGGGATCCAAATTGTCCTCTCCAGTACACTTCCTGGGATCGATGGCAAGGAGAGCATCTCTGACTACATTTGAAGAAACAGGAACGAGGGTAAACAGAGGGCTGTCAGAAACAGAGAGTAAACTGTCATCAGTAGGAGAGGGATCTAATCCCCCATCCTCAAAAAGGTGACCAGCTGCTACAAAATGTTTATTAAAAGCTAAACTAATCTCTTTATGGTCAGACAATAAACAGTCATTAACCTTGACCTGAGTATGAACTGAGGAAAAGTTATTTTTATTGGAATTTACAGCCTTCCAGAAATTTGCCAGAGTTGTGTAAGAGCTAGTGATTAAATCCAGAAAATACTCTGATTTGGCTTTCCTCACCATGAATGTGCATCTGTTTCTGAGTTGTTTGGAAGCAGTGTTTCCAATGGGAAACACTTCCAGAGTTTCTCACAAGGGACCAAGCTTTGTTTCTTTCCATTAACAAGTCAGACAGATCATTTGTAAACCAGAGGTTTGATCTAGTTTTTACTTTGTGCTTTTTAAAGGGTGCATGCTTGTCTATGACTGAAAGGAAGGTCTTGATGAAATAGTCCAAAGCCAGCTCAATGTCCGGAATTTCAGAAAATCACTATTTTTAAGTGACGCTTAACAATAATTTGGGATTGCGATCTCTTTAAGCGTGTGCTCCTGATACAGGCCACCGGACAGTGATCACTGACTCCAAGATCAAATACACCAGCAGAAACAATTTTATTTCTCCTATTTGATAAGATTAAATCAACTAGCGTTGAGTTCAAAGGGTTTTTTAGATTAGGTTTAGTAGGTTCAGTGATTAGCTGTGACAGATTAAGACTGCAACAGATCTCTTTAAAGTAATCAGAGGTGTCAGAAAGCCAATCAATGTGAAAATCACCCATGACAATTACCTCACTACCTAGAGAGTATATCTGCCAGATCATTAATGGAGCTAGTGACTTCTGATGTTGGAGCAGACTTCTGATATTTAAATGTAGAAATCCCAAACCTTTCCTAGATTTGAGATTGCGGTGCATTTAGACTAAACAATGTAGGGTTCACAGCAGCAGGAGGAGACTCTGGGGCAACATAGATAAGATTATTAAAATTGATACTCCTGCCAGTATGGGACATATTGTTCCTGGAGTTCCGCCGGGACGGGCGCCTAAGAGGCTCACAAACAATGATTACATGGGTTTATGGGTTTAAAGTCCTGGCCAAGAGCCACATTGATGCTACATTGACTTTAATGCTGTTATCTTGTGGAAGTATTGTTAACCCCAAATGCTTTTGCAGATGACTTGTGACCATCACTGCATGGTCACCAGCGTTGAGGCAAAGTGGCCTGGGTCAGTCCATGACTCCCGGATCTTCAGGGAGTCTGCACTCATCTAGGACAGGGGTGTCAAACTCAAATACACCGTGGGCCAAAATTAAAAAATCGGTACAAGTCGAGGGCCGGACTGGTTCAGTGTTTATTGCAAAACTTATTGAAATTAACTTATTGCACATATTGAACCTGGAACTAACAAAGCTTAAGTTATTGCCTATAAAAACAACATTAAACATGAAATAAATGAAAAATCTGTTTTAATTTCTTATGGCTCTATCTGCAGCTTTTCCAGAGTAATTTCTAATGAAAACATTTTTCCACAGGCCAACTTCTACCTTCTGGAGCCTCTGTTTCATGTCCAGATGCTTGTACCTGTCGTGGTGTTTCGTTTCATAGTGTCGTCTTACGTTATATTCTTTAATTACAGCCACACCGTCTCCGCACACAAGACAAACAGGTTTGCCCTTTATATCCGCGAACATATACTCTGCCTCCCACCTGCCTTGAAAACCCCTGTTTTCAAAGTCTACCTTTCGTTTAGCCATTTTTTGGGGAGGGGGATAGCTGAAAGTTGGCCACAGGTGACTAGCTCCATAAAGCTGCTGATGAGCGAGTGGTGTAAGGGCTCGCGCTTGCGGGCCCTCACGTGCCAACGCACTGGCAGTGCATTGTGGGATTTGTAGTATTAGTGGTGCATGCAATATACGGGTGGGCCAGCTCTAATAGTAATTAGATATTATCCTACGGGCCAAAGATAATTTCACCGCGGGCCGGATTTGACATATGTGATCTAGGACCTCCACCTGAGAAAATAAGACATGTAAATGGTTTATTTGATCCATGATCAGCAACCACAGATGACATGCCAGTGTATATGACAGGTTGCTTTCACTGTTACCTCTGTATGGGACAGTGTGTAAGCAACACCAATGCCTCCCCATCAACTGTAGAGAAAGTAAATACATGTTACTTACTCCCACAATAATTAGTATATTATATAATTGTGTTTCATTAGCAACCCAGTAGTTTAACATTGACTCATTGACACATACCCTGTACAAATGTGGCCTGTTGGGAGCTGCCACTTCCACCAGGGTCTGATGAGACACCCCCTTCACCCCCTTCCACCCCTTCCACCAAGGGGCGACCCTGATTATTGGAGAGGGCCAGCTCCTCAGCAGGAGTGTACTCCCATGTAGGAGGGCCCGCTCCTGTCTTCTTCATCTCATTTTTTTTCTCCTGTTGGTTGCAAGCAATGTCAAAGCCATTTCATTGTGCTTTTCTATACCGATATCATCCTAAAACAGAGACTGTGTTCCTCACAGTCACTCCATGACATCAATATGGAGATTACCAGGAGCTGCTCCGTCCACCTGGCACACCACACAAACATTGGAACTTGGGACTTATATGATGGACTGCATCTGAACAGGAATGTAGTCAGAGTGTTTGCTAAAACTCTGAAAGATGTTGCGCTTGGACGAGACCCCAACCCCACCACAACACCAGGCCAGTACAAAGCCCCACGACGCCCAGGAAGAGGAGTGCCACAGCTCAACACCCGTCACCCTACTCCTCCTTACCGTACCCATCCACAGCCTCCTGCACCACCCATCCAGAAAGCCCCTCCTAACAACAGAGCCCCCCTTCCTCCACAGGAGCGCACCTATGCTGCTGCTGTGGCCAGACCTGCTCTTCTGCCCCCCCCCCCTAACACACAACAGAGTTGGGAGAGATCAAGGAGATGCTACATATTCTGTGCAGTAGACTCTTAATCAACTAGTTGGTAGGATAGGTAGATGATAGACCTTATCAGTCTTCCATTCCAATGTAAATGTTATGTATTTATTTTATTAACACTCTAATCTTAACACAATATAATCCAAAGCATTTTTTCAGAGTAGACATCCTTATTTCTGAAAATGCTTCCAAATATTTCAAATCAATAGGTTAATTGGGATACCTGTGTAAAAAAGTTGTTCTTTGAATTTGTTCCGCTTTGCTTTATCTCCTGTTGGGAAAGTTAATGTTTTCATTTCAAATCAGTTGCTGGAATATCCAGGGTCTTTACTCCTCAGTATTTGGTCTGAAGGGTAAAAACCCTGACTTTGTAAATAGAGTCAGTAATATTGATATTATAATTTTATCAGAAACATAGAGCTGATGCCCCCACCCACTGCCCTCCAAATTACAGGGAAATTATTGCCCCTTCACAGAAACTAAGCCATCAGGGAAGAGACTCGGGGCGACTTATTGTCTGGTATAAGTCCAAACTACAAAATTCACTTCAAATTCTGAAAATTGGAAAAAAACAAGTTTGGCTGAAAATAAAGAAAGAACTAATCCCCAAAGAGAGAGATTTGTATCTATGTGCAATTTACATCCCCCCCTCTGACTCCCGCTACATATTTTCTTTCTTCTCTTGAAACAGAGATATCTCATTTCCAGAGGTAGGGGAATGTCATCATCAGTGGTGATCTAAATGCCGACCTGCTACAGCTCTGCCGCACCCTAAGTCTGTAATTCATTAAAAGCACTGTAGATTACATGATCACAGACATGGACCCATTCTCTTTCAGTTCATTCACAGTCAAACCCCCAAAACCCCTTTATCAGACCACAACCAAATTACTCTCTCCCTCAAAAAGACAAGTGTCTCACCCACAGAGCCCATCTGAAGCTGTCCAAAATCTTACTTTAATCTATGAGAGAACTGAGAGAACTAAGAGAACTACAAAAGCAAAACTGAAAATTTGTAAAAATAAAAATAAAAGAAAACTCAAAAAGAATAACTGGTTTGACAAAGATTGTCAAAATCTTAGAAAACAAATGAGAAGGCTATCAAACCTGTAACACAGAGACCCAGGAAATGAGATACACCTTCAGTACTGTGAGACACTAAAACAATACAAAAGTACAATTAGAAACGTAAAGATAAATCACACAGAAAGCCAACTCAGTATAACTGAAGAAAGCATACAATCAAACTCATTCTGGGAACAGTGGAAGTCTCTCTGTAAGTCAGAGCCTGAGGGGCTGGTTATTCAAAATGGAGAAATATGGAGTAAACACTTCCAGACCTTATTCGGACCAACACCATAAAGTGATGACTCAGACACCACACAAATTGTGAAAGAAATAGAGCAAATGGAATTGATCATCAAAGATAACCAAAACCTGTTAGATTAGAGGGGTGTGTGTCACTAGTGTTATAGGAAAACTGCTTTGCAGTATCACCAGTTCCCGAATTACGAAATTCCTCACAGACCACAATGTTCCTTATAAAAGCCAAACTGGATTCATGCCCAAACATCACACAACTGACCATATTTTCACCCTCGCCACTCTGATCAACACTCATGTACACCAGAACAAAAGCTAAATATATTCATGCTTTATAGATTTCAAGAAGGCCTTTGCCTCTATTTGGCATGAGGGGCTTAATTGGCATAGGAGGTAAGATATATGTTTTAATTAAAACAATGTACATGAATAACAAATATGCAATTAAAATTGGAAGTAACAGAACCAACTATTTCAAACAGTGGCGTGGAGTGAGACAGGGCTGCAGTCTGAGCCCAACGCTTTTTTAAATGAACTAGCAGAGCAACTGCAAAAGTCCTCAGCCCCTGGGGTCAGTCTGCAGGACACAGAGGTCAAATGCCTGATGTATGCAGATGACCTTGTTCTTCTTTCTCCCTCCAAAGAGGGATTACAGCAGAGCCTGGACGTCCTCTCCAGGTTCAGTGAAACATGGGCATTGACTGTTAATTTGAAAAAGACCAAAATCCTGACGTTCCAGTTCTCAGAAACACAGATTTACACTAGGAAATGCAGAAATTGAACACACAAAAAATTTGAACTATTTAGGTTTGATTATCAATTCCACAGGACGTTTTAACTTGGCTGTGAATGACCTGAAGGAGAAAGCAAGAAGAGCTTTCTACGCCATCAAAAGAAAAAATTCCAATTGACATCCCAATTAGGACCTGGCTCAAAATTCCAAATTCAGTAATACATCCAATTATGCTATATGGTAGTGAAGTGTGGGGTCCTCTAGCCAATCAAGATTTCTCAAAATGGGAAAAACACCCACTGGAAGTCCTGCATGCAGAGCTGTGCAAATCATCCTGGGAGTCCAGACAACATAGTTCAAACTCAGTTACTATGACAACTTATGCTGGGAAACTAACCTGGTCCGGGGCAGGCTAACTGTCAGGTAACTGGGATAACTGTTTTACCACTGACTTTCTGGCGTGCTGCCATATTATTTTAATTTATTAACCACTATCAGTCAAAAAATTTAAGTTAATAGAAAATCAACTTAAATAAATAATAAATTAAATAAATTATACAATGATAAATGATAAGATATAGACCTTCATGTTTAATTATATGGTATGTTATATCAAACATTTAGGCTTATGCTACATAAAATATGTCTTAATCTAAATTACCCCAATAGAATGACAATAGCTACATAAATAGTAAACAGTACAATTGCAAAAAATTATATTGACCAGAAATGTAGTATCTAAATCCATATGCCTCTATCCTCTATTTGCCCAATAGGAAACCATGTTTAAAAATGTATTGGTTAATGTATTAATTAATATTTTTATATTTAGTTTTCACCTGCTGCTACATTCTTTTCTCCCCACTCAAGTTGTTGCTGTTTAAAAAGTGCCCCCCCCCCCCAGTAAAAAGGTTTAATTTGTTGAAATCATTCATCAAATATACATTCTATATATGTATATATTAAACGAGTGAACAAGATATTTCAATAACCTACAGGTTTTCTGTTCTTACTAACTGTTTGAATGTATTGTGCCCAAGATTTAATTTGGTTCTATCAAAATATTTTATTACATTTTAACTTAGTTGCTACTTACGCATTCAATCGATCAGCAATTTCTTGCCAGGCTTTCTCTCTTGTTTTGTTTATGGCAGCTGTATTACCTTTTTTGGCTATTATATGTTTCATTTCTTCATATATTTCTACTAATAAGCATCGCTGCTCTCTCTTTCCCATTGCTTTTTGCCATGGTGTATCGATGTAAACCGGTCTCGAATTAGTCTGATTGCGTGAACTTGAACTGACCTTTATGGAACCGCTTTAGCCCCAACTGATTTGTTAGGTTCATTCAAGTCAGGTTTTGGACTTTAATCCCCACTTTTTTTTAGCGCTTTATGGAACGGGCCTCTGGCAACCCAGGGAGAGCAGGTTGTGTTTATTCTGCTGTCAGGGAGAGACAGAGACAGAAAGTCACTTCCTGTTAACACTGTGACAGATACAAACATGTGAGACAGACTTATTTTGAGAGGATAGGCAGAATTTACCCAGAGTTCAACCATCTGCCTAATCTTCTCAAACTGCCCTACCTGTGTGGGGAGAAAAGTCAGTGTGCAGCATTAGCTGCTAAATTTGTAGATTGCTGTCACACTTAAAGGGAAGAGGGACACACAGTTGAATGAGAAATGTGAAGAATAATATGAATGTATGTGAAAAGTTCTGTTTTTTAATTGGCTAAGGTGATATTTTGCTGGTTTATGTTTCCTCAGAAACACCCAGGCACACACACACACACACACAAGCACAGATTAAGAATGCAGAGGCCCCTGGGCACAAACTCTTGGAGCCCCCCCCCCAGTAGTACTATCTGGAAATACCTGTAGCTTATACAGGATTTACACTGACAGGCTACAGCCTTTGATCACAACCTTAAGGACAATATCAACACCTGTAGATATCTTCTATCATACAGGATTTACACCACATGATTGCAACAATACTTTCCTGGGCCAGCGGCAACAATATTAACGAATTACCCTACAGTGTGCAGCTCAATGGCATACGCAAGCACATACTGCCCCACCTCCACCAATACAGTTCTATGATTCAGATTATTCCACCAATCACACACACACACACACACACACACAGAGCGATCGATTCATACTGCTCTGCGTATAGACCTATAGCAAATAATAATATATGTAACCTGTACTTCCTTGACTGTTGAACCAATCCTCCTGCATTGGTGATCCATGCTTAGGTCCTGGCTGCGGTTTGTCAAGTTCAAGTTGAGGTGGGGCTGCTAAACTGGGACCCGCCACCGGGTCTCTGCCATCCGCTTCGGTGTCGGGCTGGGCCTCCGCGTCGGTGTAGAAGGGCTCAAGTGGAGATGGGGATGGGGCAGTTGAACAGGTGGCTGTCGCAGGGCTCTGGTTCTCTGCCTCAGTGTCATGCTGATGGTCAGGTCCAGTGGCGTAAGGTAGTTACGACGGGCCCCAGTGCGAGCTATTATGACGGGCCCTAGTGCACGCTAGTTACTGGTTATGAAGCGCGCACACACACACACACCATTAGGCGTATATATATTTTACCAACAATGTGTTGGATTTTACAGTCGAATGAGTTACTTAGGCTATTGTATTGGAAAAGTAGAGAGGTCAAAGAGAAAGCTATCAGAACCATGGATAGGGCTCTGACACGCGGTAACGTAAACAGACGGTCAAAGTGCTGAAACGTGAAAACAAGCATCAGCGCCTCAGAGCAGAGGAGCTGTGCAATAACTTCACGAGTGCACTCCTATTTGATATATCTAGCTTGCTATCCTAACATTACCTGCTGCATGGTTGTTGACACCACTGAGGGCAGCGATGCTGATTCCCAGCCCAGCTGCTGCTTCTAATCTAATTTAGGGAGCTTTGCTACCTTCTCCTCCTGTTCTTTTCTCTCTTGTCTTTTCTTACTGCCGCTTTTATGTATGAAAGGCATGACTGCTCACTCGGCTTGTAGATGTGCTCAGCTTGTCAGTCTTGACGTTCAGATTTTGTGCCTAAACTAGCTATATCGTATCGTCTCGTCACATGATCAAATAGAGACTTGACATTGGACAACAACATACATATTACCCAGCAATCATCATTGCATATCTGTATATGACAAAAATACCAAAGAAAATAAGAAATTATTAATTTAATTGAATCTGGGTTTTTTTAATAGTTTTTATAGTTTATGTAGAATAAGCATATAATTTTGTTATAGATTTCTACTGACATGATGGAGATGGGTTTGCCTTTTTGAGGGCATATATAGCAAATTGCACCATTTTTAATTTAATGTGAGTTCTTCTTTTAACACAGGCGTATTTCCGAAGTGGCAATCTGAATCACTCGCAAGGGCCCGTTCTCTGCCCAACACATTGTTGGAGGGCCCGCTCTCTCTACGGGCCCCCCTACCCCACGGGCCCCAGTGCAACCGCACTGCCTGCACTGTCTATATTTACGCCCCTGGTCAGGTCCTCTTGGATGCTGGTCTGGTTCAAGTCGAGGTGGGACAGCTGAACTAGGAGTGGCTGCTGGGTTACAGTCCTCCTCTTCGATATCAATGTTAGCATCGTCCTCGTCAGGCTCTTTGCTAGCGAGCCGACTTTTGAAAAGAGTTGAGATAGTCTGTATGTTTTTCCGAAGTAGCCTACAATGTCTCTGCTATCCTTTTGTTTTTCAGCCTTTCGCTTTGCTGCTCCACTGTTTTTTATCCAGGTTTGTTACTTAGCAGCTAACTTTAACGTCGTCTGTTCTGTTTTAGCTAAGATTCCCACGCTCACGTGTCACCGGCTCTCGTCATCGTCATCATCATGATACAGACACAGCCAGCAAACCAATCATAATATTTTTTTTATTTGCAAATAAAGTAACTCTGCATTAATTGGTTCGTATTTCAGTGGATAATCCGTGGCTGCACACACACACACACACACAATAATACATGGGAGGGGATGGAATTATTTTTCTGTTACTTAATTTTTTTTTTTTTTGTGTTATTTAATAATTTAATTGATGAATTATCTCTTGTTACATGCTTTGGCAATATTGTTTGTTTGTGAACTGTCATGCCAATAAAGCACCTTGAATTGAATTGAATTGACTGATTGAAGCACTAAAGCCTTGTACTTGTTGTACTTTTAAGATAGGAAAGTAAGCCTACTTTACCGCTTTGAATTATGTTTTTATATTTATTTTTTTATTTGCTCCCAAGTCCGTTTGACACCGCCGGGGTTGCAGCTGAAAGAATAAGGCTAAAATTGTCATAGACGCCATAAGAATACATCTAAGCAACACATTAATTTAATGGAATACACAAATGTAATTATAGTCAGATCTACTCGTGCCCTAATGATGGGGCTGTGATATTATAAGCCTATTAATTTACGCATCGGATATTATAGTTTGCTCTTAGTTTGTAAAATATACCGCTCTGCTGCCAGTAGACTCGTCCATATGGTCATATGCTGCAAAACAGCATATGAGGTTAATCCTGTGTTTCCTAACAGTGTTTTCCCTGTGCCCAGGATTCCTCGTGCACCTCTCCTCTGTGTGTCATCTCGCATGCCCCCGCCTCTCCAGCCAGCCTGTCTGCTCGTCTGTTCGTCTGCCTGCCAGTCAGCTCGGCCTGAATCACCCGCACCACTCCGCCTCGCTGTCTCCAGTCTCTACCCGCCCCCTCGTCCCATTCCCCAAACTAACCACCAGCCTTCTAGTAAACCCTTTTTTCCCATCTCCATCCACCTTTTGTCCGTGTCTGCATTTGGGTCCTAGAAACAAACCGTAACTCGCTTCGTAGTACAGGCGTCTGTGCCATGCTTCGTTTTGTTTTGTTTTCCCTGCTTGTGTGACAGAAAGATCCGGCCACAGTACTGACCCCGCAGACTCAGAGTCTATCCGACAGGCCTTGTCAAACCAATGGAGCCCTCGTCGGCCAGCATAACCAGGGGCCTCATTTCTAAACGTTGCGTACGCATAAAAGAAGGCGTACGCCACTTTGGGATTTATGAAAAACAAACTTGACGGGAGACGGTGCGGTCCTCCACGGAAACTCTGACCCATGCGTACGCACAGAAACTGGAGAAATGAGAAACTGCGACTCCCGATGGCGGAAGGATGAAACGCGAGAAACGGTGTGAAATTGATACCATTGTGTAAAATAAATCGAAATATTACCTCTCACGTATCATATATATGAAGAGTTCATTTGCAAAAACGGGTAAAAGCCATTCTTACAATGGATAAACAAACACCTGTTTGATCGATACTCCCTTGATTTAGGATAATAAATACAAACGGAGATATCTGTTATTGCAAAAGAACCCCTCAAATATGTTCTGTAATTATTAAACAATACTTGCATGTTATTAAATGTATTCGCATAAATAATAAGGTGAACAGTATAGGACAAATTACGTTTACACTGCTGTTTTCGATGCCTCAGTCGGGCAGATTGCATAGAGTGCATACTTTCATATATTGTTATCATATATCATATATTGTGTTTTATAATGTGTTTACTTTTTATGGCTTATAGTTCGTTTTATCTCTGTGTTTTGTTTTTATTGAAAAGCACTTTGTAACTGTGTTTTGAAAGGTGCTATACAAATAAAGTTTATTATTATTATTATTATTATCATTATTATTATTATTATTATTATCACATGTTCGTTGCGCAGAACTGTTTGTCATTTACAATCAGGGTAATTCCACACACATGTAGCTTTTCAGATACAGTCAAATGGGTGGGCATAAAAAGGTACGCAATGCACAGCTGCTCTCTTGGATCTCTGTGCTGTATCGGGCCCAGCTTTACAGAGAAGCACCCGCAGAAACCATGCCGTGCCAGTCCCACTTCAAGTCCTGACAACGCAGGGATTTCTGGCAACCGGCACTTTGATGAGGGAATTGGCTGACAGATCGGGGTTACCTCAGCCAACCTTTAACGTGTTATGCCAGACGTGTTAGGAGGTATAATTGGTTTGGTGGTTTGGGGGGTGTGGGGAATAGCAATTTAAAACAACTTTCCTGCATTTCTACACCACCTAACCTCTTGGATTAAGTCAAGGAACAGCAACCCTGTATAATGTTAACCAAAAATGTAAAATGATGTTATATTACTAGATTTTAGCATTGAGGTGCTTACATTCGTGATTTTGCATAGGCATACTAACCTAAAAAAACCTATTTCGTTTCAGAGCGACAGAGAGTCCCCGTAACCATAGCAACTCACTCTCACTCCTGCCTGCCTACGTGCTCGCGGCGCGAGAGGAGAGGGAGAGAAGCAGTGCTGCTGCCAGAAGAGCCATGCCCTAGCTATCTTGTCTGTCCGCACGCTATCAGTGTCTCTTTTCATTATCAGACGTTATCAGTTATTAATTTGTTTTTCGCTACGTGAGAAAATGGACTTGAGAGCGTGTGGAAAGTGTCAATTGCGTGAGTCTCTCGGTCAGTGCGTGAGAGTTGGCAGCCCTGGGCGTCTCCATTGACTTGCGCGACGCACGTGAGCATAGACTTTAACGGGTTTAAAGCATTGTTTGAGTGAGGCAGGCAGACGAGACGTCAGTGGTGTGGTGTAATTTGGCGTAATTAATGTGAGGAAGCTGATATTTTCAATGCCACATCAAAGATCACCATGAAAAGCCTAATCCATTCTGAATGGCTGGAGGAGTCTACCAGCATAGTAAAATATAAGGGAAACAATGTCTTAAGTTGAAAATAATATAGATGCTTCATGTGAAGAGAATTCGTTTTTGCATTTAATGTTCAGCAGCTCACATCAGCAGACCTGAATCTGAGGATTCAGTAACTAAGTGACTAACCAGCTGACTGGAGAGAAATAGTAACATTTTGTTTACAGTGATTCAATATTATACTGAAGATGTTGAGCTAAAAAAAACAAAACTGCTGTAGCTTGCAGGCATCTAACCATGAAGCTATCAGCCAAGTGTCAGTCCAAGCTAACACTCATCTGGCCGCCTGTTAGTCAACTCTCCACCACACAGCTGCCTGATTTTTACTGTCTTTCCAGATATGGATAATCAATCACTTGATTAAACTAACCTATAACATATCTTACCCTTCTTCCTCTTTTGAAAACGTGAAGAAGATCCATAACCTGTCTTGTCTTTTCCTGACATTGTGTTTCCTGGCTGTAGCCCACCTTGCCTTCTCTGACCTAGACTAGGACCGACCTATTAAAATCATCCATAACGTAGCCTATTCCTTTAGTTCCACTCAAACTACACGATGACAGATTGGCAGAGCCTCCTACCAAACAGACACACACAGCAAGCAGCAACAGGTGAGTTCGTGTCCCGGCATGTACCTCGATGCACCCAAAGCTGGGCTTTAAAGCTGGCTCACGTGAAATAACCGTCCCGCTCTGACTACTAACTCGAATTTACCCCGCACTCTGTGGGGCAGATCTCTGTAGACAAGGCAAGGCAAGTTTATTTATATAGCACATTTCAGCAACAGGGCAATTCAAAGTGCTTTACATAAAACATTAAAAGCAAAGACAGAGACAAAATGAAAAGGATAAAATTCAAATAAAAGACCAAGAAAAATAAAGTTCATTAAAGAGCTAAGTGAATAAAACTTGTAAAATACAAGAATAAAAGTTACAGTGCAGTGTGAGAGATGAATAGTTATTTGATTTAATAAAAGGCAGCGGCAAACAGAAAAGTCTTCAGCCTTGATTTAAAAGAACTGAGAGTTGCAGCAGACCTGCAGTTTTCTGGGAGTTTGTTCCAGATATGTGGAGCATAAAAACTGAACGCTGCTTCTCCATGTTTAGTTTTGACTCTGGGGACAGAAAGCAGACCTGACCCCAGACGACCTGAGAGGTCTGGATGGTTCATAACGTAGCAGAAGATCAGAAATGTATTTTGGCCCTAAACCATTCAGTGCTTTATAAACCAACAGTAGTATTTTGAAATCAATTCTTTGACAGACAGGAAGCCAGTGTAAAGACCTCAGAACTGGAGTGATGTGATCCACTTTCCTGGTCTTAGTGAGGATTCGAGCAGCAGCGTTCTGAATCAGCTGCAGCTGTCTGATGGATTTTTTAGGGAGACCTGTAAAGACTCTGTTACAGTAGTCGAGTCTACTGAAGATAAATGCATGGACAAGTTTTTCCAAAGCCTGCTGAGACATAAGTCCTTTATATTCTTAAGGTGATAGTAGGCTGACTTAGTAATTGTCTTAATGTGGCTGTTGAAATTCAGGTCTGAGTCCATGACTACTCCAAGATTTCTGGCTTTCTGAAGCTGTGCACTGACTTTTAATCGTTCTTCCTTGGCTCCAAAAACAATTACTTCAGTTTTATCTTTGTTTAATTGAAGACAATTCTGACACATCCAGTCATTGATTTGTTCAATGCACTTACTCAGCGTTTGTATGGGACTATAGTCCCCTGGTGATATGGTTATGTAAATTTGTGTGTCGTCTGCATAATTATGGTAACATATTTTGTTGTTTTCCATAATCTGAGCCAGTGGAAGCATGTAGATGTTGAATAGAAGAGGCCCCAGAATGGAGCCTTGGGGAACTCTGCATGTCATTTTTGTCCGCTCAGATGTGTGATTACTTTTAGACACAAAGTAGTCCCTGTCCTTTAAATAGGATTCAAACCAATTTAGTACTGTGCCAGAAAGTCCCACCCAGTTTTCCAGTCGGTCTAGTAATATGTTGTGGTCGACCGTGTCGAATGCAGCACTGAGATCCAGTAATACTAAGACTGAAATTCTGCCACTGTCTGTGTTTAAGTGGATGTCATTGAAGACCTTAACAAGGGCAGTCTCAGTGCTGTGGTGTGGTCGAAATCCTGACTGGAAGACATCAAAACAGTTGTTTAGTGCCAAGAAGTTGTTCAGCTGTTGAAAAACGGCTTTTTCAATGATTTTACTTAAAAACGGGAGGTTTGATATGGGCCTATAATTGTTCATTAGTGACGTGTCTAGGTTGTTCTTTTTTAAGAGTGGCTTGATGACTGCAGTTTTCAGGGCCTGTGGAAAGACACCTGAGAGAAGAGACATGTTTACAATTTGTAGAAGGTCTGAGGCCATACAATTTGAAACATTTTTGAAAAAGCCTGTTGGCAGAATATCAAGGCAGCAGGAGGAGGATTTCAGATGTTGTATGATGTCCTCCAGGTTTTCATGGTTGATCGGATAAAATTGTGTCATGGTATTTGAATTGATTTTAAGTGGACACAGGGACAACACATATCCTGTACCTGATATGGAGGCACTGACTGCTTGTCTAATTTTCTGAATTTTTTTAGTGAAGAAGGAGGCAAATTCATTGCAGACCCTGGTGGATAGAAGTTCAGAGGCTACTGACACAGGAGGGTTTGTTAGCCTGTCAACAGTAGCAAACAAGGCATGTGCATTATTATTGTTTTTCGTGATGATGTCAGAGAAAAAGGACCGCCTTGCATTTCTCAGTTCCAAATTATAAATGCGAAGTCTCTCTTTATAGATGTCATAATGAACCTGGAGATTTGTTTTTCGCCACCTGCGTTCAGCCTTTCGGCACTCTCTTTTTTTCTATTCTTACCAGCGTGGCATTTCTCCATGGAGATCTCTTCTTACCAGAGACAACCTTCACCTTAGTGGGTGCAATGGCATCAATAACATTTGTAATTTTAGAATTGACTCATTGACTGAGACCCAAGAGAGGGCGGGTGTGGAAGAGAAAGCCTGAATAAATAAATCACTGGTGTTTTTTCAGTGATATACCGTTTTGCGATTGCCTCTGTTTGAACATTTGTGTGCACAGAGACAGTACTCTCAAAGAAAACACAGAAATGAACTGGTTAGGAAACAATAAGTTATTGTTTCCTAACCAATTCTCCGAACAAATCCAAATATCGTTTTGTGTTTGCTTGCAAAGCCTGGAATCTTTCTTCCTCCTTTTCTGCCTCCTCCTTTAAGAAGGCCATTAAAGCCCCCCTGGAGGCACGTTGTCTCTTGGTGGGTGGGGGACAGGCAGAGGTGGATGGCTCATTACCCGCCTGTGTGGTGGTGCCGCTACTTGTGCCAGGCTGTGCAGAGTCCTCTCCCTCCTCACATGCCTGACCACATGTAGCTCCAGCTCCAGGATGTGCTGGTGACCCACTACCACTGGAGGCCACGTCAGCCACAGGGTCACATGAGTCCATCAGGACTGGGGGCTCAATAGAGGGCCGCCTCCCGAAAACCATGCCCCCCCCCCTCCTGGAAGATATCAAACAAGGGATTTATCAGTGAGATGTGGACACACTGAAACCACTAGAAGGTGATGCATTATGTTAAACAACAACAAATCACAAATGCTTTATATGGAAGTGAACTGAGCTCTTAATAAATACAAAATCTCACCTTATATTTCCTCTTTAAGTTGTCCCATTAAGTAAGTCTTCCCTCCATACTCATCATCCTTATGATTTCCCTGTGGAGGACAAATCATCTCAACTTATTGCATCCCTGGTATGATCCCAGACACAAGATAGTTATGTTACATATTAGTAAAAGGGTATCTCTCGTTACTAACTGTAACTTTACAGTAAAGTGACAATGCCAGAACATATTCAACTGTGGAACTTTATTATTCAAAGTCCATATGTTATTAGCAGGGTTTATTCTCCCATATGGCATTTGACTCATGAGAGTCTCACATGCAAAGTGAGGGGAAGAGTCTAAGTGTGACCACTGACAATAAGCGAGATACATAATAATTACAGCGAATGTGGCGGGGTGGCGATATAAGCAAACAGAATATAACTAACCCGACAACGCCACCTGGGGAGTTTCACCCCAGGAAGTATACTGAGGAACCTGGACTAATACCTCGGTCATACACAGGCTACACAAGTTTGATAACTAAAGTAAGACAGAGACGTGATTCCAAAAGAAATGCAAATTTATTGAATAATTAATGACTGGAAGGGTCTGTGGAGAGGATGGGTTAAACACAAATGAAAAAAGAATCAAACCTATGTGAAAGGAAGTAACAAAATATTTATTACAATAATTTAATTAATGTCTAACAAATGCAATTCTTTTACTAAAACACTTCCAGTACTTACGAAGGGGAGCGTGGGCTGAGGCCAGCAATGGAGAGGCAGACTAACTGAGGGCGTGTCCAGGGGTGCAACCACTTACCTACCACACGTGTATTCACTGCAAAACAGCAATCACAGCAAAAAGGTGAAAAACAGTGTCCCAGTGCTCTTTTACCAGTACAAACTTTGTGAAGGGAACCGCACCAGGGTGTCGAGCCTCTCCAACCAGCCAGCACTCTGCTCCCCTATAAGGACATAACAGATATACTAGATTACTCGAACATAAAAAGGTCATTAATAACAAACCAGTTGGCTCTCACTAAAAGTACCAGATACAACTGGCAACGAGATAAAACAACCAAGTCAACACACATACACAGTAAATACAAAACTATAGAGGCAAAACAGCAGCTGATAGAGACCCCTAACTACAGTGACCAGTACCTTGACGAAATGTGCGCTGGCTACGCAGACTCAGGGTGGTAAGAATCCACAGCACCCAAGGGCAGACAGGAACTTAATTCACAAATCTCAGCCAGCAGACACCAGTACGACCAGGTAGACAGGAGACTCAGAGTCACAAAGAGGGGCCAATATGGCAACCAACAGGCAGAGAAAAGGAAAGGCAGCCATGATGCCACAGCTGCCTTAAATACCCTGACAAGCTAATTGGAGGGCTGGACCAGGGAGGAGTCAATCTAGTGCTGTGGGGGGGGTGTCGAGAACTAAGAGGGAGTACTGCATTAATATTGAAACAAGTGTTCCTACTACAATCCACCCCCGCTTTTTGAATCGTCGACCCGACGATTGTTTGCTTATTGCCAAGGCCTAAAGATGGCGGCCATTCCCTCAGCTGCAGGTACCTGGGAGTTTGTAGCCCCTATCGCCCTGCTCCCTGCTGCCTGCGGGAGGTGGTGAACATTCGTGTGCTTCCCAGCGGTGGAACGATTGGTTCTCCTTACTGCCCCTTCATTGGCACAAGGTTGGTTCTCACTCAGAAGAACTGGAGGTCTAACCAGGGACTGGCTCCCTGAGGCTGTAGTGGATATGGTAGGAGCCATTTGGGGTTGTGCTGGGGTTGAAGAGGAGTCAGTCTGTGGGCATACAGCAGTCACCGGCACATGAGTCTGAGTGATTTCAGGCAATACCACACACAAGTCGTCATCCAATGAATCTCCCTCCCTGACAAGGGGTTCTGCATCTTCCTGGGGATGAGCCCCAGTGACTTCTTCATGGACCACACCTCCAGGATGGCCTTTCAATAGAGAGCGGTGAACATGCCTCACCTTACGGGGATCATCCACTGGAGCAATGGTGTATACAGATCCTCCCTCTTTGGGGGCTTTCAGAACCCTATACACCACCGAGCTCCAAACATCTTGAATTTTGTGGCGGCCCCTCACTCCTACATCCCTGAGATACACCAGCTGTCCTTCCTGCAGGGGAGCATCCTTCACCTTTTGGTCATGATGTGCTTTACGGCGGTTCGCAGCAGCTTGCAGATGCCTTGTGGCTCCTTCAAACGCAACCCGGAGTCTGGTCTGGTGCTCCACAATCCAGTCATGAGTACTGCCTGCTTCTGGGACCGGGATTCTTCCTAGGAGGAAGTCAACAGGTAAGAGAGGATCTTGACCAAACATCAGAAAGAAAGGGGACTCACCCGTAGATTGATGTGCTGTTGTGTTGTATGAAAAGACAACTTGTGGCAGGTAGGATGACCAATCCCTTTTCTTAGTTGTGGGTAATGTACGCAGAAGATTGTGCAGGGTACGATTAAACCGTTCGCATTGGCCATTCCCAGCAGGATGGTAGGGGGTAGTATGAGACTTCTCAACGCCGTACAAACTGCATAGCTGTTGAATCAGAGCACTCTCAAAATTCCTGCCCTGATCAGAGTGGATACGACTGGGCACGCCAAACTTGCAGAACCACTCGTTTACCAGTACTTTAGCCACAGTTGAAGCCCGTTGATCATGGGTGGGAACTGCCTGGGTGTACTTCGAGAATACATCCGTCATCACAAGCACACTCTCCATCCCATTCTTAGATGGCTCCAACAAGGTAAAGTCAACAGCCAGAATTTGGTTTGGGCGTGCAGCAAGAAGGTGGCCCATATAAGTACGGGTTGATGGCTGGGTGTCCTTGGCTACCTGACACCTTTCACACTCTTGACACCAGCGCTTAACATCTTGGCGCATACCAGGCCAGTAACATCTCTGCCACACCAAATTTACTGTCCGTTCCACACCCTGATGGCCATGCTCATGGTGCAGCTGGTGTAAGACCTGGTTCTTTAATGACAAGGGCAGGACCAGCTGGAGGACCTCATCGCCGTCTGGGGAAAAGACTTTACGATAGAGCACACCATCTTGCTCCACTATGCGATCCCACTGCTTGACCAGCCCAAGAGCTTCCTTGGACATCTGACGCCGTTCGGCTGCATCTGGACCCTTCTTTGTGGTCCAGAACACCAAGAAGTCGTGTATGGTGGAATCTGCTTCCTGTAGGACACGGAGATCAGGGGAAGTGTGACAAGGGAAAGCAGAGATGGCATTTTGCGTTACCTCGAGTGCTGGGCTGACGATGACTTGCTGCACGGACTCAGGAACTGGCGTGCCAGGAACCAGATGATCAGCTGCACACGAGCTGGGTAAGTACTGCCGAGAAAGGGCATCTGCATTGCCATTACTCTTGCCGGGCCTATACTTGATGACATAATCAAAGTTAGCAAGTTCTGAAGCCCAGCGCTGTTCCACAGCACCCAACTTTGCTGTGGAGAGGTGACTGAGAGGGTTATTGTCAGTGTATACCACACATTTCTGCCCTAACAGGTATTCTCTGAACTTTTCTGTCATGGCCCACTTAAGGGCCAAGAACTCCAATTTCATGGAGCTGTAGTTGTTCATATTACGTTCTGATGGCTTAAGGCTCCGACTGGCATATGCTACAGGCCTGATCTTACCATCTTGCTCCTGAGAGAGAACGGCTCCCAGTCCACTGTGGCTGGCATCCACTTCGAGGATGAAGGGCAAGGAGAAGTTGGCATAGGCCAGCACTGGTGCTTCCACAAGCTTGCTCTTCAGGCCTTCAAAGCTCCGCTCGCACTCCGTGGTCCATGCCGCCGTCAAATTCTGCTCCGACTTCTTCCGGGTCTTGGTGCCACTCAGTTCAGCAGCCAGCCGGTGCAGAGGGGCTGCCAGCCTAGCAAAGCCGTCCACAAAGCGCCGGTAATAGCTGGCAAAGCCGAGGAATGAGCGTAACTCAGCCACATGGTTAGGACGCTGCCACTTGGATACTGCGTCAATTTTGATGGGATCAGTAGCCACACCCTCTTTGGAGATGACATGCCCCAAGTAGCCAACCTCCTCTTTGAAGAAGAAACACTTCTCCAGCTTGGCCTTGAGGTTCTCCTGCTTCAGCCGCTCCAACACAGCATCCAGGCGCTCCATATGTTGGGCTACAGTGGAAGAAAAAACCACAACGTCATCCAGGTACAACAACAAAGACTGACAATGTTGGGCCCCAAATATCCTCTCCATTAATCTTTGGAAGGTACTTGGGGCATTGCAAAGCCCAAAAGGCATCCTGTTCCATTCAAACAGGCCGAAGGGGGTGCAGAAAGCCGTCTTCATTTTGTCCTTCTCCGTGACTGGAACTTGATTGTACCCACTAGCCAGGTCCATAGTGGAAAACCAGTGGGCACCAGAGAGTGCGTCAAGGGACTCTTCAATTCGCGGCAGGGGGAAGGCATCCTTCCGTGTCTTGCCGTTTAGCAGCCTGTAGTCCACGCACAGCCGGAGACTACCGTCTTTCTTTTTGACCAGGACAATGGGCGATGCGAAGGGGCTACTACTTTCCCTGATCACCTGCGCCTCGAGAAGCTGGTGGATATGGGCTTTAACTGCATCATACTCTGAGGGAGGAATGCGTCTATACCTCTGTCGTACCGGTGTCTCATCAAGCAGAGGGATATCATGCGAGATCAGCTTGGTGCAGCCCAAGTCTCCCTCATGAGCTGAAAATACACCACTGTGTTTCTGTAGTAAGGACCTAACACGGCCCTGATCTTGCTTGGACAGGGCAGACAAATCAACTGCATTAATCTTCTCCTGCACTGAGCTAGTGACTGTCTGAGAAGACACTGTGGCTGAAATATGCTCCTCAACCTCTGTGACCCCTGTGGGTAGACTCACTACATGGGCATGGCTCAAGGTACCTATTACAGTGCGTGGATAGAGCACAACATCATTGACCCCCACATTGACTATAGGGATGTAGACTGTACCTCCTGTCAGTTGGACCAGAGCTGGAGATGCGAGTAGACCAGCAGGTAATCCAGCAGCCAGGGGTTCAAACAAGGCATCATTACCCGAGTGATGCTGGAAACAGGTCGCTGCCACAAGCTTCATGGTACCACCAGGAACTCTGAAAACCCTTCTACCCTTGACTCTTACTCTGCCTGAGCGGTCAGGGGGGGCATTGACCTGGGCCTGGTGACACTGTTGTAGTGCTTGTTGGAATTGGCTGGGGGCCTGTGACACAGAGGGCAAATCAAAAAGAGCAGGGCCATGGCGTACAAATAACTCCCTGTAACATGTTCTGATAATGTTCATACCTAGAATACCTGGGGCAGAAGATGAATGACCAGGGGGGTCTTTTACGACCAACACACCACGCTTTGTAATTACCTTATTGCAAAGCTCAACATCAAGCTCAAGGTAACCAACATAGGGTATGTCCAGTCCATTGGCGGCCTTAAGCCGTAGCCAATGACATGACCGGAGCTTCTCTGCACCCCAGGGTTCAAAGTTCTGGACAAAGAAACTCTCAGTTATGGTGGACACCATTGACCCTGTATCAACCAAACATGGAACCTCAATTCCTCCCATTAATAGGGTTATGTGTGGACAAGCTGACATCAACTCTGATATACAGTCTGGGTTCTCTGAACCTGACTCCGAGCCAACTAGGCCCCCACCTGAACTTTGACTCAGCAGTTCAGGGGGTGAAAGTTTCCCGATTGCTGATTCTGGGAAGGCGACCTATCACTACGAGTCATAGGAGCAGCACGGGAAGATAGCTGAGCTTGTACATGAACTCTCTCACCATCACATTCCCTCGCAAAGTGGCCAGGTTTCTGGCACCTTCTACAAATGACAGACTGTTTCCCATTACTGAAAAGGGGCCTGGGGGCATTCTGGAGTGCAATAAGACTACTACTAAGTTGGTTTAGCTGTTCCTGTTGATGTTTTAACATTTCCTTTAACTCTGCCAACTCAGACCTTGAGTTTAGGTTACCTGACCCTGACTGAGGACCTCCCACCACTGCAAACTGGAAACCTGCAGCAGATGGGACAGAGTGTCTCCTTCCCCTGCTACCCCCTGGCATCCCCTCCCGCTCCCACCTAATAGCCTCGCTACGGACATCGAGCAAGGTGGCGGTGGGATGGCGTCGGACAAACTGCTTTAATTCCCTGCGGAGAGCACAGTCATACACGTGTTCAACAAATTGGTCACGCAGTAATACACTGGAGTTTGGCAGGCCATTAGGAGCATTAGTTACAACCCTGTCCATCAAACACATCAAAGCATGGGAAAATTCCTGCAGTGTTTCACCCTCCTGTTGCTTTCTCGAAAAGAAGTCTTCCTGCAAAGAAACATAGGATTTAGAACACCCATACAACTCCTGCAATACGTCAAGGATTTTGTCTGGATCCTCCCTTTCCTCTCTAGATCGATATTTTATCTCCTCTCTTGCCTCACCTTCCAAATGATCATAAATGAAAAGTGCTTGATCAGCCCAAGACAAGTGGCGGGCACGCATACAAGCTTGAACTTCCTCCACCCACTCTGCAATGCTTAGACCAGTCCTACCTCTAAACATTGGGCATTTTCTGTCTCTCGGGACATAAACCAGTCGCTCAATTACTGGAGCACTAGAGGAGAGGGGCTGAGGAGCAGAGTCACTTGTTGACGCCGCACTAGTACCAGGTGCTGCTTCCCGTTCCCGCAGTAGTCGGTTTTCAGCTTGCAATTGGGCAACCAAGTCTCTTAACTGGTTCGCGTCCTCCATGATGAAGAGGGAGACAGGAGAGGTTAACACAGGCCTGTTGCTTGGAGTTCTAGATGCTTGCAGGACCAGCTGCTGTTTTGCCTATGTCATACACACTAACCACTAAAATATACAAATGCATACACATTCATATACTTAACATAAAATGAACCAACTGGTAGACAAAAACAACAAAAAAAAAAGAACACACGTCTCTGCTTTTACAGTAGATCCTGCCGACAACGCCAGAATGTGGCGGGGTGGCGATATAAGCAAACAGAATATAACTAACCCGACAACGCCACCTGGGGAGTTTCACCCCAGGAAGTATACTGAGGAACCTGGACTAATACCTCGGTCATACACAGGCTACACAAGTTTGATAACTAAAGTAAGACAGAGACGTGATTCCAAAAGAAATGCAAATTTATTGAATAATTAATGACTGGAAGGGTCTGTGGAGAGGATGGGTTAAACACAAATGAAAAAAGAATCAAACCTATGTGAAAGGAAGTAACAAAATATTTATTACAATAATTTAATTAATGTCTAACAAATGCAATTCTTTTACTAAAACACTTCCAGTACTTACGAAGGGGAGCGTGGGCTGAGGCCAGCAATGGAGAGGCAGACTAACTGAGGGCGTGTCCAGGGGTGCAACCACTTACCTACCACACGTGTATTCACTGCAAAACAGCAATCACAGCAAAAAGGTGAAAAACAGTGTCCCAGTGCTCTTTTACCAGTACAAACTTTGTGAAGGGAACCGCACCAGGGTGTCGAGCCTCTCCAACCAGCCAGCACTCTGCTCCCCTATAAGGACATAACAGATATACTAGATTACTCGAACATAAAAAGGTCATTAATAACAAACCAGTTGGCTCTCACTAAAAGTACCAGATACAACTGGCAACGAGATAAAACAACCAAGTCAACACACATACACAGTAAATACAAAACTATAGAGGCAAAACAGCAGCTGATAGAGACCCCTAACTACAGTGACCAGTACCTTGACGAAATGTGCGCTGGCTACGCAGACTCAGGGTGGTAAGAATCCACAGCACCCAAGGGCAGACAGGAACTTAATTCACAAATCTCAGCCAGCAGACACCAGTACGACCAGGTAGACAGGAGACTCAGAGTCACAAAGAGGGGCCAATATGGCAACCAACAGGCAGAGAAAAGGAAAGGCAGCCATGATGCCACAGCTGCCTTAAATACCCTGACAAGCTAATTGGAGGGCTGGACCAGGGAGGAGTCAATCTAGTGCTGTGGGGGGGGTGTGTCGAGAACTAAGAGGGAGTACTGCATTAATATTGAAACAAGTGTTCCTACTACACAAACACTATATTTAGTATGTACGTGGACAATGGTGATAGCGCGACGTTGCATTGATGATCACACAGTGCAGGGGCTTGTGCTGGTGAGCAAAATAGCATTGAGAAAACAGACATAAAACAGTGAACTCACCCCCATACCAGGCCTTCTTGGCTGTATGCCTCTTCACAAGCCATGATATTTCACTCACATAACATGCAGAACAATTAATGATAGGCAAATGTATGGTTTATATCAGTGACAGTTTGGTTCTTGAAATGAGCAGCTAGTGTGGCAGCCACGTGAATGCTTGTAACTTTTTTTACCGTCGTAACGTAACATTTTCTAACACAGGTCCGATAAATAATGCAATGCTGTACAATAGACATTACACACATGTTAGGAGGGTGCTGTTAGTGAGATTTATGACATAAAACGGGTTGTGGATGACATAAACGTAATTTAGGTTCCCCATGTTCTTGCATTAACGTTATATATCAAAAAGCATAAAATAACGGCCACTTACACTTGTACTGTTTGTCTGCCATCTCGTTCAAATTTGCCAGGCGTAGGGGCCAAGGAGCTTATATGTAGGGGCGGAGTAATTGACGTCATGGCGTTCAGCTGAAAGTCTTCCGGGAAGGCTGCTCTCGTGTCTCCTCGCTCATAGCTCCTCAGAGATCCTTCCTCGCTCCTAGAGATAAGAGCTTTGGGACGACCTTCAAAATGGCGGACCAGAACGACTTCCGGTTCAAGCGAGGAGCGAGGAAATATCAAATAAGAGACTTACTTACTGACTTACGCACCCTCTCTCTCTCTCGTCTGTGGGTGTGTCTGATGAGCAACAGGTGGTGTGCTGCGATTGGTTGTACTGTGTGATTGTGTAGGTGTGTCCTGGCTGGTGATTGGCTCCTGCTGAGTACACCAGGGTATAAAGCTGCTGCCACCTGTCCAGAGATGTCTCCCTGAGTTGTAGGGGTGGGTGGCCTTTTGTTTGAGCTCCTTTTTCTCCTGTTTTTGCTTCGTTAGGAGTTTAGGTAAGTCTCCTGTCATTTTGGTTCTTTTCAAACAGGTAAGAGTAGGATATTTGTGTTAGCTTTCTTTTTGTTCTTTTATTTTGGCCATGTACCCACCCTGAAGCCTGTTCCCATGCTAATAATACACAGTTTGGGAGGGAGGGGAACCATCCTATTTTTGTTTTGTGAATAAAGTCTCATTTGTTTTTGCACATAAATGTGTAAACACAACTTGAATGCATTTGGTTTACTCTCATTTCAAACAAGGGAATACAAATGACGTAGTTTATCTGAGTCATCCGGTGCGTCCCCTCCGCCTCCGTCACTACTCTACTCAGGAGGGATTCCCCGATGATTCCTGCCAGTTTCTCATCAAGTGGGGTGAGCTCCGGTGTCCCCTTTCCCCCCCCGCCCATGGCACAAACACTCTGCCTGTGTAAGGCTATGCGCTTTTATGTCGGACCACTTCTTTTTTTATCTCGGCGACGGTCCGACCTTCTGAGGCAGCAGCATTCACAGCGTCCGCCACATGCTGCCAGTCTCCGAAGGAGGTAGGTCCTCTGGTGGCACTTATTCACAATCTGCTATGTTAGTCCACTGTCAAGGATTGTTCAGAGGTACTTGAAGCTGCTTCCTCTCTCCACAAGCTCTCCGTTGAGCATCAGCTGTGGGGGAGGGTCCACCTTCCTCCTGAAATCAGTGCGGAGCTCCTTTGTCTTCCTCACGTTAAGATGGAGAAAGTGCTCCTCGAACCAGCAGTACAGCCTCTCTGCCTCCTCTTCAACGTGGGCTGCACTGCTGGAGGTATCAACCAGAGCAATGTGAGTAAGACAGGAGATGTTGATCGGTTCACTTTAACATCCTGTCCTTCCTGAAGGAAGTGAAGAGAATGTGAGGCTGCATACAGTTGAAAGCTGAAGAGAAATCCAGGAACAGAATTCTGGTGTATGAACGTGGCTTCTCCAGGTAAGTGTATGTGGTGTGCACCACAGACATCACTGCATCCTCCACAGAGCGGTTCTGTCTGTATGCAAACTGCAATGGGTCAAGGGAAGAAGGGCCCACCTGTGTAGCGAGGTGAGATAGCACCAGGCGCTCCAGGCATTTGATCATGACTGATGTTAGCCCTTCTGCACCCTTCCCTTGATGAGGTCGGGTCCTGGGGCTTTGGATGGGTTCAGCCTCCTCAGTTCCCTTCTCACCTCCTCCTCCGTGAGAACGATGGGCTGGCCCCAACCCTCCACGATCTGCTATTGGAGCTGGTTCATCAAGTCCGCTGTCTCAGGACTGAAGTCAGCGTCATCGAACCAGCAGTAGAATGTGTTGGGGTAGTTCACAAATATTGCCTCCTTTTCCCTCATCTCTGCGCCTCTCTTGATGGAGACCTTCCCTGTTAGGACTGAGAGACCCTGCCAAGCCTGCCTCAGGTTTCCAGTGTGAAACATAGCCTCCACCTTGGCTTGATCTCCTTTTTCAATGCCTTTTGTGCCTCTCTTCCCTCCAATTGCTGTCCTATGAAGAAGGCTTTGGGTTTTTTTTGCCTGGATTGTTCTTTTCAGTCCGGCTGTGATCCATGGCTTGTTATTGGGTTAGCATTTAACAGCCTTTGTAGGTATCAGCATGTCGCATGTCAGACCACACCTGGACCGTCTCTATGTTGGCAGTAACTGTATAGCAAAATGATCAGAGGTGCTTACAGATAGTTTCTGCAAGGATTTATAAGCCCTCTTAATATTGCCATAACACAAATCCAGCATCCTATCTCCCCTTGTGCTATATGACACATATTGTTCATATGTAGGCAGCACAGATTCTAGTGTACAGGTCACAGAGAACAATCTTAAGTGCGTGGGGGGAGGCAGTTTCTAACTTCTCAATCTTTATTAAAGACAAATGATGTCTGTACTCTCAAGATGCAGTATGTAAAGCCATGTTTAAATTGATTAATGGAGGGCACTAATACAGTTATAATATTATTTCTGAGGCTTTCCACATAGGTGGGACTATCACCTATGACCTATTACTTATCCCTTGCTTTACTTCCTCACTCTGGAAAATGTTGGTGGAGTGGTTAAGCTCAGGTCTTTGGGGCACAAGGTTGTGAGTTCAAGTCTCTGACAAAGTGTGTTCATTTTGAAGTTCACTAAATCACATGGTG
Organism: Centroberyx affinis; assembly: GCF_046629955.1. Classification (NCBI taxonomy): domain Eukaryota; kingdom Metazoa; phylum Chordata; class Actinopteri; order Beryciformes; family Berycidae; genus Centroberyx; species Centroberyx affinis. The sequence goes on from NW_027279460.1 coordinate 193,532, forward strand.
CATAAAACTCTAAGCAGGTGTTTGACATCATCTGTCAATGGCTAAATTCCTGATTTGACATCACTGATTGCGGTGTGGCCAGAAGTTTCAACCCATAGAGAGCAGTGCAATTTTCTAACTCATTTAGTATTGATTTATTCATTAATGGAGGGCACGATAAAGTTGTCTTTTCAAAGTGTGGTTGGACCCCGCAATTGCTCCTTGCGGGTATATTTATCTTTTTATAATCAATAACATCACCTTTGGAACCCTCTCAGAAGTGTATAGTAGCTACCACACAAATGCAAATGAATCCAAAGGCTTTGTTTTTACTACTTTAACTCTGTCAACATTTTCTCATGCGTATCATCTCTCATAGGGGTGAGTAATTTATGAAAAATTCAGTATTCGGTTTCACTTCTTCTGGTCATGACTTGCTCTTTTCTGATATGCTCTTATTGTTGTCGTTTGTTCTTTTTTTCACATGATGTTAACCAGAAATCAGTATTGCACAATTATTCAAAACTTAATTTATTAGTTATTGATGCTTCATAGAACATACATATATATATATATATATATATATATACCCTGAGTACACAACATATGGAAGACTTTCCTAATATTGGGTTGGACCTGTATTTTCACATTTCATTTATCAGCTGTCCTTAGATCCTTTAACATTTCTTCTGGGATATAATACAGCATTAGGAACTATAGTAACAAATGGATTTTCAAGAGTCAATGCACAAACAAAAATAAGATTTTTTGCATCTTCCAAAACTGGAATCCAAAGTACACACTATTAAAAAAAACTCAGCTTTAACAGAAAGCATTTTAACATATACCACACCTGAACATTGAAGATGAATGATAATGACTAATCCTAAATGGAATGGAATTTTTACAGAGCATTTTTAACATGCATTGTTCATGTACTTCCATGGAAAAACAAATCTGCATGAAAATACATATATACACACAGAAGGTATATTCTTTCCACAAAAGCAATTTACTTCTACAGGAGTACAGCACCAAAGAATGTTTTGCGGAAGTCGATGAGGTCATAACCACTTCCAATCCACACCCTAAGGAGATCTCCTGTCTTCAACTCAAAAACCCGTCCAAGGTATACATTCTTGTTCACATGTTCAGTGGCTGCTATACCGTCGAAGGCCTCCATGATGGTTACATCCTTTGGGTAGCTGTCTTTCCATGTGTGCAGCTTTATAGAGATGCGCTCCTCCTCGTGCTCCTCCTCGTGTCTTTTCTGGTATAAAGCAATCCTCATATAGACATAATATATGCCCGGCTGTGGAATAACAATGGCACGTTCAGAACTATTGTAGTATTTTTCACCAAGGGTGGCGTCCCATTTGATGTGAGTTCCATTAGACCTGTCCTCGGCACTCTTTACTGACGCTAGAAGAAAGAAAGAGGTAAATAAATCAACTTTGTGTACACAAATGATGTAATTTCACATTTAAAAAAAAAGAATTCCACATTTTCCTGTTGTCCGTTTTGTTTGATCATAATTTTCCAACCACACTGAGCCTGCTGTTCCTTAAACATGTCAACACCTTTTCAAATTTTAGGCACCCATTTCAATGCTAAGATGCTCTGATGAAATGAATTTTTAACAATTTCCCTTTTATCCAAAGCGACGTACATATGAGATTTTAATACAACACAAGCAAGGATCTAGTCGAGAGAGAACAAGTGCGTAGAGAGTAAGTGCCATAAAGCTAAGTTCTGGTCCAACAGGACATAGGTGCTATGAGGCGGTGCATAGAGGCAGATAAAGAGGTTTTTTTGGGGGGGGTTTTTTTGGATTACACAGTCCATCAGGTGAGAAGGTGTTCACTAAAGAGCTGGGTCTTCAGCCTTTTCTTAAAGATTGAGAGGGACTCTGCGGATCGAATTGAGTTTGGTAACTCTCCTTGGCAGAGCGTAGTGAGCGGGAGGGAGCGTAGACCTGAATGAGGGAGTTCAGGTCGGTCGGAGCCGTTTTGGTTGCCGCTTTGTAGGCGAGCATCAAGGACTTTTAAACTTAATGCAGGTAGCAACTGGGAGCCAGTGGAGGGAGATGAACAGCGGAGTAACATGTGCTCTTTTGGGCCGGTTGAAGATCAGACACGCCGCCGCGTTCTGGATCATCTGCAGAGGTTTGAGCGTACATGCCGGGAGCCCTGCCAGTAAGGAGCTGCAGTAGTCAAGGTGTGATATTACAAGAGCCTGTACCAGGAGTTGTGCTGTATGTTCAGACTAGTAGGGTCTGATCTTCCTGATGTTGTATAGGGCAAATCCACATGACCGAGTAACAGAAGCCACATGCTCCTTGAAGGTTAGCTGGTGGTCAATCATGACAACCAAGCTTCTGGCAGACATTGTGGGAATGAGCTGAGCTCATGTAATCTGTTCCATGTGTCTTTAACAGTGGAAGCCAGACTATTTCCTGAGTTGCACACAGCTCATGACACATCAGTCCTCTCTGCTTTACAACAACTCCGTGTGAGGGTGATGCAGCATCGTATCATGCCAAGTAATAGCTATCTATACATAACTATATTTAGATTCACCAGCTGCTGTTGTGTAAGTCACTCCCAAGTTGTAAAAACAATCAGCCTCCAAGGAATTTCTTCCAGCCTGCCTTCTTAGCCTTCTGGGCAAGGTGGCCAAATGTGTCCCATACTGTGATCAGTTCACAAGGCAGCTGGCTTCACATGTGGGATGTGCTTTATTTTGTAATTTTGTAAAAGTAAGTCTGTAAAGGATTGTTCGCTTTTTGTTTCAAGGGTTAGAGGCTACATTTGGTGTTTAATTTGCCTTCCTTCATGTATCCATCTTCAGTGGATCATGTGCATAATACATAGCAGCCTCTGTGACCTCCAATGCGTACCATGAGGTTGTCTGGCAACACTGACTGACATCAAACCAGGGGACAGCATGCTTTATGTACAAGATCCACTGATAATTAGTAAGATCCTAAATAGCCTATACAACAGATGAATATGATATATCTAGATAAAATAACATATAGCAGTCACCAACAGCAGAAAAGCACATTCAACCACAGCAAAAAACAGGGATTCAGGGAACAAATCTTACTTAGATGAATGATTGGTCTTGTGAGGATTGTTTGAGGACAATCTGTAGATAGGGAAAAAGAGAAGTTCAGCACATAAGGAAATTTAATTGGCTGCAAGATAAGGACAACAACCTGAGTTTTCTTCAGATTAGTCAAGGATAAGGTAGTTTTTGGAGTACAAGTTAAAAGATTTCTGGAAAATGGTTTCATTTCAAAAACCTTCTGAGGGGTAAAAAGCTAAGCCCCGCTAAAGTTGAAACTCTAATGCCTCCCATACATAGATAAGCCCTTCTGATGAGAAATTAAGATCCATGAAAACAGCCTTACCTTTCACGACGCTGTCTTGCTTGGAATAGGCCGTACCAAACTCAGCTGTGACCTGTGAATGAGGAGAAGACATTTTTATGGCAAGGTTCAACGCTAGTACAATTTCCATTTGGCAGATTTTTGGCACCCAAGTGAAATTGTGGGTGTTAAATGTCTACGGCGAGGTGTGGGTGCCAAGTGTCCCTAAGTGCGTCCATATTTGATCCTGTTGTTTTTTATCATTAAAATGCAAGAGCAAAGATCACGACAAATGTATTTGGAAGCCCAATTGCCTGCCATACATTAGAACAGTGGTTCTCAACGTGGGGTCCGGGGACCACCAGGGGTCCTTGAGGGCATTCCAGGGGGTCCCCAGCAAATTGATGAATTGTTAAACTTCATTATTTGTTTCTCATTTTAGAATGACTATTTTGATCATAGTTCCACCGTTATCTCTCTACCTACAGTACAGCTAGTCATGGGATTCTACACAAAATCATATCTGACAATAAAAAATATTCTCAGATTTGGGTCCGAGAGACAAAATCTCATCAAATGGGGGTCCGTGGCCCTAATGTGGACTAAATTAGGGGGCCTTGATATGAAAAAGGTTGAGAATCACTGCCTTAGAAGACATTTAGTCTGACGCACTCTCCCATTTAACAACAATTTGCCTCAAGTCATGAGTTTTTAGTCCTTGGGCTGCTCACATTTTAAGATTCTGTTAAGACTGAGACTCATGCAGCATCACACATTAAAAGAGTCCAGCAGGATTTTTCACAGATTTGGTCGTAGCTCCAGGTTTTCGGTGCATGTGAAGGGAGTGTGAATGAATCTACAACATCCCCCTCCTCCACCATCTACACACACACACATACACATGCAGCAAACCACACATACACAGCACAGCAGAGACAGAAATAAAGAGAGCGATCAACTCTCGTTCTCTCCTCCGGTTAAACGGTCCAACGGAACCGGGACTTGCGCTTCCCCGCCGGCATCGCCGTGTTTACCGCTCTGTCTGTAGAGCCGTGTCACCTGTCACTACAGGTGCGGACGTCAGCACCTGATTTTGACAGTGTAACGTTATAAATCGCTTCGTTGACAATCACACACCGTTTGAGCCAAGACTAAACACTTAATATAATATTAACGGCTCCGACTGAGTTTCCACCTAATGATTGTGGATTTTATTCCGACTCCGAAATTTGTCTGAAACTGTGAAATCGCTTCAAAAAAAAAAAAAAAAACACATCAGAAGAAGATTTCCAGGACCGTTTCCCCCTAAGATGATAGTTTTGTCTAATAATATAACGTCTAATAATTTATCACACTGACCAAATAATAACATCTTGTCAGTCACCAGTCATTGCTCCGCTTTGCCCCCAGAAATATAGTTTGGGAGTTTTCAAATGATATTAGGATGCAGGGATGCTTTAGGCAGTGATATGTAGCGGTAATTAATAATGTGGGCAGCATCTTCTGGGGTAGAAGACAAAAATATTATCTTGTACTTCTCTGGTGTATATTTGTGATATTTAGAGCTGTTTATGCATTGTTTAAATAGGCTGTGTAATGTATGTATTTACTGCTTGGCCTTAAGGCTTAAGTGAAACAACCACCAGTGTAAACAAAAATCTATTTCAGAGAAGCATAGTTTTTTTTTTTTTTTTTTTTTACCCTTACAAGCCTTTCTTTATGTGTTTTTTTTTTTTTACCCTTAAAAGCATCTCATTATGTAAATTCAGTTTGATATAGCCTAGGCTAACTTCAAATGCATCCTATGAATATGTGTCATAGAGATGCTGCTACACACCTGAAAAGCCCACTACATTGAGTTTAGATGGCTTTATTTAATCTGTGTAAACCTAAATATTCCCACTTTGGAAACTTACCGCTTGTCCTTTAAACGCGGGGCTTATGCAGAATAGGAACACCGCGCAACAGCCGAACAGCAGGAACAAAGTGGCGAGTCTGAGGCGCGTCTCCTGCCGCTTCATGTCCCGACAGTGCGCGAGCAGCACCAGCAGCGACTCGTCCGGGCGCGCGCCGACCTCCACGTCCCGCAACGCGACTTGGTCCTGTGCATTCCGTCCCATGGTGGCAGGTCTATCCTCTCTGCGGCTGTTCGTAAACTGGCTCCCAGAGTCCCGTCAAACTCGTGTTCCAGTGTTACGTCCATGGTGGAGTTTTATATGCCCGTACAGGGAGCGCGGGAACCGGATAACCCGCCGCCTACACCACCTCCTCATATCGACCCGGTGCTGTCTGGTCATGCAGATGGGAGGGGAGGAAGAGGAGGAGGAGGAGGAGGAGGAGTAGGAGGACAACGACGAGGAGGAGGAGCAACAGTACCTGCTTGGATTTAATCCTCAACTCAGCATTTTATTTAGCCTATCCTAGAGGCATGGACGACCATGCCTTCAATGACGTCAGTTCAGTCTTGGCTGAAAAGCTTGTTTTGACTATTACATGGTCTGACTAATAACAAAATAATTAACATAATTTCCAGACGTCCTATAAATAAGAAAATAGGACAATGCGTGGCACATCTTTGTCTGTCTAAATGATGATTTGTAAGCATAAATTGAGGAATGTAGCCTACCTGCAAGTAGCACTAGGGGGGGTGCACTGCCCCCCCTAGTGGCCATAGCTGAAGTTGCTTTATTTATTTATTCTTATTATTTATTTATTTTGCTTTATTACAGAGATTACAAGAGATACATCTTTGCATTACATTGTCATTTAACATCATTGATAATGAAAAGGGGGTGCACTGCCCCCCCTAGTGGCCATAGCTGAAGTTGCTTTATTTATTTATTCTTATTATTTATTTATTTATTTATTTTGCTTTATTACAGAGATTACAAGAGATACATCTTTGCATTACATTGTCATTTAACATCATTGATAATGAAATTTAAAGATAGAAATTAATTGTAAACTGAACAGCCAGGCTAACTCATCAAGCAGGCCATAAAGCTACAGAACATGTAATTCTGTAATCAAGTCAAGCTTATTTATCCCTTTATCACAAGCATGTCTCAAAGGGCTTCATATACATAGGCTACTACTCTTGTACATTGCTGCTCCCCCCCTTCTCTCAGAACTTCTGAAAACACATCTGAACTGAATGCCCAGCCCAGGGGTTCTTTTCACTAAACACTCACTCAAACCTTAAAAAATTCTTAAATGTATTACCTTGCCTATCTGTAATTGCGCAACTGTGCAATGACTTCCAAATTTGAAACAGCAGAAATACACTGTGCATTGTGCAGTGTTTCATTTAGCATTTAGATTGTATTATTAGCCTTCAGCTACCAGCCCTTACCAACCCTAGCCCTAGCCCTAACCCTAAGCCGGATGAGGAGGCAGCAACAGTTGGCACACACCCAGGCCAATGCACTGAACCAGACCATGGGAAAGCCAGTCAGAATTTTTTCTGAGTGAGGAGGCAGCAACAGTCGGCACACACCCAGGCCAATGCACTGAACCAGACCATGGGAAAGCCAGTCAAATCCCATTTTTTCTAAACCTAACCCTTGACAACAAACTTTAGAAAAGAGGTGAAAACAACAACACAGTTGGCCCGCATGTGTGGCTCTTTGTTTATATCATGAAGTCTCATGGAAATTTCCACATAGCACACGTTAGTTTCAGGATTAGTTACAGGCTCTGAAATCGCTTACTGCAAGTTCAATGAGGAATTGAGAACTTAAATTACTTTCTCATCTTTTAGACTCAACTGCATCTCTCATTGAATATTTTGATTGTTTGGCATACTTTCATATGTTCATTTGACATTGTCATGAAATGTTAAATGTTTTCATTAAATGTTTATGGCTGTAATACCTGTGCTATACCTGACCCTGATTTGTAAAGACTTTCTTGTGTGATTTGCTGAAGCATAAGACAAAGTGGCCACTTTCCCACTCTCTGGATCCTTTGATCCATCTGTATAAATCTGTAAATATGAACTCCATTCTTGTTGCAGATGAGACTTAACTTCCTTGACTATATCTCCTGGTTTCTTTCTTCTGTTATTATTCAATATGTATAGATCAACTTCAGGTTCTGGGATTAGCCATGATGGTACAACTGACCAACAGACTGGAGGGCACACATTAATATTAATAATACCAATTTCCTCCACCTTAGACTTTAGCTTATTTCCAAAGTTTGTTTTGGCCTTTCTCGCTTCACGTCCGTTTAGAGATAGGCGATTGAATTTCTGTCCAATCGGCGCTATCCGGCTGGGTGGCAGCACAGGATGACTGGATAACTGGATAGGTGTTACGGCTAGGCTAGTGAACCCAAGCGCAAGACACAGACAGGAGGCAATGAGTACAGCCCAGAGACAGTTTATTTACGGAGCTGGTAGCTGGGGCGAGGGCTCGGGCAGGTAGCTGGAAATCTGGAGCTGGGGATGAGGCACAAAGCTGGGCCGAGGCAGGACAGGGAAAGGGCAGAGGAGAGCTAGGCAGAGCAGACGAGGAAGGAGGACTGGAGACAGAGGCTGGAGTCTGGCATGGCAGGCGGAACGGTAGCTGAGTCTTCCCAAGAACAGAGCGTATGATCTGGCGGAGAGCGGATGGCAAACCGGGGATTATGAACTGTGTGCTGATGAGAAGCAGGTGAGCAGACTGGTGATGAGCTGATTACAGGCAGGTGTGCCGGAAGAGCTTGAGCTGGGAGCCGGGAGAACGAGGGGAGACCACGCCCACACACACCACAAGACAGACAGACAGAGACAGACAAAAGATCACTGGGAACACAGGGAAAAGGAAACACAAGGAAAATACAAGGGCTAGGCAGGGATCATGACAATAGGTGGTGTGCAGTTTGGGTGGTGGGTGTCTGGTAACTGGATAGGTGGTGTGCAGTTTGGATGGGGTTTTGAGTGAAATGGCTCTCCATATTCCTCTGTATATGGCGCTGGCATCACATACCTATCCTTAGTTTTATTCCAGACCACAACAGAAAGCTGCCTGGTAGAATGTAACTTTTCTGGCCGCTACCGCACTACTTGATCAATAAAACAGCTTCGCTACTGAAAACGCCATTTGATTCAAAAACACGCTACTACCACACTACTGAGAAATGTAGTTAAACTAGTAGCGCCGTTACTGCCCAACACTGACCATACGCACATCCCATAAACTTTTTAGCAGGTGCTGGAGTGTAGTGAGCTAAAGTATTTAATTAAGAGAACGCTGCACACTGCTGCCAATGCTCCCATATATTTATCTTACAGCGTTTTGATAGGTCTTCATCAGGTCACGATCACCACTGGCCAATTTCAGTAAGTAAGGCCTTACTGATTGGTTCTTATGAGGTTCTTACGATTCTACTTTAGCTTCAGTTAGCTTCAGGCTACATGCATGATACTGGTACTGTGTGGGAGAAACAGGCCTCCCGATCTTTAAAAGCAGTGACAGATTTAGCAAACTTAATCTCAGCAGGTAACTCTTTCCAGAGTTTGGGGGCCTGGACTGCAAAAGCCTGATAGCCCTAAGGGGTTAGTAGATCTTTGATATAATTAGGGGCCTGGTCATGTAAAGCCTTGAAGGTCAACAGTAAAATTTTAAAATCAATGCAAAAATGAACGGGAAGCCAATGCAGGGCGGCAAGAAATGGAGTTATATGATCTCGTTTTCTCGAACCAGTAATAATCCTAGCAGCAGCATTTTGAACCAATTGAAGGCGAAAGAGGGAAGCCTGAGTAATACCTGTGTAGAGGGTTTGCTGCGGTTTGTCCCTGTTGTCGCAGTTTATGTGAATTTTGGTTAGAATGTCGCTTTGACTAGTACGACTGCCCGATTAACATCTATAAACATGGGTATTTTCGAAAAAATGAACGTGGAAGAAGTAGAATTGTGAAACAGAATTATGTTCTGTTTCAGCCTGAACTGACCAGAGAGATCGGGTGCCAGACGGGACAGGCTAACATGAAGCCCAACAGGAGAAGCAAAGGTGAGTCATAATATCAGCAATATCATGTTTTATTTTGTATAGGACTGTGCCGTATCAATGATTAATGTAAACTTACAATAAGAGTTCCTGTAGGCCTATACTCAAGTGTGACATGCAGTTCTGCATACTACTGAGGATAAAGTTTCCTGTTGTTTGCAGCCAGTACAAATTCATTACTCAAGTAATACTCAGTTGAAACATTTTCATGTGTTTGTTTTTAATCAGGAAAATACAGTTATCTATTTCTGTAAAGACTACCTCATTGATCAGTCTTTGTATCTTGAAATTTGTTTATCTGTTTCCCTCCAGAAGTTCTGCTGAGAGCTGATCATCTGCTAGAGGTTGCCATCTTTCTACTCGGCTGTGTAACATCTCTCAGACTGTCCACCTGCGCAGGCTACCAATCAAGTTCCACAACAATGTAAAGATCCTCCTCTTCAACCTTCAAGTCCCTCCATTGCCAAGCACCTAATTACCTTTCCAACCTCCTCTACAGTTAAACTTCATCCCTCAGCCTGCACTCCACCATCACCACCAGGCTAAGGTCTGTGGGTGATCAGGCCTTTGGTGTCTCTTCCCCAAGTGTGTTGAATTGCCTGCTGTTCTTTTTGTCTTTGGAAGGTATTTGTAAATTGCTCAGTCACAGACAGCATTAACTCTGTAGTTTATAATGTATACAGTGAACCAGAACAGAGCACATTTAACAGTTAACAAAAGTGTAATCATTTAGGCCCTTCCCTGATAAATAAAAACAACAGTATCTCCAGCAGTCTTTTAATTCAATCCAGGCAACTCTCATATATCAATCAATCTGGTTTTAAATGTATGTTAAAAAAAAATAGGTCATTGACTTCAAAGGTCCTACTACGAGCACATCCTTATTATTATTATTATTATTATTGAACTACTACTACTACTACTACTACTACTACTACTGAAACTAATATAGCTACAACTACTGCAGCTGGTATTACAACTACTACCACTGCTACTACTAGTCTTAGTACTACTGGTTGTCCAAATGATACTATTGTGACCAGTGACTGCTAACACTACTACTACTACTACTACTACAACTGAAATGATTGCTACTGCAACTACTTTGAAAATATTATAATATGTTGGTCAATGTATTTAGAATTAAAGGACTTCGGGCTAAGAATATAAATGCTTTAGCTCCAAGTAATCAAATTCTAATTCTAATATATTTAAACGTTTTGTAATGAATAACCTTTTTTCTACTATATGATAAATTCTTTCTGAATTTTCAAACTGAAGCAAGCATGCAAATTTTCTTCAGAAAATGTAACCTTTTGCATTTCTGTGCTATTTATGTTTTAACATTTTTATGAAATGCTGTTATCATTACCTTGTGAAGTTGCTGCTGCCTCTTAAAGGACATTTCTATCTCCATGGGACTCACTTGATGAATGACATAAAATGTGTATCTCTTATTGTTTTTGCTCCCTGAAATACATATGAGACAGCTGTGGACATGGTAGACCTACAAATAATATCTTTAATGGGGAGGGAGGTTGGAAACCTGTGTAAGTACATTTGTTATACTAAATGTTATGTATTAAAAATACTATGAATACTATTCACTGTATAAACTGACTTTGTTTTCCTAAAACTGACCTATTGAGCACTGGTTCCTCCATCTCCCCAAAGAGCTGCAGGTATGTCCCATAAACAGCCTGTACATAGGGGTTGAGGGCAACAGGTTCAAAACCTGGGTGAATGGTTATACAGGCTGCACCCCCAATCTGCTCACACCTACGCATCACCTGCATGTAATGAAAAGTAGCCTATTATTTTTGTGGTGGTGTCATGCATGGATAAATGTATTATAACCACACAAGTACAGGTGGGTAAATTGCTTAGATGCATACTACTAGAATGTTTGAGCAAATGTAAATATGAACTATGATAATACTTGGTTGGCCGTTTTTTTTGGGGGGGGGGTTTTTTGGACATTGACCTACTGTATTCAATACACGTGAGCTAATGATGTATTCATAGACTTGGCAGTACTGTCGGGTCACAATATCAAATACTGATATAGCTTTTTAGGGCTCTTGGTGTGCTGTTACCTTTGCCACCTCCTTGTAACAGACATTCTGTCTAGGAGAAAGCTTAGCCCAGTGACCACAAGAGCACCTGTTGCAAATATTTTAAAAAAATCAAAGTGGCATGCCATGAAATACGCCTATGGTAAAGTGCAAAAACGGGGCTATTTGTTTATAATACTGACTGTATAAGGTCAATTCTCACGAAGCAAGAAAAAATGTCCATTTGTTCTGTTAGACCAGTAGCCACAACATTCAAATCCTGCGTCTACCATCCAGAGACGTCCCCCATCCTCTCCTACCCCTCCATGTCCTCAGCACCGGCTAACGGCACGAATTGGTATGGCTCTGGACCGCCGTGTCTGGCTGACAGTAGGACACTCCGGAGGCGACAAGTCCTCCACTTCATACAACATTTCTGTCGCGAAAGTGTTTGTGCTGCTAATAGACTCATTAGGTATGTTTATGGGACATATCTGCAGCCCACAGCCACAGATAGATAGCCTAGCTAATCTGTATGTGTGTGTGTGGTTTTGGGTTTTTTTTGTATGGGGGGTGGGGGGGCGCTGCGGGGCTGCGGGAGGGGGCACACGGAGGAGTGACTGGGCGTGTCTTAGCCCCCCCCAGCACTGCCCAAGTTGATACTTTTTTCACGTTCTAGAGGCATTTTTTGAATTTCCAGGGTAGAGGCACTTCAGCCAAAACTCTGGGGTTTAGTTACTCTTTAATGACTTCTTTCCTGCTGTCCAAGACCCCCAATGCCCCATATTTACAATGCTACATAAACAGTATTGTCTAAAAGGCATTTTCAATGTATATTTGGGCATGAGTTGATTAACTCTCATGAGGTGGAATGGTGTTGCATGATCCCTCCTGCATAAGTTCAGATGCTGTTAGTATTTATTTATTTATTGGGTATATTATCATATCATTTTATGACTTAATTGGCTTTGACAACACCAATATGAAGTCGTGTAATATGATGTTGGGCCAATGTGCGGCCAAACCAGCTTGTATGTACTGTTACATAGAAACTACCAGCATCTGAAATTATGTAGGAGGGATGAAACATCATTCACCTCATGAACGTTAATCAACATCAAATCTACATAGCAAATGCTTTCCATACAATAATGTTTATGTAACCCTCTAGATGACTTGATCAGCACAGACAATCATGTCCTGGTTAACACCAACTATGGCTTCTTAGGGAATGAGAGGAAAATCCAACCCATATGGTTTACCCAGGTGTTTACATTATTTTGCATACCCCATGTACTAGACTGATTTACTGATTTAAAGAATATTGCAATCAAATAGTCTATACAGTACTTATCCTTGCTCACCAAGCAGGTGAAAGCTGCTTTTACTTTCTCCGCCTGGACTTCAGTCAAGGTGTTGGTAGTTCTTGAACTGATGGACATCTCAGACAGTTCTTTGATAGTTGAGATTATTGAAGGTCCTGAGAGGCCAGCACCACCTCCTCTATCCTGTCATAGACGTCCTGCAGGCCTGAGGTCTCATCATCCTTTCCACTTGACACATAAAATGCAATTGTCATTATTAGATTTAGTATTGACTACTATTATAGGTGAGAAATCTACTCGCGAAGATTGGAATTGTACCTTGTTCTTTTCCTCTTGCTGCCTTGGAACTCGTTTTGCTATGATAAAGACCTTGTGGGCATTCTGCTTCCAATATATGGAACCTGGGGATACGGGATGACATGGTCACCACTGAGGACCACGTCATTCTTCATAGCGTAAACAGTCTGAAGATACAAATGTTCGTAAACTTTGGTTCCTTCAGAGTCAAGTGTTTTGTTACCCTGGCATCTCTGAGGATTACAGGATCATCTTGAACTTGCTCCATGATGCCCTGTACAGTAGCTTCACATTCCATCCTTCCCAGCCCCTTTAGTCGGAATCTAAAGCAGTAAAACAATAGATTTGTGTAAAGATGCGTTTCACTGTGCAATGACTGTGTGTGTTGCAATAGTGTCTTTAGGTGTGTTGTGTCCACCTGTCTGCACCTCTGCCATTGAGCTTGCAACAGCCATGCATTCCGCTAGAGAAGAAAATAGAAATGAAAAGGAAATTAAAGAGAACCACTTGCATTTAAGTTGTACCCATACTAAGAAGAACATAGCAGTGATTATGCACACAGTTCTCTGGGGAGGCGATCTAGTAATTCTTGTCAGCTATTGACACATGTTGATTTTGGGTACAGGTTGGTGCATCCTACCTGGCTCCTCTAAGATATTTCCATCTGGCATCAATGCCACTGGGTCGACAGAGATGGAGGATATGGAGATATCTACATCTAAAACTGGAATAAAACTGCTTTAATAGCTCCCAAATTGAGGTTTTAAGAAGTCTGCAGAACAGCAAAAGGAGTAATAAACGAGAAAAAAATATAGAAGGCAAATTACAAGGAGTGAAGAAAGTGAGATAATGTGGTAATCAGTGTAAAAAGAATGATCATAACTATCATCTAATTCATGAGTTATCTTTTTTATTTAAATGAGTGTCAACAGCAGAAATTCATTAATCATGCAGTAGAAGCAGTGGGTTTTATTTGATGAATTAGTTTGCCATGGCTGCATGTCATCTGGAAAAGAAACAGAAGAAAGAAAGGAAGAAAGCAATACATGAATCTGTTTAAAGAACATGGCTTACATGCAATCATCATGCTGTTGTCAATAGTGATCATGACGATCAAATCTAGTGGGTAAGAAGTTCTCACTGCAGCCTGTCCTGCCATCTTGCCTCCACACTCCACAGGTTTTCCTTCCATCTGTACAATTACATAACAAAATACTAAATAGCTATGTTAAGTTCTGTTTGCATGTACATATTGTTTGAGTATGTTGAAGAAAATTAGTCCCTGAATGGAGTCATTCCTATGTTCCCAGGGTCTTATGTTCCCCAGATTTATATGGCACATAATGGGAACATGACAAAGGGTCCTATGTTCCTAGGGTCCTATGTTCCCCAGTTCTACATATGTGCTCTCCCAGGGTCCTATGTTCCCAAGGTCCTATGTTACCAGGGTCCTATGTTCCCCAGCTCTAGAAAGCACATAATGGGAACCTGAAAAAGATGTTCCCCAGCTCTGTATTCGCTTAAAATGGTTAGTTAAGGTTAGGGTTAAACATAGGACCCTGGGAACATAGGACCCTGGGAGAGCACATATGTAGAACTGGGGAACATAGGACATAGGACATAGAACATAGATACGCTCCCCCATTGAATTAGCCATCTGATTTTGCCATGTAGTCATTTAGAAATCAAGGAAATTCTATCAATGATAAGGGCAAAAAGGTGTGACGAGGTGAATCATGTGTAAACTGGTGCAAGGTAGTTATTGTTATCAGCACTCATGATGAGATACTGTCAGATACTGACAACAGGTTCCTATGGTTGAATGTTTATGGACGTATGACGTATGGACATTTTTGTCTTACAGTGGACTGGGAATTTACCCTACAGTCCGGGAATTTGGGGGCGGTCACACTTTTTTTTGTCTGTACTCCAGCACATTGGATTTGAAATGAGACATTGACTATGAGGCTAAAGTGCAGACTGTAAGCTTTAATTTGAGGTACTGAATTACATATTACACTGATACAAATGTACTTGGAATTTCCTCAAAATTCACGCTGATCATACAAACTCTGAGATAACATTTTTACCTAAGGAGGTGAATAGAAAGGATCCCAGTCTCTGTCTCTCTTGCTGTATAGGGGGGGCACTGGAAGTCATCAGGCCATCCACCCAGCTGCATGAACACACTGGCAAACTTGAAAGGGCATAAACCTTTATAGTCAAACTTCAGAGAGATGATAACCTACCTACATTCGAAGGCCCTGTGTAGGACATGGGTGGGGTCCTGTAGGATGGAGTTGGCTTTCCGGAGCGTTAGCTGATCGTGCAGTGAGGTCAGAGACCGTAGGGGGTGGCCTATGATTTTGGAGCAGGTGTTCACATTATTCTGGAGGCGCTTCTTGTTTTGGATTGTGAGAGTAGAACCAGCAAATGAATGAGAAGGTTATTATGCTTTCAATGAAGGAGTTGTAAAATGTGTTGAGGATATTTCTGCTTACCCCAAAGGAGTTTAGCTTCCTCAGGAAATACTGACGCTGTTGGCACTTTTTGATGATCGCCTCTGTGTTGGCTTCAAAGCGCAGTTTGTCATCAATGACAGTGCCCAGGTATTTGTACTGGTGTACAGCTTCCACTGGTTCCCCATGAATTATGGTCGCAGTCCTTCCCACTCCATGCTTGGTGAAATCCACGAACATCTCCTTGGTCTTGGTGACATTCAGCTCCAAACAGGAGCTGTCATGCCATTCCACAAACTCACTGAGGACCGGCCCGTGATCTTGGGCAGGGCCTGAGAGCAGGGGAAGGAGCCTTTTATTAACCAGCAACTTCTGTGTTCTTAGGGTGAGGAAGTCCATGATCCACAGAATTAGCTGGTGATCCAGGTTGAAGCAGTTCATAAGTTTTTTTAGCCAGGATGTGGGGTTGTAGGGTGTTGAAGGCAGACGAGAAGTCCGCGAACAGGAGCCAGGCAGATGTGTTTGGGCCCTCTAGGTGTTCATGGCCAGCGTTCAGTATAAAGAGTTTGGCATTGTCAACCTCTCTCTTGGCGCGATACGCAAACTGAAGAGGGTCCATCTGTGCGGCTGTGGCGTTGGTGATGTGGCTTTTCACGATCCTCTCGAAGGCCTTCATGATGAGGGAGGTGAGGGCTATAGGTCTGAGGTCATTCAGGACCTTGGGGCTGCTCTTCCTGGGGATGGGGATGATTGTGGAGTGTTTCCATGACTGTGGGACTGTAGCAGTAGCTAGGGAGCTCTGGAATAGCTACTGGAATACTCCTCCTAGCTGCTCAGCACAAAATTTCAGTGTATGGCCACAGATGTTATCTGGGCCAGGGGCTTTCTTGGCCTGTGTCCTTTTCAAACACCTTACCACAGAGTCGACGTTGATAATGATGGGATCACCCGGGGTCAGGCTGCTGATGGTGTCTGCCATATGTGATCGGTGATCTTTCTCAAGCCTTGCGTAGAAGGAGTTTAGATCGTTGGGGAGGGATTCATCAGTACTCCCAGCCACACAGACAGGTTTGAAGTCTCTCACGGAGTTAACTGCTGCCATGGTCTTAATCCCCTGCCAGGCCGCCTGGAGATTACCCTGTTTGAGTTTTTGTTCAATTTTGTTCTTATAAGCTACTTTAGCTTTTTTTGATGGCCTGCTTCACCTCCCTGTTCACTTGTTTTTTCTCCAACATGGATCCAGTGAAGAACAATCTTTTCTTTTTATTGAGAATAGTTTTGAGGTCTTTTGTGACCCAAGGTTTATTGTTGGGAAAAATGGTGATTGTTTTGGTAGGGATGATATTATCTACACAGAAGGATATGTAGGACGAGACAGTGCTAACCTGTTCGTTTAGAGTGAGATCTGGTTTTAAAAATATGTCCCAGGTTGTACATTCAAAACACCCCCTTAGTGCGTCAATGCCTTGCACAGTCCACTGTTTTATAGACTTGACCACTTTCTCTGTTCTCTGTACAATTGGTCTGTATTCTGGTGCAAGGAGAATGGAATTATGATCAGCAGTTCCAAGAGGAGGGAGGGGCAGAGATTTGTAGGCCCCTGGAACAGAACCATAGCACTTGTCAAGAACCCTGTCAAAACGTGTGGCACATGTGATGTATTGTTGGAATCTTTTCAGTGATTTTTCCATGGAACAGTGGTTAAAATCTCCCAAAATAAATTTGGGGGAGTCAGGTGAAATCAGTTCCAGTCTATTTACAGTGTTCATGATCATTGAACAACATCATTGAACAACTGACAACATTTCTTAATACAAGCAATTTTGGTCTACATCGTATGCAGTTTGGCTTTAGAGCAAATTATTCCACCGAAACTGCTACCTTGCACTTAATAGAGCAAATTAAATCAAGGCTCGATAAAGGAGGAGTAGTTGGTACTGTATTTTTAGATCTGCGTAAAGCTTTCGATACAGTCAATCATGATGTTTTAATATCGAAACTCTCTAAATTTAACTTCTCATCTAGAGCACTGGCATGGATGTCTTCATATTTATCTAATAGGATGCAATGTGTTAAAGTTTGTGACACACTGTCCAGTAACATGAAATGCACAATGGGTGTTCCACAAGGATCAGTGTTAGGTCCCCTATTATTTAGCCTTTATATTAATGATCTCCCTCAACAGTGTCACGATGTAGAACTGCAAATGTATGCAGATGACACTGTTGTCTACACACATGCAAAAACAGCTGAGTTAGCAGCTGCCAAGCTAACAATTGCATTGGATAGGATCACACATTGGCTTGATCAATCATGTCTGAGTCTAAATGTAAACAAGACAAAAGGTATGTTTTTCTCTAAAACCATGGTGCAACCTCCTAACGCAGATATTCTCATCAAAGGTGAAAGGATTGACATAGTCACTGATTTTAAATATCTTGGCGTGATACTGGATCCAAATTTGAACTTTAAGAAACATGTTAAAAAAATGGTTAAAACCATAAAGTACAACTTAGCAAATTTTAGACATATTAGAAGCTGTCTCTCTCTGGACGCATCCAAGATATTTATGCATGCTGTGATTCTTTCCCATATGTCTTATTGCATTACATGTTGGGGGCAGGCTGGTGAAACAGCCATAAGACCTCTTGAGTCCTTATACAAACAAACTCTAAAAACTCTGGACAAAAAGCCAATGCATTTCCATCACTGTAGGGTACTGGAGAAATACAATTTACTGAGCTTTGAGAATTTTAGATTATTTTCAAATTTGTGCTTGGTTTATACAATTTTAAATGGTTTGGCCCCTCCTCCACTACGTGATTTTGTGTATACTCGCTCAGTGGATTCTATTAGATCCTCCAGAATATCCTCTATACGAGATTGTACCATACCATTTCGCCGCACTGAATTTGGGAAATCAGCTTTCTCTGTAAAAGCCACAAATCAGTGGAGCACCCTGCCTGACGATGTGAGGAGCTGCAGCTCCATCAGCACTTTCAAAACCAACTTAAAAAGTCTGTTAAAAGCTGCTCAGCTCTGTACTCACTGACTTTAATATTCTACCGTATGGTCTTTTTTTTGACAAGCATACAGTTGTGATGTACTTTTTTGTGTAGTTTAGTATTTTGTGTCCTGTGTAGAGCTGCAGCAATTGATCGATTGATCGGTTGGTTGTCGGATGTTGAGTTGATCGCCAACTGGTTTGGTGATCGATTGATCGGTTTAAGTGGTTTTTTGGGAGGGGTGGGTCGGAGTTCTCTGATTCCGGCTTCTTGGGTGTGAGTGTTTTCTGGTTTCTTTGCTCCTCTGTGGCGGTGGACTGGGTGTCTTTGGGTTGTGGACAGGGCGGGACGTTTGGGGGCATCGTCTTGGGCTTTGGGGGGCGCTGGTCGATGTTCTTCACCGTTTTCTGGCATTTTGTAGACCGGGCAGCTGGTCGGTTGATTGAGAGGGTGATCGACGGATTGGTCGACAGTGGGGGTGATCATTGGTTGCAGCCCTAGTCTTGTGTGTTCTTTTTTGTATAACTTTGTATGTTGTTTTTACTCTGTACTGTTTGTTATTGTGCTGTTTCTTTGCTTTGACCTGCCAAGGGACTACAGATGTGAATTAGCTTGCAGCTATAATCTGGTACGGTGCATCAACTGGTGACATTTATGTTTGAACTGTACATTGTCCCTTTTAAATAAATAAAATAAATAAATGATGTGTTCAGAGGCTGTGTTCGTGTTGGCTTTGGGATGGATGTAAATAAGAATAAAAAATAGCTGGGGAAATTCTCTTGGTAGATAAAAAGGACAGAGTGACACAGCCAGGAGCTCTATGTCAGGCTTACACAGACTCTCACGAATGATGGCTGCGGAGCACCAGCGCTTGTTGATATCAAGACAAACTCCGCCTCCGTGTACTTTACCGGTACTTTGTTTGTCTCTATCGAGTCTTAACGGGAGGCCAAAACCGTCAATAAAGAGTGCATGATCATGGATGCGACTGTCAACCCATGTTTCCGTGAACGCCAGAATGGAGGCATTTCTATATTCATGCACGTAGTTAACATTTGCTTGAAGTTCATCTATCTTATTTCTCAGGGAGTGGACATTGCTGAGGATGACAGAGGGTAGCGATCTGTATTTATTTTCCCGTTTGAGTTTAATTCGGAGACCGGCTTTCCTACCCCATTTCCTGATTCGTCTACTCCGATGCGTGTTACCTTGCTTGTTATTTGGAGTTTGGGTGAGTAACTCCGCCGGATTATTCCATACATTATTAGTCAGGTCAGTTTGCAGGTCCCGCAGGTTTAATAGGAATTCCCTCGAGTATCCAGGTTGTCGGTCACCACCGAGTAGATAGTCCTTAGTTTCCCAGCCAAAGGTGGCATGTAGTCCGAGTAACAAGCAGCATAAAATCCAAAACAGTTTGTGTGCATCCATGGCTCATGGAGTTGAAAAGGTGATAAAGTAATAAAAGATATTTAAAAATATTTGAGGTCCACAGCAGCAATGTGTGTTCGGTCACGTTCAAAGAGCAGACATAAAGAACATGAAACACAAACTTAAAAAACAATAAAAACGCAGTAAAATCGACAAACACTATGCCAAGAACCAGCCGGCGTTAAGATGGTATCCAGCTATTATTTTAGCTAAATCTGTAGCTAAAGTCAACATCTTGTAGCCATTTTTTAGCTAATTCACTCACTATTGAATTTCATTTTATAGTCTTCACCAATGTATTCAAAAGTAATTACAAAAGAAGTCACAAAAGATAACATAGGCTACAGATAAAATCTATTAAAAAAACAGATATTACAGAAAGAAATCATCATAAAATGTAGCATACCACTGGTTCCACTGGGAACAGATGTGTTAACACACGAGTGGCTGACGGCTCTCTACATTTTCCCTCCTCTGCCGTTGATCTACCTATACTGGCCAGAGTACAGCAGAGGGGGCTAATATTGATTCTGGTAGCCCTTATGTGGCCAGGGCTACCATTCAGAGTGCAAGGGCTCCACCCATGGGACCTAGTTCCTCAGGCACACAGGGCAATTTTCCATCCTCATCTGGCACTTTGACAGTAATACTTGACTTACCTGGATGGTGTGTGTGGGCCTTGTCTCTCTCCCTGCAATTTATTCATGACAATGTATGGTATGTATGGAAAAAAGTCAAAAAGGCTTTTCCCCACACACTGCACTTACTCGCACTTCGCAAACTAGTCCCTACAATTAAGTTGATGCTGCAGTGCGGCATGAGAAATGATGACAAGACCCACAGACACAGGCATACGCTGGTTATGTAGGCTTAAAGGGCACTTTCTCCTAAGGGCGATCAGGCAGGTGCTTGGGCACTGGTTGGCTCCTATGTGCACGTGCCTTGTGACAACCGGTGTTGGGGTCGTTACTCAAAAAAAGTAATGTATTACACATTACTTGCATTACTTTACTTATTTACTCCCTGTAGAAAGTAATTTGTTACACTACTCGTTACATTACTTTTACGTTACTCCATTATGTAACGTTAAACCTTACATATGCCCACATATCAGCACAAATCCCTATCCTAATAAGGAGGACATACACAAGATCTTTCTTTTATGCTCTTTAATACCACAAAGCCGACAGCAAAGTTGGTGAAAACCAGCCCAAAGAGCACTTCACAGAAAAATGTTGTGGCGAGAACAAGGCTCAATTGTATGCCTAGCAGAATCAAGGCGGCACTGGCAGTAGGCTATAACTGCCTCAAAATAAAACTATATCAATATATAAAACAATATAAAAGAGGTTGGCCTTCCTAACACCGCCTAGTACAAATATTAATTTCCTCAAAATAATATATCAGTAAATAAAATAATATAAGAGACTGCCCTTCCTAACACCATTAGATGACTTAAAAGGAAAGAATCATGTTTAAATGGCATATAAACTGCATTTAACGGGCCAAACACACTCAAACAAACACATTTAAATGGCATATGAACTGCATTTAACTGGCCAAACACACTCAAACAAACTCACTTGAGTCGCTCGCTCAACAAACCATGGCTTTATAGTAGACTAGTCCAGCTTATTTGACGTGTTTATCACTAAAGCAGTGGTTATACTTCATGAGGAGGAGTCTCTCAAATCGTGTCAGACAACCTGTTCCTCTTCCATAACTGAAGAACTTATGTAGCGCAAGTAATGACATAATTGTTTGATTAGTAATGTGATTGCTGAATTTAGGAACTGTAACGCGTTACATTACTGCGTCACAGACAAATGTAATGTGATTACAGTAATGTGTTACTTTGTAACGCGTTACCCCCAACACTGGTGACAACCATCCCCACAATGGGCTTGGTTGTCACACAGCATGGGGTTGGTTGTCACAATTTTTACACCTGAACTGTCACCCAAACTGTTGTAGCCTCTCCCCCTAGCGCCAATATTTAAAAAATGGTTTGAGTGAGAGCTCTTCCTTTCCACTCACTGTGCAATAGTTTGGCTTTAGAAGACTTGGATTATGCTGCACAAGCTGTATGGAGTCGTTTTATGGTCATTTTTGCCCCTTTTGGAACTGAATCGGTCCCCGATGACTTCAGTTCTTTTGGAGAAGGCTAGAGAGTAGTTGTATACTTTCAAATTCTTGCTCATTTCTCCAAAGTTGCCTACAGCAGCTTTACTTAAGCGTATTAATGGATTAATTAGCAAATATTAGTATGTTAACATATTTGTCTTCACATAATGCATGGGTGGCATTAATATGAACTCCACATCTGAAAACATTAAAGGATAAATCTGGTGATTTTGGACCTATATATAATTTGTCTCACATACCTGTAGTACTTGGACCCACAGCGAATATTGTCTCTAGAGTCAGCTGTCAGTTGAAACAGCGAGTTCCATTGCCTCTTGCTGCCAACAGTCAGTCCAAATGGCGTTTGTCAAAATATCTAAAAAAAAAAGCCAGTCTGTGAAAACGATACGGCAACCAACCAACATATTTATATCCACGGCCTGGAAAGCAGCAGCACTGCACCATCTCTACTCAGTGGATAGTCTTCTACCAAACTCTATCTGGCTCCATGTGCAATTGTTTACAACCTGACCTGAACGACTGCAAAGCTAGATCACACCACCAGTAACGCACTTTCACCCCACAGCAGTCTGTGCTGCAGCAGAGAAAAAGAGTTCTGTGATTTCCTGATTAGTGAAAGTGTGGTAATGGCGGAATTGTGTCATGATATCAGAGCTAATTAGGGGTTCAAGCCCCGAAGGGGCTGAAACCCTCTTGTTTTTGTTCCGGTTTGTTATTATTATTTTCCTGCCACGTTGGCGCAAATTCCCGTGAGTTGGTACATCACAGAGACATCAAATTTGGCCCAATGACAGATATTGGTAGCCATTACTAGGTCCAGAAAAATGAACCCAATTGGCCTGAAGGTGGCACTATAATTAAAGGTTTTACGTTAAAGGCCATAACTTCCGATTTTCACGAAACTTGGTCCACATTATACAGGTGACCATACTCTACAACTTTGCCATTTGGACCCTCAAGGTCCGCCTGGAAAGTTTTTGAGATATTTTGAAAGTTTTGAAAAATGAAGCATGGCGTTAGTTCAGGCAGGGCGCGGACGTCCCGCGTTGCTAGTCATCTACCAGCTGACCGCCACGCACACCGGTCTATTTAAATGGCCTCCTCCTACACTGATTCCTGCTTCACAACTGCTGCACACTCTGCTGCTTGGTAAAGCTTTACCTCCACCTCCCCAGCCTCCACCTGTTATAGTCTATGCAGTCGAGCCCGCGGTGGCTCTTAAGTGTCAACGCTGCTGAGTGTTGCTGCTCTGGCTCTGCTGTGTATTCTCCCTTGGGGGGATTTGCATGGCGCCCCTGCTATACCTTCAGCATGCTTGCTGGGTACGCAGGGAGCTGCTAGAGCAGGGCCATAACTGTAATACTATAAGTTGCAATTAATGGTTTTATCTTGTGACTAAAGTGTTCCTGACTGAAACACATTTTTAACATCTCCTACACTGTTTGACCGATCACCACCAAAATTATATTATATTATATAATTGTATTATATTTATGTAGCATCTACAGACCAATCTCATTAAAAGTTGTTAAAAGGTTGTTGATGTCTAAAGTCATTTAAGATATTAATTTTTTAATTCGAGAGAGAGCGTGGCCTGTCAGCTAAATTGTCATAACTTCATGACTGATTGTCCAATCATCACAAAACTTTATGAACATGTTCAGATATCACCAATGACCATGTGTGCCCAGCTGTTTTAATCTTGAACAGTAGGGGGCGCCACAAATGCGAAAAGTTTATATCTCGTAATCGGCTACATGAATTCGTACGAAATTCGGTTTGCACGATCTAGGGTCATGACTCAGTCGATGCATAAAATTTGGTAATGATTGATTAAAGTGGGCCTGTCTTATTACAACAAATCTAAATTTCTAGACATTTCACATTCCAAAATTCAAAAAATCTAAATAAATCCCCCGTACGTCCTACAGAGCTGAAATTTTTTCAGCACATCCACTGAATTGTGACAGAAGTTTGCCTCACTGCAACCTATGGTCAATTCAGAAGTCCGTCACTCTATATTTTTCAAAATATGCAAAATCAATTAACATCTATATCTCCACAAGTCTTCATTCATATGCTACCAAAAGTTTCATAGACATTCTCTAGATGGTAGTTATCAAGTGTTTCAAAGGGTGTTCAGATCGGTCAAACGGTGAGTCTGCAGTGATTTTCAATATCTTGCTGTAATTTGTACTGTATGCACAACATTTTCTATTTCATCTAATTTTTAAACAAATTTCACCAAAATGTTTGACAATACACTCGAGGAACAGCCGGTTGATGTGTGAATTTTTGGAGAGGGCGTCAGGAAACTACCTGCGCCTGGGTAAATAGACAAAAATACCCCCGTTTTGCACATGTGATGTCATTGCCTCAACTTGTGAGAAAGTGTGTGAAAACCATGTCTTCCCCAGTGGTGCAGGCAGTAAGCACCTTGTCTGACGATACAAAGGTCCAGCGTTCGACTCCCCAGGTGGCCAAATCCTACTTGCCAACAATGTAGCAATTCATGCATGTAGTATGCAAATAAATAAATGTAATCAAGTTCAATTTACATGTCAGTACCGTTCCGAAAAGGCTTGAACCCCTTTCATGGCCGCTTGCGGCTATATTTTTAATTTATATACTTTGCAACTTTTCCATTTACTCTCAACTTCCCTGTGGATCCTACAAATAGCTCGCCTTTTCAACCGACAGCTGACTCAGGAGTCAATAAGGTCTGTGGGCCCAAGTTTATTACGTATGTAAGGCAAATTATATATAGGTCTGAATTCACCAAACTTATCCTTTAAGGAGTTAAAGTAGTTTCATCATTTTTCTATCATTAATATGCAAATTTATGCAGCTGAGTGCTCCAAAATCTAATCAGATCATCTCCTCTATAGGGGGAACCTGCGATGTAAGTATGAAGTTTCTATCATGTATTGTTATTGAGTTATTAAGTTCACAAGAATGAGTTAGGGTTAGGGTTGCAACCCTGTGATTGCAATTAGGCCTTCATTATGAAAAATAAGTTGAGGAGGAGGGGGAGAGAGGGGGTTTAGTATACAAGTCTGAATCATAACTGTCCAACTGCCCGTGGGCGTATGACTAGAGCATTTTGATGGTATGAAATGCTCAGTGTTTCACATGTAACAGGATTGAAATTCACATAAACTGTGACTACATAGTTCCTCTTTTTTCTCTGTCTTAAGTGTGCACTCTTCTTAAAATGTCACAAATGAAGGAGGATGGACACAGAATAAAGAAGCACCTCTATAGTTGGAGAACTATCCCACAGTAAGCAGACCTTGGTAGTCAACATTTTACTGCTGTTTTCTGTTGGTCAGTGGATGCATCCCCTGTATGAGTAGTAAAAGACCAAAGCAAGCTGACGCCAAATAATGAAAAACCTCAGACAACTTAGCTCCTAGAAATCCTTTATACATTAGGAAAAGGTTTTTGCACATGCCTACCCCAGTGTTTGCAGACATAAGGCAAAAGCATGTATTGCCTGAAGGTGAAATGGCAAGGGAAATGTTTTGTAAAGCCGTGTTATGGGTAGCCTGATCATAGTTCATTTGTGGTCTCAGAATATTATCACAATCTGTGCAATCAGACATTCAAGCATGATAATATTAATTTAACTTGTGAATAAGTCAAATAACCAAACAATTTGATTAGAATTGCTTCTAATCAATTCCTTCTAATCATTCCTTCTAATCAATTTGATTAGAACTGATTAGAAGGAATGGGGTTACACTTGTGTTCCTTGTCATTGCATTACATTGCCAAAGGTAGATTGGTGACAGATGGTGAACAGAAAGCATAAAAAAGTATAAGTCACAATGGAACACATAGTATCAACACTTCAAAGTTAAAATCTGGAAAGACTTCTGAAGGGAGTCAAAATGGAGCTGGGGAGTTGTGGCGATGACTGTTTTGCCAGACAACATTTTAATAAACACAGACAGTCAAATGAGTTTCTAGCATGATATTCTAATTAGATATCTTAAAGCAACAATTAATCAGTAGTGAAACAACAACCTCCCACTGGAAACTATTTACATGAAACTAATGGCAAACTCATGGGCCACTTGCTCTCAACTTGCCTTTCCACTGCACAAGTCTTGATAAATGAAGAGATACTGCATAGGCTGTAGGTTGGCACTATTTCTATACCTTGATGCTGTATCATCTGTACTAGTGGCATGCTTCAAACGGCCATCTTATGCTTCATCCTTGACAATCATAAACTTTTTTGCTGTAAACTGATGTTCCTGGTTGTACCTGGTGACAATCCTCACTGCTCTACCTCTCCCTCCATTCGGGGGGCCTAGTTGGTATGGTCCTGTACCCACTGACAGAGCCTAAGGCAATAAGCTGGGGGGCTGACGGTGGAGAAGGTCTGCCGTGGATGTCTCAGCCTCTTCCACCAATGCTCCAGCCTCTTCTTGAAACTGTAAACGGTGAAGATGTCAATGATGCCAATGAAGTAGCGATGCTCAGGCCCGTCAATGACGTGCAGAGGGTTCTTGAAGTTGGGCAGCAGGCGTCGGTTTTGAGCCCTGAAGTCCTGAAGCTCGGCTGAGTCACCGTCTGCCCCAGCATGCTCTAGGCAGGGTTGGACAGGGCTCGGTGCGTTTCCCGGCTGCGGCTGCCTCAAACAGCAGCCGTCGGGTTCTGACAACAGTAGGGTGGAGTCGTCCTCAGGAACTGCCCCAGGGACAGTGGCAAGGCCTGCATGGATGGGGCTGGAGCCTGGGTTTACAGATCTACAAGGAGAAAGACAAAGAGACGGGGAAAAGAATGTGATTGAATAAACACAAATCAGGATACACCTGCATTGTAAAACATAATGCTAATAAGGTCTTGAGATGCAGAGATATAAAGATACCTTAAAAAGATACACACACTTGTAAATTTGTACTTCATTACTGACTGGATAAACTCATATCAGTCATATCAGTTTTCTCTCTGTCTCAGTTTTCTGTCTCAATACAGATGACTTCAAAGGGGAGTGGACAATGCACTCATTAAAGTAGAACAAATGAAATAAAGTAAGGGCCAATGATAATAGGCCCTAGTGAAAGAAGCTACAACGTTTAGGTAACAGATCAAATACTGAAAATGTAACGTTAAATCCGACAGAGGCACTTGTTGCTGCAACTTCAGCACAAGGTTATTATAGTTTTGCATTTTTCATTAGTTTTTATTTTTATTTCGTTTTGACTTTTTGTTTTCAATTTCAGTTTAGTTTTAATTAGTTTTTAAAGCGGGTTTGCTAGTTTAGTTTAGTTTTTATTTTTTGAAAATGCTTAGTTTTAGTTTAGTTTTTATTAGTTTCAGTGTTAGTTTTAGTCTTTTTTGTAATATGGGGTATTTGTCAGGAGCGAGATTCAAAAATTCAAAATACTAGGCTTATGTATGAAATAAATTGACAAAGATGAAAACTAAAGACATTTTCTCTATAATTTTTTTTAGTTAGTTCTATAAACACAATACAGTTTCAGTTAGTTATCGTTTTTTTGCAAAGCCTCGTTTTTATTTTTATTTCAGTTAACAAAAATGTTTTTTCACACCTAGTTTTTGTTAACGATAATGACCTTGCTTCAGCAGAGCTCTCTCTGTTGTGTGTGACGCTAGCTTCTGGGTAGCAGCATAAAGACGGAGGTATGGAGAGATCGCAAGTTCTTGTTGATCTCGTCTAGCGGTGCATGTACGCGCCTTCGAGCTTGTGCGCCCACTTCAGACGGGGTGCGCGCTAACGTGAACGCGGCTTTGAGCTCAGCGGCTACAGTGAAGATTTCGGCTTAAAAAAAAAGGTGTGAATGACGTCTTTTCGAGTCAACTTGGCATCTCGGGGCTTCCGGAGACTTGGATTACGCCGGACGAGCTGTATGGAGCCATTTTACGTTTTTTTTTTTCGGTTACTTTTTTTTACGTCCCTGTCTTAAAACGTAAAACTTTGGTTGTTTAGGAGAATGCTGCGACGCTGTTTTGCTGTGAAGCTCCAGGACTGTTTTGTGGACTAAGAAACTCCACCTGAGTAGATAATGACTGAATTTTCATTTTCGGGTGAACTATTCCTTTAAAGGAAGCAATTCCTGTCTGATACAGGGCTGTGACGGTTACCATATGGCTGCAATACCGCAGTCATGTGATGCCTATGGCGGGGTTTAGCTCAGCAGCATTGTTGATATTCATGTTTGGATATTCCATGGAAATACAAACGCACAGTATTATGCAATCAATGCTTTCAATTCATCCACGGACAGGATAGTGCACGTTTCATGTGCTGGAGCTCTGCAGGTAAGTGAGTAATTAAATGTGTGAAATTAGTTTGCATGACATTTTGATGGCGTTGATTTATATATGGAGGAGAAGAACAGACTTTCCTACCCTTCTATCAATGCCCTGTAGCCCGTTGTACTGGTGTAAGTTGCGGGTATGTTGCAGGGAGAAAACATACTGGCATACCTTAATTAGTAAACAGCCCAAAAATGTTAATGATATCTTGAAAACTGAGTGCACAGTAGATGGAAATGTGCAGCTGCAAATTGTTTGATAAACTGATAATGTGATATGTTCAAGATAGTTTGATCAATCTTCATCAAACTAAATACAAATTATATCTGGACTGTCAAGATGAGGTCTGTAAAGCCATGTGTAAATTGATTAATGTGGGGCGCTAGTACAGTTACAATATCCTTTCTGAGGCTTTCAATGTAGGTTAGACGATCACCTATGACCTATCACTTGTCCCTTTGTTTTGTTTCCCCACTGTGACACATTGTGTGACAAGTGACCATTTTGAAGTTTCATGAAAAGTAAATCAACACTAAATCACACAGTGCAGAAAACTCAAAGCAGGTGTTTGACATCATCTGTCAATGGCAAAATACCTGAACGTCATCACTGATTGGGGTGTGGCCAGACCTTTCAACCCATAGAGAGCAGTGCAGCAGCAGTTTTCTGGCCCATGTGACTTTATTCGTTAATGGAGAGCATTACAATGTTCTATAAAGTGATTAGCACTGTCAATCATAGGCTGCACAATACTTCTCCCTTTAGTTAGTTTCTCCTCACTAAACCTATAACAGGCTCAGTAGGTAAAGCATCAGCCTTTTCTCTGGAAAGTTGGGGGATCAAATCCAGACTTCAAGTCATCAAGAACACGTCATAGAAAGTTTGGCTATTGTGAACAACTCCAACAATGTGGTTGCAATTAACTTGACAGGAGTCACAGGCCAAGACAATAGCTGGTGTTAAGCCATAACTAATAAACTGTCTGATCTTTACAACATGTCAGTATTTGTGTGTGTCTTTCTACCTTCTGTAATGTTTTGTCTGTCTGTCTGTCTTTTCAAATTGTTAGGAATTCTTGGACCCCGCAAATGCCGGCTATATTTTCTCTTTATTTTTACTATTTTCCATATTTTACAATAATAGCAAATACATCAAAACTATGAAACAACACAAATGGAATTAAGCAGTGACCAAAAAAGTGTTAAAAGAATCTAAAATATAAGATAGTTTTGATTTAAGTAGCCGCCCTTTGCCTTGATGGAAAGGCAAACGCTTTCATACATAGGATCAACTTCACTATTTACTGTATATTTGTCTAAGAAACTAATTTCCAGCATTTAAGCAGAAGCCTTTAGATCAAAATGGCTTTAAGAGAATGAAAAACATAGAACATTCAATCAGGTGGGTCCAAACTTTTGACAGGCAGTGTATATATAATGTGTAAGGACATATAAGAAGGACCATAGATGCACTGACTTTTTGGTTCTCATGATGAGAGTGGCGAAGGAGAGACACTGGTGGCGCTCATCGCGGTGTAAGGGTTGATGGGCCAGGAGGAGACTGTAGTCCAACACATTGAGCCTCTGGAGGAAGTGTGTGTCGAGCTCCACCTGTCGCAGGAGCCAGGGACGCTGCTGGTCTGTTCACATACACACACACACCACACATAATGTCACTCTACACTCTACACCATAAGTCCAAGTGGCACGAAATCTGCTACACATCCATCTAGCCTTACAAATAAACCCAATTTATTTTCACCTGTAAAATCCACTTAGGGTAGTGGATTAGGCAGTTAGGGTAGATCAAGGTGAGGAGGCAGCTTTAAAAGGGATTTTGAAGCCTACATTTAGGACATGGAGTGTGGACTGTAAGTGAGCCATTCAGAGGGTGAATGGTCGAGCCAATGGAATTCTTTTCCTTCGAATTTCCAGTTTATGGTAGGCTCATGAGTTTGAGTTTGTCAAAAACTGCAAGGCCGCAAAGGGTTTTTGATGCTCAACAGCAGGAACAGCAGGAAAAACATTTCCAGGTCTGATGAACTCTGATGCCAATGGGATGACTAGGACATGGAAAAAACCACATGCATCCATCACCACAACTGTGGTCTGGCAGAGGTGGTGATTGCCTGCGGTGAGCCTTCCTGTGTGTTCGATGGAAGTGGTGCAATATTTGAATGCAGTATTTGAATGTGTTCTAATGTGTTGATATCTGAACATCAGAGGCAAACATGTGCCCTCTGGTAGAATCTGTATCCATCTCTGAAAGCTCACCCTCGGATGTAATATTGCGATTATACAACCGTTACCAACAAAAGATATAAACAAATGTATTCATATTGTGGGGCAATTCGCTCTCAAAATAAAAAACTTCTTGCTAGTGTTATCTCCGTTTCCCTGGAAATACCTGGGGTCTGACTAATGACTGTGAAACAATCAGTCCTGTCAGTAGACTCCTATGTAATGGAACCTAGTTTGCTAGCTCAATCGTGTTGTAACTAAGATATCTGCTGAAAAAAATGATTTTTCCATGGACAGATTTAGCTACTACGTCCGCGAACTTCACATGTATTTTTAAGCTAGTAGCGCCGTGTCACCGACTCACCGGCACAGCTGATGGAGGATGCCAGAGCGTCTGGTAACATCAAGGCTGAACAGAGTTATATTTAAATATATTGTATAATAATATATGGCGGAGTAATATTTTTAGTGATGAGCCAGGTGTGCTGTCATGCTGATTTGATCACGTTCTAAATGTCTAGTTGACCAATCAGATTGCTTGGTCGGAACTACCTGTTGTATAATGGACTTTTTCTCAGTAGTACAAAGGATTGTCCAAGAAGTGAAGTGACACGGCACTATCCTGCCCAGTCACCAAATCTCAGTCCAATTCAACACCAGTGGAATCAGGCATTTGGAGTAGAGATCCACAACTTGACTGAACGTGACAGCTGAAGGAAGTGTTGTAGTCCAGTGGTTCTCAACGTGGGGTCCGGGGACCACCAGGGGTCCTTGAGGGCATTCCAGGGGGTCCCCAGCAAATTAATGAATTGTTAAACTTCATTATTTTGTCATTTTAGAATGACTATTTTGATCATAGTTCCACTGTTATCTCTCTACCTACAGTACAGATAGTCATGGAATTCTGGACAAAATCATATCTGACAATAAAAAATATTCTCAGATTTGGGTCCGAGAGACAAAATCTCATCAAATGGGGGTCCGTGGCCCTAATGTGGACTAAATTAGGGGTCCGAGATATGAAGAAGGTTGAGAACCACTGTTGTAGTCAACACAGACCAGCATCACTGTAGATTTTTTTTTTAAATTCATGATACACTGCATCTCAAATTACAGGTTAGATAAATGTTCAAAAGTTCACAGTGTTTTATTTTAATAATTTTCACAGTGCACAAATATAGACAACTCCACTGAATTCCACTGACTACAACTTAAAGCAATACTCCACTTAGTTTTAACATGGGGGTTATTTGGCTCTTGACCACCATGAAAACCAGAATATAAACTAATCACCAAGATCAGATGCAGCTGGACGAGCATTCAGATTTTTACTTCCCATTCATTTGAATGAGGCCAGAAAATAGACTGAAAACTGACATTTAACACGTTGGTGAACAGATTCAACAACAGATCCTGCTGCTGTGATTTTTGGCTGGACCGCAACAGCGGGGCCAGCCCTACAAACGCGAATGTCTGTCACTGAGTGACTGAGTGACTGAGTGACTGACTGACTGACTGACTGACTGAGTGACTGAGTGATCAAGTTACACCATTGGTCGGGCCGTGGCACGTGGCACATCATAGGATCACAGAGCCAGAAATTTAAGTTTCGTTTTCTCCGCCGTCTAGTTTCTCCGCTGAGATCTGGAGCCCGTTTCTCCCACACAGTAAGCAGGCTGACCAATATCATGCATGTAAGCTGAAGCTAAAGTAGAATCTATACAATTAGATCATATCACCGTTTATGACGATGCATATGCGCGAGCTCAGTCCACCTGAAGCCCCTCTGTTCTGAGAGAGACACAAACAAGCATGGAGGTTTCATCACGCCGAGTGCTTATTTCCGACCTTCCCGAAGTTTCCCGGGGCCACGGTTCCGGCCAGTGCCACTAGCTGGGGGCCGATTTGTTCCCGATGATCCGGCCGAGATTTCGGCTGGGGTCCCGACGACGATGCGCCCCCGGTGTCCGGCGAACAGCGTTTTCGGCACCGACGGGTAACAGAGCGCCTGGCGCTTGGATCGGCAGGATCGATGCGGGCCGTGGGTGGAGATGACAGCGGTGGAGAGAGAGACGGGGCGCACTGGAACGATCAGTATGGATGTATGGACTATTATTCTGTATTAGCAGTCTACAGCGGAGTTAGTTACACCATTGGTCGGCCGTGGCACGTGGCACACTCATACACGGTCCAGCCATATACTAGGTTTTGACCTAGTCTTGTTAACTCACTGTGGGTCCAATGTTTTAGAACATAATTTCACCAAATAGCATTTTTATTGATAGAAGAGAACATAGCGGAGGGATACCATTTAGGAGAGATACTTCTTGTTTGGAAGACCGGATCTACTTTCATTTTTAAATACTAATATTAGTGTAAACCAACAATAGAAATGCAAAATCATGAAGGACCCAGGATGCTTTATTGTCTTAAAAGCGAGACCTGTTGTTGAATCTGTTCACCAACGTGTTAAAGCTACACTAAGCGATTTTTTCTGACCACTAGAGGGCGACAGAAACCGCAACACATTTTGTAAACATACACAGCAAAGCTACTGGGCGACGGAAGCCCTTAAGGACAAACCGTGCATAAAGGCTAATGGCTAATTCATTGACGATCGATTAATCACCGTTAAGAATTTGATCGATCAAGCATATATTAACTGCTTAATCGACAATGTAGGCTTTGTGCTATTTGTCATTTTTCGCGTCATGTCTGTCATTTGCAGTAGCACTGTATTCAATCTGACAATCTGTCTCCCGTTTTGAAAACGTAGAGGCCTGGAGCACTTCCGTTGTGTTGACTGGATTTGCAGCGTTTTTCTGTTGCATTTGTTTTCAGGGTTTGTGTGTTTTTGACTTTGCATCGTTTCTGTATTTGCAGCATGTTTGCTGTTAATGTATTTGTTTTGGCTTTCTGCAGCACGTTTTTTCATTTGCAGCACGTTTCCGTTGTTGTATTTGTTTTGGATTTTCGTATGTGTTTTTGAATTGGCATCGTTTCTGAAGCTGCAGCACGTTTCTCCTAATGGAATTGTTTTGGGCCGTTGTAGCGCGTTTGCCCTTGTCGGCCACCGTACATAGCAACTCACTCTCACTCCTGCCTGGTGCGCTTGGCGCAAGAGGAGAGGGAGAGACACAGAAGAGCCACTGACTGAGATTACTCTGAGCAGCATGCATGGGAATAAATTACAATATAATACATTTGTGTATATTTCTCACCATTCAGATGGTCTGAATAACTCTCTGCTGCACGGTGCTGCACTGTCTTCGCGCCGCAACGTTTATGAATTTGTTTTTCACTGCGTGAGAAAATGGACTTGTGGCGTGAGAGCGTGTGAAAAATGTCAATTGCGTGAGTCTCTCGGTCAATGCGTGAGAGTTGGCAGCCCTGTGAACTCGCTTGACATTATTATGTATGAAACTGCCAATCAGATTTATTTACTTATTAATCGAAGGTGCCGGAACGCCGTTCCGGATCATTCCGGTCCACTTTAACCCCTGCTTACACACCGAGTGACTGCACCTTTCAACACCATGGACAGCGCCTCAGCAAACGAAAAGATGTTTTGTCTCCAAAAATCCACCAAAACATAGTTTATGTGGCGCATATGTTTTTGATTGGGTTAGGTAATAATGAGCGGGGCAGAACATGATAAACGTCTATGTAAGCGCTGAAAACAAGTATAATACTATTATTATTATTTTAATTGTGGTGAAAACCGGGACAATTTGGTAGTCAGTGTTGAAAACCGGGACATTTTAGTGTTTTACAGATATTTGTCGGGACTCGGGACACCCATCTTGAAACCGGGACAATCCCGGACAAACCGGGACAATCCCGGACAAACCGGGACGTCTGGTCACCGTAGACAAGCTAGTTTTAAAAAAAGGAGCTACGACTCGGGCCGAACAAGCTTTAGGAAAGAGTTGAAAACAGCAACACAGCTGGTCCGCGTGTGTAGCTGTTTGTTTATATCATTACGTCTCACGGAAATCTCCACGTAGCACACGTTAGTGTCAGGATTGGTCACAGGGTCTGAAATCACTTATTGCTGATTAAATGTCAGTTTTCAGTCTGTTTTCGTGACCTCATTAAAAATCCGACCACTACAAACTCGTCCAGCTGCATACGGTCTTGGTGATTTATGGCAGTCAAGTGAATAATAACTGTGGAATTTTGCTGTATCACAGTCTAGGAATTCAGTTTGTTTGTTGAAACATTTTTTCCATTTGTTTAACCAAAACAAGGAAAAAACAAGGTCTTTAAAAATCAGTTGCCGTGGAAAACCAAATATACTTGACCAAAATGAGTACAACACAGGACAAAACCAGAATAGATATGACAGTGACCCTGCTGATTTACATCTATTACATAATTGAGACACTGAAGGATAAAATTGACTGAAAATCTGTGGATCACTTGGATACGGGATAATACCTCCTTCCGGATCTCACTGGACAACTCAGAGTTCAATTCCTTTCCCCTGGCTTCCTTAATATGTTTCAGATCAACACATTGGGAGATAAGATGCTTAGAGTCTGGTGCGGACAAAAGGAGCTCATCGAATGCATGACATAGACTGCCTTTGGCGCTTAGTAGAATCCATACTCCAATGAATACAAGCTTTCAGTAACAGGTGGGTGTTCCTAATGTGTTGTACACTTAGCTTATTTGATTGTTACTTTCGAATTTAATGAAAAATTCGGGGAGACAGGAATTTCCACTTAATAATCCTATAAACCATGCACAAAAGGCATGAAGAATCCCTTAAAGAGTAACTAAACCTTCTTTGGTGCCAGGTGATGTCACTACCTGTTGTTATAGATGGTGACATCACCTGGCACCAAAGACCAGCCAATGGCAGACAGCCAGTTCAGTGTCAGGCTTCAAAGATTTCGGTTTGGTTTAGTTACTCTTTAATTACTAGTGTCTCTGTGAATCAACCCATGAATAAATCCCTTATAAACCCATGGTACTAACCTTACTTTATTAAGGCTATGTTATTTGTAATGGACAATTAATGTTAATGTTAGGGATAAAATTAAGGGGTTTGGTTTCATACCATTCTATCCACCATAGTGTTACATTATGCTATTCTACCATTCCACTGTCACAGACATAAAACATAATTTGAATCACAACCATGTAAACATGAGTGGTTCACACATTTGTGTTACCGTCAATAATGTTAAAGGTCCCATATTCTCCACTTTCCAGTGTTTTATTTTATGTCTTGAGGTCCATTCAAAGCTGTGTGTGTGGTGTCATGCACCAAAAACACTCTCAATCCATTTTACACATTACATTTTCCAGCATCTCTCTGAGCATTACCAAGTACAGGCTGTTTCTGTCGCTGTGTCTTTAAGGCTCATTAATATTAACGAACCCTCTGTTCCGATTGGCTAACCGTTTCAAGAGTGAAACGTGAGACGCCGCGGCCTGGCAGCTACAGGTAGGGAAAACTCTCCGGTAATAAACAATGACAACCGCTCAACCGCTTTGAAAAAAACACTTTGTTAGTCTATTATTTCTTACAAAAATGATGATGAGCGAACCTTTGTGACGTCACAAAGTTACGGAAGTCCAAACGGCTCGTTTAGAGGCTCGCTTTTCTAATATGGATTGTGTGGATTTAGTCGCCGACCGCGCGTTTTGATACTTTCACCATGTTTAGATAGACCATCCAACTCCTTTATCATCACAGAGGCAAGGGGAATCCTGTTTTACACCACCTTTAATAAAATATTGCACAGTAGCATCTGGTTCATAGGAAATGGAAATGGATGTTACTGGAGAGCACATACGTATGACCGTACAAAACATAAATATCACACACTGTTTCCTTACCCAGAGTGATGTGCTGGCCTTCGAAGTTGAGGTCTTTGAGAACCACAATAACTTGGCTCCCCTCTGGGGCAGGCTCTGTCCAGCGGCTCATCTCACAGCCCTTAATGTCATACCTGGGAACACAACACACAGCTCACTTTTAGGATCAAATCATACCAAGGGGCTATACTATACTGTGTTTTTAAAGCCATGCTGAGTCCTTAAAACCAGTCCAGCTGCACTGAGGCTCATCTATACTGTATATCCATTAAATGTTGGAACAGTAGACCTACAATGCCTTTTAGAGCGCATGGATTTAAATCTGTTACAGAAAAAACACATGCATGTTTTTTCCAAGGGATTTGCATCCAATTAAACTTAATTTAAACTTCCCCAGGTATAGCATGTTGTGCTGTAAATTAAATCAGTTGCTGATCATATGGTATATCTGGGGGTAAACCATGCTTTTCAGTGCATGGCTTTAACATTATCTCACCCTGTTATATACAAAAGGCTTACCTGGCATCGATTCGATCGTCTGGATAAAAAACGCTTTGCATAACAATAAAGTATTTCTGCAAAGGACAAGGGAATAAAAAAAGGAAATGTGTTTTACAATATGATGCAACCTCCTATAATCAAAGTGCTACATAGAAAAAATGATACAAATTTGATCTGTACCTTCCGTTTGTGGGGGATTTTGATCCTGTGAACACCTTGAAAAAAAACATTGATAACTGTTTTAACACATTAAAATCACAATAGCTCATTTAAAGTCAAACGGAAATCAAAGTAGGAAATACCGTAGGTTATTATTCTAAAGGCAATCAGATTCTGCCGCTGAAATACTGGGAAAGCAGTTTTCTCTTGTGTTTCATGTGGTACTGCAGGTGGGGGATGTTCATGTATCTGTGTCACTGATGTAACATTAGAAATAATTCACCCAATCAAATGGCAGTAATGAAAGAGCACTGCAAATCAAATTACTACATTATTACAAACTACTGAATTCATGAGCTGAACACTCCCTTTCAAATTCAGTGTTTGAGTGGTAATTGCAAAAATTCAGTAATACGATCAGGGATCACTGGCTGACCTGGACCACTGTGATCCAGGATCAATGATCAATTAACTGTGACACCCCCTAGTGGCTGTATCAGGAAGTTCCCTAGCAGCCCTGAGAAATCCACATCACACACCCCCTCCTTCACCTCTAGGCCGGCCTTCCTCAGGTCCAGCAAATACTTAAATAAAACCATAAAACTATATATATATAAAAAAGGCATGCAGTACTAACATATGCTATGTTCTACACAAGAATAATAGTAATCAAAATAAAATTTTAGTCCTTAGTGTTCACTCTTTGTTTGGTTTAGGTACATGGTATCCTAGTCAAATACAATTTGTCAATGTGTGTGTGTGTGTGTGTGTGTATACCTAGGAACTTGACCAGGAGTGAATGGGGATATTTCCTTAGATGCTCCATGTAGATTTTCAGGTTGGCCAGAAGGAATTGGATCTCTCTTTTGTTCTGGGTCTTTAAAAAGAAGCGCTTATCATTCCTAGAAATTCAAAAGCACAGAGTGAGTCGATATCTATAATATCAATATACTATCTCTCCATCCAGTTCTACCTGATATCCCCAGTGATTTGGACCCTTCAAGAAGTACTGGTAACATATAACATAAATACAGAACAGGACTAACATCAGCACCTTTTACAATCAAAGTGCTTAGATTTGACTAAATTGATATTTAATTCACAGTTGTGATACTAAAAGTATATTTGTTCCACTGTCTTTCCCAACCCGTGATCCCCTGTGAAGTTGGTTTGAAAACCTGATGCACTATGCAAGTTTTCACATAGAATTTATTTTCCAGTGATTTCATACTGCATACATTTCATTTTTTATAGATATATTTCAATATGTTTATGTTCATTTTAGTATGGTGTATTATTTCTCACAGCCTGATAATGCTGTAATTCATTTTTTTTTTTTTGCATATTAATATATTTCTACTTAAAATGTTATAGTAATTGTCAGTAGGGTTATGTTTGACACCCCACATTTGTTCTATTCTTATTTCTATTATATTTTCTTATTTTGTCTGAGCAGAATTTAGTTGGAGTTTACTAAAGGTCATATTCTGGGAGCATTTTGTCTGTTGTTAATGTAGCCAGTGTTGGCTTGTTGTTACCAACTGATTGATGAATTTCAAAAGCTAACTAAGTTTAAAGGAACACACCAAGTTTTGGGGGAAATTGTAGATCATTAACTCTGCTGTATACCAACTTTATCTAAGTAAAAAGACTGACTGTTCAGTACAAAATAGTTGTTCGTTTTTATTAGATGGCTTGTAGATTAATAAAAATGAAATATTAGTAACTCAATATAGCTGATGTAACTACAGATTATTTTTGGAACTATTTCATGTGAGCAACCACATATTCATCCGCTCCGCAGTGATTAATAGGTGTACACAGTCCCATCACCCACCTCAGAAAGTAGTCCCTGGCAGTTCAAAACAGGATGTTAATTTGTAGCATATTTTGTGTCAATTTTACTAATCTCTTACACAAAACTGCCAAATTTAGCTGCATATGATTTAAAATTACTCACCATTTAGCTTTAGAGCTGCTACAAGTTCTCTTTTTCAGACTTTTGAGATAATGCTAGTCGCCTACTATCACTCAGCACAGTGAATGCTAAAGTGTTAGCATGGAGCAGCAGAGCCAACGACCGGGGACACATGGATGATTTTGGTGTCTCATCACTTAACAGGGAAGTTGATTAATAGGACGATCTATTAAAGACTTGGTGTAGTTGTTCATCTCTGTTACGTGTGTGACTGTGTGTGGCTGTGTGTGTGTGTGTGTGTGTGTGTGTGTGTGACCGGGGGTGACAGCGGGGTGACTCACGTTAGAAAGAAGTCTGCCTTGCTCTTGGAGTTGCTGATGAATTGGAGGTAGGAATTTTCAGAGCAGAGCGACTTCTGATACTCTCGCTCTGTCATTCCCAGTGAGACACGCAGGCTGGCAAACACCGGGCCTGCAAACGTCTCCATTGTAAAATCCTACACACACACACACACACACATGCAAATAAGCAGGCATAAACACACACAGCACAAGAATTGAATTCATTCATGTTATTTGCTGCCTTGAGGATACAGACACATCAAAATACCTTATGGATTTGAGTGACCTCCAGTCTGAAATCATCATCTGACAGTTCATTCTAGGATGGGAGAAAGAAAACAGATGCCATTAAGAACAAGAAAAGGAAATAATTCTTTCAAGGAATTGCTATACTGAGTTTAGGAGTTACGGAGTGTGGGTCAATTCTGGATGAGGCGTGGAAAATGGCAAATTAAGAAAAATGTTGTTTTACCACTTGTATATATGTTACTCTGTGTGTACGTATGTGTGTGTGTGTGTGTGTTTTTGGGACTCTACAAGTATGAGACAACAGACAGGACAGTCATGCATCAAACTGCTGAGTCAGCTGACTATGTTTAACTGGGATTAGGGCGGACCAGCAGCACATGGTTGTGTGTTTAACTGCCTTGTGACTTTTCATTCAGCATGGCAGCAGCAGCACGGCTCACACTGCATACCTCTCACTTGTTTAAGGCTCTTGTTTAGAGCACATTTCCCCTTTTCAGCTTAGCGGAGGGTGACAGAGGCATCAAAAATCAACTGGGCTACATGCACTACTTGATTATGTCATATTCTACAAATTTACTTCCTGAAATACTTTGCTTAACATTGCTTCCTTCATCCTTTACAATTCATTTTCAATGGATCTATAAATCAGAATGGCGTTACAGAATAGGGAGCAGGGTACACTCTTGTCCCTCATATCTGCCTATGGGAGACAGAGGTAAAAGCTTGAGCTGCCAAAGGACAGAGCAATTTGAGATCCATATATTCCCCTTTAATTCCATTTTCCTCTAAGTGGAGACAGTGGAGAGGTTTGTTGCGGTCCTATTGTCTCCATACCGAGCAACTAAGCAACATAGACTAGACCTGTTCTGATTATGTCACTAAACAGCACCTTTATACCTATGCAGATGATGAGGAGCTGCAAACAGAGCGGTATGAATCCGAG
Source organism: Centroberyx affinis (assembly GCF_046629955.1). Classification (NCBI taxonomy): domain Eukaryota; kingdom Metazoa; phylum Chordata; class Actinopteri; order Beryciformes; family Berycidae; genus Centroberyx; species Centroberyx affinis. Next base: position 234,059 of record NW_027279460.1, read on the forward strand.
TATCCAGCGGTGGTAGAGACAATAAGAGGAACTCTGTATGCGTACGCCAGGTCTAGTGATGTCGAAGAAGCCTGTGCAGTTACAACAACAGCCAAGCACATTATGTCTACTGCCGGCATGGATCTGTGAAATCTGTGAAAGGCTGGCCTTTTACTTAGGCTGCACTGTGTATGTGTGTATGTGGGTATCAATGTCAGTATGTATTATTATATTATCTGCCTGCATGTTGTTTGTTTTTACTGTTTATTTTCTGACTCTGTGAAGCTCTTTGTAATTGTGTGTTTAAAAAAGTGCTATATAAATAAAGTTTTACTTACTTACTACTACTACTACTACCACTACTACTACTAGTACTATTGCTACTACTACCACTACTACTACTAGTACTACTACTACTACTACTACTACTACTATTCCTACTACTACATCACGTGATATAGACACAAATAATGTTAAGCAGCCAGCTAGCTAGTTACCCACATTTTTTTTCACAACTTTCACAGAGACATCAAGATAACTCAAATACATTCTAATAAGGTGATTCATTAGATTACATAAGGTGACATCCCTGTAGGGAAACTGTCTGTTCTCTTGCCCCCCTCCACTAGTAGGTCAGAGGTCAGGCTCAGCTACTGGAGCTGGTTGGGATTCAGTGTCTTGCTCAGGGACACTTCAGTAGGAACCCAGGACCTCCAGTTGAAGGGCATTCTCCCTACTCACTGCACCACCCTGCTGCCCCAATAGTATGGAAACTCAGCATCTGGTTTATTTTCTTCTTGCATATGATATGAAGTGCTGACTTATATGACCATATCTTAACTTACTAATCTTTCACGCAATGAAACACAACTAACTAAAACCGCAGGTAACATTGGAACATCATTCAGCAATACTAGAAGTTGGAACTCTTCTTTTATAAACCTTTTTATAGTATATTGCATTTACAATATACTATACAGGGACTAAACAATGCAATGCATTTACATTGTATTGTTTCACCATTGTAAGCACATAATATATAAGTACTATTCTGTCCCTTCCAAACATTTCCAAAGCTTAATGCACAGGCTAATACACCCATATAAAGCAAAGTAAATGTTTCTTTATGAGGAAAGCACAAGAGTTGCCCTGCCTAAGACCTTGCAAGCCTAAATATTTCCCTCTGAATAGCAAGTGGAAAGACATTAAATTGCATGTGTGAGACCAGGTTTAAATAGTACACTTATATAATAACTTTATAATGTGAGTGTGATTTTTTTTTTTAAAAAACATTACAACAGCAACTGCGAGATCTTTACTCGCAAGGAAGAAGCAGGCAACTCTATAAAACTGCATGGAAGATATTGGGGTGAATATGGTGTTATTGTGGTGGCAGATAGAGGATTTAAATGCTGCCTCTCCTGACTGGTACTCACTGTAGGTGGGTTGTCAATGGTGTTTTGGATGGCTGCTGCCAAGCCCTCCTTCATCATGCAGGTCAGGCTGTAGAACTCATGCTTCTGATCGATCTCAAACAGGCCCAGGAGCTTCCACTGCTGCCGTAAGCCCCCCCACCTCCTCCTCTTCACTGTGCCAGTCACCCCAAGACCTCCTGGAGGCGCTGGCATCTCCATCTGGGACATAAAGAAACACACAAATCCAAAACATATGAGTACTGTTCAATCACCCAACACTCTGAGGAAGAGGTTATCCAAAGAGAAATCAAACAGTAGGTAGAGGCCAGTTGCCTGGAAATGGGTTGCTGGGCAAAACACAAAAGACAGAGGAACCATGGAGAACAATGCAAAGCATAGCTTTAGGTTCGTGTGCTGTTGAATCGGTAATGGCTATGCCTCCAACCACCATATCTCTTTAATTTCATTTAGTTTAAATCCAAACTGAGGTTTTTCTTAGTGGAATTATGTATATATATGTGTGTGTGTGTGTGTGTGTGTGTATACTGTATATACAGTATATATGTATATGTATATATATTATAGTAAATGTACAATATTTGTCTACGTATACATCTACCAGGGGGGCATTTCATTTACCACAGTAAGTTGTGTAGTTCTGTCATCTCCCAATTGATGTGAAAAATGCTGAACATACAGGCTCAAGGCCTTCTCACTGTTTTGTTAGATGTTGCTACTTTTTGCTGTGGGTATAGGATGGCACATGACCAAATTACAATTTTGATTTAGAAATTTAAAAGGCACACAATGTTCATTTATTAATTGCTGTCACACAGTATCATTAACTTTCTGCTTACGTAGCTAACATAGTGAAAGTACACAATCCTTGTAGCGAAAGATGAAAAAGAAAAGTACTCTTCACTGAAAATTTCAAAGAGGAAAGATACTAAGAGAGGTTCAGGTATTTCCACATATACAAAGTTACTCTTGGAGGCAAGGAATTGAAAGAAAGAAAGAAAGTTTCTATATTGACCTAATCTCCCTGAACTGTCTTACTATTTAGAGTTTCCTCCATCTTCCTAGACCATATATCAAAATATGTCATGCCCATGACCCCAGGGGCAGAGACTCACCTATAAAGGTAGGTGATTACATCCACCACAACCTCTTTACCTTTCTCGCCAAACTTCAGAGACTTGCTCTCAAGTAGGACAATTCTGTGTTTTCTTTGACTCACTGGCTTGGAATCGAACACCCGTGGGTGCTGGTGCAGGAATGCCCCTGAGGATTGCAGTGGTCTCTTTTATAATATATTATTCTGTTGAGGAGTTAAAGCTGACGTCTCACTGGTTTGCAAGAGCTTTGACTGCGCAGTTGCTGTTCTAGGCTCGGGTCCACTTGAGTTTGTCTGTTAGCAGGATTCCGAAAAAACTACTGGCCCGATTTTCATGAAACTTTGTCAAAGGAATGGATCCGGATCCGACTCACGAACAAGCAATAATAGCACGAACCTTGGCGGAGGTCTGCTCTCTCCGAGTGCCCTTCTAGTTTATTATTCGTTGATTTTGTTCTATCATCTGATAATTGATTAAGACACAATCAGATATCCGGTGATTGTGAAAAGAGCCAAAAAAGAATTGTAATGACTGTGATTCACCTGACAGGTTGACAGCTTGATTAGGTCCACCTCATGCAGGATATTAAAGACCCCTGTGATACAGCACTGGATTTGTCCAGTGAAGAGAGGATTCAGAGGCCGCATCGCATGGAACGTTCTGCTTGCACCAGAGCTGGCCAGTGGTCCTCCTCATCTCATGGTAGCGAGAGACACAGAGTCAAGAAGCATAACTGGTCTTGTCAACACTCCAGGGGGCAGAGCCAGGAGAGTCCTAGCAAGCATCCAGACTTGCTATCCCTGTCCACGAACAGAGAAGGTAGCTCAAGAGCCCATCCAGCGTGTGCTAAAGATACTCACTTACCTGGACTGGTTGGTGTATGCACCATCACAAGACTGAGTGTTAGTAGGCACACACAGTTGCTATCTCATGTGCAGACCTTGGGGTCCAGAGTGAACTGGAAGAAAAGCAACTTGCAGCCAACACAGCAGGTTATGTTTGTTGGGTTGAAGCTCAAATCGGTGACAATGAAGGTATCCTGAACGAAGGGTCGAGAAGTTGGTGTCCCTCCTCGAGCGCCTCAAGCAAGATGCGTACAGGAGTTGCCAGAGTTCCAGCGCCTTTTGGGCACAATGGTGGCTACAGCAGTGGTGGTTCCCTTGGGATTGCTGAGGGCCAGGCCCTTTCAGTGGTAGCGCAAGGCCTTCCAACTACACCCAAAGACAGACAGCATGGTGAATTTAAAGGTGACAATAAAGGTGACAAAGTCTTGGGCGGGGAATGGCGCCTCCATCTAGTGGTGATGTCACAGATTTGGCGTCAATTCAGCAGGGCCAGAGTGGATCTTTTTGTCTCTTGGTCTTGCTTTTTCCCCTAATCTCACTGGTCTTGAGACAGGTCAAGCTCGGAAGGTGCAGGGTCTTTCTAGTGGCCCTGAGATGGCCAGGGGGGCTGTGGTTTCTGGGGCTTCAGGATCTGATGTTGGGGAGTTCTTGGGCTGAGGGGGCTAATGTGGGGGATCCCGGCTTGCAGGAAGTAGGCAGAGCTGTGTAGGAGACCCTGAGGAATGCCCGGGATCCTTCCACAAGGGAGCACTAGGCAGCAAGGCGGAGACTGTTTTCTATGTGCATGGTGTGCCAGCAGTCCAGTATCCTGCTCTATGCCACTCATACTTTTTTCTACAATATAGCATCTGACTTGAGCAGGTGGTATTTTTTGTAGCATGGTGTGCTTCTATGAATCATTTTCACAATATGAAAATGAGCAAAAGGGGTGGAAGGACGGGGAAAACAGTAACGCTAATACCGTCCCAGTATTTCACGTTTATGAATGAGAAAACACCCTACCGTTACAGTATCTGCCTCTAACGTCACGCTAAACCTGCTGGTAAGTTTTATGAATGAGCCCCGCAGTCTGTTCTGGATAAAGGGAAGACAGCCAACATGGTGAAGGTGTAAGTGGCTGCAATTTCAGCCTCCCATGCGACAGTAGGTGGGAACACAGTAGGCAAGCATCTTGTGTCCCAGTTCCTTAATAGGCTGTATCGAGTTGCCCCAAGGTGTTCACAGTGGGCCCCAGCCCTTAAATATTTTTTGTGCTGTATTTTCTATCAACATTGCTGTGAAAGGTGTACAACTTTTCTGCATCTACCTCAACATTCAAAGTGCGGTTATTTGGCTCAGCTGTGATGGATTTGCATGAAATTTGCCATGCATATTCAAGACTGACTTTAGTGTGATAGTTTGATAGTTTGAACCCACCTTGAGTTTTAACCCATTATGCATTTATCATACCATAGGCCACACCCACTTGGACCAATCACAACCAAACTCCATATTATGGCTTTAAAAGAATAGCTCACCCAAAAATGAAAACGTCATCATCTATTCACCCTCATGTCAGTCAAAACACCAGTGTATTTTTGGGTGAACTATTCCTTTAACTTGACCCTAAAGTTCATGTACCAAATATTGTACCATTTGGTCCATCCAATTCTGAAATTTTTGGCATTTGTGGTGCCCCCTATGGGTTGATTTAGAAATCCTGCTGCATAGATTCTTCATGAACAAACGGTTCATGGACAAAACGGTTGATCAATTTTGTGTTGGGCCACACCCGTTGTCATGTTCATTGGTCAATATTGTTTATGTGATTGAGCCTGTTAATACAACATTGGTGTATCAAGGCCCCATTTGGATGTGTACCAAATTTGGCATTGATATTTTTCACTATTTTTCAAAAAATGCAAATGAGCAACAATTGGCATATTTGTCGAGCATACTCAAGAGAATATGTGTAGCAAGGTTCATGTCAATCAGTGCAGGAATTACAGCCTATCAAAGGTTTAAAATTTAGACCTTTAATTATGGTGCCCCTATCAGGCCAATTGGGATCATACTTATTGGGAAGCATTTACACACCATCATCTATCATTCTGTCCATCATTCTGTCATGTCTCTATCATGTAACATCTCACAGTAATTAGAGAATTGGCAGAAGAAGAAGAAGAAGAAGAAGGAAATTGTTAGCAGCAATGTGGTGGCCAGGTTATGCGGAAAAAAAGGGAGTAAAGAGAAGGAACGTGGAAGGAAGAAGATGAGAGGATAAGGAAGAAGAGGAAGGAGAAGTCCAAATTTAGTATTACAGAGTTTAATTGTTTATAGTAGCTGGTTATAGGACCATAAGAGGGCCATGAACTGAATAAGCCATTTGAAAAGTAGGTTACCTTTGAGGTTGTTTCTCAAACATTAAGGGCAGCATTTCAAATTAATTGTTTACATCATAATTCCTGATAATATATTCAATTCCTTTTATTTAAACAGGTAAGTCCCATTGAGATCGAGATCTCGTTTTCAAGAGAGACTTGTGTACACAACAAGAAAACAAAACAAACAAAATAACAAAAGTTATTTCCAGACAATCCACATGCAGACAAAATAAGAAAACTATGAGAAACAAGAGCAATCCCTATATAATGCATCATCCAGCAGCACCCTAAACGTCTCTATGGAGACAAGTCGGTCCAATTTGAGTGAGTCCATCTATTAGGAGCGTAAAAGGTGAAAGCGGTCTTTCCTGACTCTGTGTTCACACGAGGAATGTCCAATCTAATGTATGCCTGCGAACGTGTCTGATATCCTGTAGCACTGAAGCTTAAAAGCGAAGACAAATACAGTGGTAGCTTGCCACGTAAGGCTTTGTAAATAAACAAAAGGCAGTGTTGTTCTCTTCGAGTGGTAAGAGATGGCCATCCTACTTTCTCATAGAGAATACAATGATGTGTTCTAAGCCGGTGCCTATGTCACCGGTTATAAATCTAAGAGCACTGTGGTAAACAGCATCAAGGGGTTTGAGTCTCAGGGCCCCAGCGTGCATATAAATCACATCTGCATAATCAAGCACTGATAAAAATGTTGCTTGGACAATCTGGATCCTACTACTCATTGTAAGGCATTGCTTATTTCTAAAAAAAGAAACCCAGTTTAAACTTTAGTTTCTTAGTCAGTTCATTGACATGGGTTTTAAAAGACATTTTTTCATCTAACCAGATACCTAGGTACTTGTAACACTGGACCTTGTGAATTTGAACTCCATTTATTGTACTAATGTTAAAATTCATAGGATTTTTTTGTATGTGAACTGGTAAAGAGCATGTATTTTGTCTTATCTTGGTTTAGCACAAGCTTAAGTTTAATCAGGGCATTTTGAATGGCCAAAAAATCTGACTGTAAATTAGTAAAAGCTTTGTCAATAGAGGGCGCTGATGAGTAAATTACAGTGTCATCAGCATAATAATGAATAGAGCTGTTCTGAATTAAGCAGCCCAGCTCATTTATGTACAACGTGAACAAGATAGGACCTAAAACTGAGCCTACTATGTCGAGGTCTGAAACCAGATTGATGGGAGTTTAAAGTACGAGTATGATCAGACAGAAATTGATTTATTTATTATTTAATTTTAATTTTGGACATGGCTGCCTAAAGAATACTAAACCAGCACAAAAACAAAGTGTTTTCAGCCATACAGGCTTGAACCCCTAAATATGAGAGCAGAGCTTGTGTGTTTCTGGGTGATTTAAGAGCACAGAAGAAGCACAGGGCCAGTCTGCAGTAACAAAAAGTAAAAGGAGGAAGGAAGCTGTTTAAGCAAGGAAGGAAAAAAGGCAAATGAATGGACAATATGGTGAGAGTTAAAGGGGCAATAAGTAAGATTTTTAGCACAAAATGAACATAATCTGTGGTGCTTTGATAGGGTTCTTGATCAATACGAATGACTCAACCATTACTTTGCCAGGTGGTGAGATTTCTGGCTTTTAAAACTCACATTGTGGCCCATACTCCATTGGCGTTTCAAGATAATCCCAATCACTGAGAAACGTTCACTTTAACTACACCCTCCATTTTGGAATGGGCTCGTCATCCAGCGTTATCCCCTTTTTACTTCAGGTTACTGAAATTGATCAAGACTGTAGAATACTGGCTCTACCACAGCATATCTCAAACAAAAATTACAAATACCAGTGTATGTGAGTTAGATACCTCCAAATGAGTTTTGGGTCTTTCAACACTGTGCACATGCTTCAGTGTCAAGTGAGCTTGTCAATTTTACATATAGGCACGCTTGCCAACTACTGTCTTACCTATAGGCATTTTGTGCTAAATGCATCTAAATCATATCCTGACCATCTACAATGGTCTAGTGATATGCTACTGGTCAATTAATTAAATAATTATACTTTAAATTATTAATCTCCACAATCCCATGGAGAGGGTGAGGCACATAGGCTTAACAACACACGCTCCAAAAAAAAAAGCATGCATGAACACCTGAAATGTAGGACTCATTCACGTAATCCATGGAGGAGATTTATGGGTCGAAGATGTAAGCATGAAATAGTAGCATAAAAGCATACAATATACATTTTATTTGTGAACGAAAAGTAGTTCATGCATTCACTTTCACCTGCAAAGTTGGGTTTGTTTACATCGTTAGTCCCGCCTTACATGGCACTTCTCACCCGTCGCAGGTTGAGCAGTCTCTTGGCTTCTGTCCAATCCTGAGGCCTTCTCTGCAGCCTCTGTGGTGCTTTTGATGGCTTTGCACTTGTGCATGCTTGTGATGCCAGGAAACTGTTAGTGCTGCACTTAGACTGGCCCACAAACTCTTTGCAGCCCACCAACATGACCACCTGGCTTCAATGGTTGTAGCGTGGGAATTTAAGCTTTCTCCCCAGCTAGCTTCAGCTGCCAGTCTTAGAGCTGTACTGATATTCTCAGCTGGGGTTGAAGTTTCTTCCCCACTTCCTGGGCTGAAGGACTTGGTTTGGGTGATGCCTCTGCAGATAGTGTCTGCAACAGCATTTAGCACCTGGCTGTGGTGCATGCCAATGAGAGCAGTAGTAGTACTAGCCCTTCCAGAGCTTTTGGTTTTAGCAGTAGTAGTAGTAGTTAGTGATTAAGTTTGTGATAAAATACTAGGACTGTCAAATGAAGTGTCAAATGACCTTGTTGACAAATTAATTTGCAACAGCACCTAGATGGCTGAATACTGTCTCTTCTAGGCATGGATGGATTACTGAATGGGCCAACTGGGCACAGGCTCAGGGGCCCAAGATCTCCAGGGGGCCCCTAAGCCAGAGCCTGATACATGATGATGCTGTCACTAACTTTACATTTACTGAGTCATTTATATCAACACCAAAGCCTATAATAACCTAAACATTTGTTTTGAAGGTGTCAACATGGCACTGTCACAGTGAGTGTTCCCCTCAGATTTGGACTAAAAATGCACACTTCACTGCTAAAGTGCTATAGATAAACTGTCACAGTATGGCCCACTGACTCATATACCATGCAGCTTCTGTGTGTCCATACAGTAGATTTTGGGGCATTGCAGGCAATCAGAGGCATTTTGCACTTTAAAATATGTTTTTTAGGCCTAGAATAATGTGTTTGCACCTTGTAATTCCTTTGTAATTGCGTATTTAGTTTCCTATCCCAGAAGTGCAATAACAAAAAGTAGTAGGTATCTGTGCCCAGGGGCCCTTTGTCTCATAATCCGCATATGCTTCTAGGAAGTTAATAACAGCTCAAGACAGCAGTGGTCACAGAATAAGTAAATTTGGCCTTGTCAAGTGAGGGAGATCTTAAAGCTGATCTTCTCACCTTTTTGCAAATAAAACTGTTCAATTTAGCCAGTTTCAACATTGTGACTGGGGCAGGAGCTCAGAACAGGACCTAGAAGATCAGAGAAAAATGTTGCATCGTGGACTACCTTCTGAAAATTTGGCACCAGGTCGGATTAAATGGCCGGGCAAGTTGTCCCGTCCACACCGAGCGTCCCCTTCACATAGCCTATGTAAACCCAGTGATGCTGAGCAAGCAGCTTGCACTCTTGACAACAAGCAGAGAGGTGCTCTTTTCAAGTCCTGGATCAGGGATGTAATGGAGAGTAAACCCGCCTAAACTCAGCTCATCTCTATAGGTTGTCTGTATGCATGCATCAAACTGAGGTTAGTTAAGGTCCTGATGAAGATATATTTTGCGGGGAGGGCGCATAAATTAAAGCTTTTCTGAAAACATAACTTAGTTTTTGTTATATTGGTGGTTGTTTGCCTTATGAGGATCACTGACTGGAGTTCATGGTTTACCCACCTTTTTATTTACCACTATATCACTGCCCTGCATGCTGCAGTAGCTATTTCACAATAACACACTCCTCCATAGGCTAATATTAGACCTCTTAGCATCTTGCAGCAGGGCAAATCGAGATATTTAAATAATTAGTTTTGTAGAGGTGTTATTAGTTTTTAGGTGTGTATGGTAAATGTTTAGTAAACTTTCTCCAAACCTGTAGCTTAACAGATGAATTCATTTGCTTATCAATATGCTTAGTCAGTATGGACAACAAACCTGTTTTTGTTGCTCCACCGGCATTACCTACGGGACACCCCACTCTGTGACACAGTAGGCCCACATGAGACAGTGGTTTCCAGGTGAGTATTGGTAGGTCAAGGGAATTCACTGAACTGATGCTTCTTTTTTTAAAGGGATGCGTCGCGATGCTCGCGGTCGTTTCTTATCATAGCGGTGGCGCAAATAGGAAATATCCCGATGGCAACTTGGATCTTACAAGCTTTAAAGACAGCATCCAATAGTCAAAAGTCACACAGTTAATCCTAAAACGCAGTCCGGCATGTCGATCGCATCCTGTGATAAAAGTGTTAGAGAGGTTGTGTACTTGCCTCCGTTTGGCTCATCGACGCAGCGAGTTGGGATCGGTCCGCTGCCGGTGTGGCGTGCGCTCCGCTCACATGTCAGACTGCAGTCAGTGTGCTGACACTGAGCTGAGCTGAGCGGAGCCCGGCACACCCTGCACCACATGCGCCACAGACAGACCTCCTACTGACCGGCCTGCCGGAACACCGGCCGGCCGCGCGCTGCCGCTCCACACATGGGCTCTCTAGGGGCCCCGGTGCTTTTTACATCACCAAATGTCACACATCACCCGTTATGTTCAGAGGCAGGATGATGATGTTTCTACAGCACATGCTGCTGACTCATGGCATCAAGCACTACTACTACCTTGTTCTTTTATATGAATTTTATCTTTTTATCTGTCTTTTATCTGCCTTCTATTGATGTAAAGCACTGCATGTTGTGTATGAAAAGTGCTATACAAATAAAGGTTATTATTATTATTATTACTAGGCTGCTGACTACTAATAATCATGATACTGCTACTATTATTACCCTAATAATAGGTCTACTGCTGCTATTACTACCGATAATAATACTGTTACTCTTACTACTAATAATAATACTGTTACTATATACTAACACAGCTACTATTACTACTAATAATACTGCTGCTACTAAATTTTTATAATTACAAATGAAATTATTTAAGGAAATTACATGAGCATATATTGTATATAGAGCTACGTACATTAGGATTAAAAAGGAATAACTCATAAGTCAAAAGGCAGAACTCACAACCCAAACATTTTATTTCATGTACAGATACAGGACCTTTGGCCCTTCTCCCCTTTTCAACCTTAGATTTTGTGCAACAGACTGCAGTGCAGCCAGAGTCTGGATTAGATCAGGAAAAAGGTACATCACTTGGAGTAATAAAAACATTACAAAAATGGATTCCCCATATGTCACAATATTTACAAACAACTGTGTTGCTGACATTAAAGTCGGAAATCTCACATTTTCCATCCAGTGACATGTACTCCTGTTGGTGTATTTACCACAGAGCAGGTCCACTTCACTGACAATTACCTGTGAAGGCAAAAGTGAAAGCAGTCCATTTGCTCTAAGATGCCTGCTCACTACATGATACAGACCAGACTGCCACACATCACCTGAACAAAAGCTTTCCATTTCCAATAGTTGGTCTGAGGGATTATCTACTGGATCCCCATGCAATCCTACAGAGTGCAGGAGAGGTTTCCACTGCCCCTTGGTCTAGTACATGTAACACTGGTATAAACTCACCATGTTCTCAACCCATCAGCTAGCAATCTAGCACTGCCTAATGCCTATAGAGACAGGATTTCTGCATACACCAACTGACCTCAAGCCTAGCGATGGGTCAGTGCACCTGGCAGCCCAAAGTGATTCATTGATAACTGTCAAAAAACCTTTGGACACCTTTTAAAATGACAGATTTAAAGTTGCTTTTCAACAAGATTTTTTTTCATTTTGTAAGCATTAAAAGCCTTTGACAGGGGGCAGACATGTTTTTTTTTTGGTTTTCCTGAAGAACTGTTGGAATGGAGATGGAGCCACCAGGGACGGGTTTTACAGATGGTCAAGTAGCATCGAGATTAACGTCACACACTCTGACCCACACAGCAGTCTCTCTTAAACGTCCCGGGTCTAGTCCACTTTCTTTGGCTTGCGATTCTTCCAGATGACAACTGCAGTGAAGGTCCCTATGGAGCGGATAAGCACTTTATTAAGTTTGATATGACTATTATGACAGTTTAAGGTTAATTCTCATATCTCACTCAACAACAACAACAGAGAGGACAACATTCATTCAATAAAAAAAAACATTAAGACAAGTTTTCACTAATTGTACACCTTGTAGGAGTTGAGAGAGGCGTGGATAGGTCTAAGCAAAATAAACATCTAGTGCAGTGGTTCTCAACGTGGGGTCCGGGGACCACCAGGGGTCCTTGAGGGGGTTCCAGGGGGTCCCCAGCAAATTGACGAATCGTTAAACTTCACCGTTATTTCATCATTTCAAGCTAACACAATTAGAGAATGTAGAAGAATGACTGTTTTGATCATAGTTTCTCTGTTATCTCTCTACCTACAATACAGATAGTCATGGCATTCTGTACAAAATCATATCCGACAATAAAAATATTCTCAGATTTGGGTGCGAGAGACAAAATCTCATCAAATGGGGGTCCTTGATATGAAAAAGGTTGAGAATCACTGATCTAGTGGGTTATTTTTTTTAGTAGCCTGGGGTTTTCCACAACTTTTTGAGCTCTGTATGAAAAGGTTAATGATTGATAACCCCGTTTTCAGAACCATATATACATATTTTTGCTGGCCAACCATGAAATACAGTCTTGTTACTACTCAAAGAAACTATACTGAGGGGACTTGAACACCCATGCTCCATTGGGAAACAAATGGTGAGGGCACAGAACCAGTATAGTCTTGATAAAAGCACAGTTTAGTGAGGTTTGTAATACCGTAACTGGATTATATTATCATATAATGAAGAAGAATGACAACTACTCCCCTAGGGCTCAAGGAGGCAAGTCTTCTGCCTATGTTTACAATCCAACAATGTCATGTCTATAGAGGTTTGTGACACTCCCTCCACTGTGCATTGTGTTTCATCAGTTATACTACTTATTATCAGCTATATCAGTCAGATATAGCTGCAGATATCTACTCACCTATACAGAGCAGCAGTATTACCGCTGCGATGCCAGGCAGAATGACCGAGTACTCCCGGGGAAGAAAATACTTGTGCAGCACATGATCGCTGTCCACGAAGGGCTGGAAGAGGAGATATCACATGTTTTTAATGAACAGACAATGTTCACTTGCATATGGATTATAGAGAGTGAAATTCCTCCCTCTGTTAGCATCATTGTGTAGTCCAAACAGACTGAATGGGTCTAAGTACCTCTATGAAAATGGGAATCAGTGGGTTACACTATTTTTAATACAATAATATGTGCTACTACTATAGTGTGAGGATACACCAGAAATAAATATGCAAGGTTTGGAATTCTTACACCAATGTGACACTAACATGTGATTCAGGCTTAGTGAATTAAATCTAGAGTAGATAATAGACTATGTGTAGGTTTGTATTAGGGGTCGACCGATATGGATTTTTCAGGGCCGATACTGATCATTAGTAATCAAGGAGACCAGTAACCGATAATTGGGGCCGATATACATTTGCAGTAAAAATGAAATTTTTAGTGTCATAATTTACAGAACACACAAACTCCAACACAAAACTTCCTTTAAATGCCTTAAAACATACTGTATGTTTAATTAAATCCTAGAAAACACATTTCAACATGATGTTTTGGAAAATAAAGTGCAGGGAGCTCCTAGCAGCATTTCTTGTAAACTGAACAGAAAATTTAAATAGATAAAAAATAATGAACTAACAGGTACATTTTACTGTTTACAAGTGCAGGGGGTTCCTATTTATTTTATCAGCAATCATACCAGATAAAATAGTGATTTTGATAATTGGAAAAATGATGAATATTGGATCCCCTAGTTTATACTGTCACTCAGCTGCATAGTCCCTCAGCAGAAACAAGTCATATCTTTAGGCTGTAGAATAATCATGATCCCATACATCAAGGAGTCAATCCGGCTAGGATTTTAGGGAAATGGCACCTACCAAGACGATGACCCAGACAGAGTAGTATGTAAACAGCAGCAGGCTGAAGCCCACCAGACTCATGCCAACTGCTTGGTCGATCCCAGTGGCCTGAAAACAAAGAAGCTCTGATTAGAACAATACAGTAAGCTCACTTTTAATACTTTGTTCATTACTTATCCCATAGGGCCTTCCGATTGTCCCAGACTTTTTATTCCTCCTATTTTTACATTGACATACCATGGGTGGATGGTACACACAGTGAACCTCAGACAGATATGGACAGGTAAGGGAGGATATGTGAGATGGCAGTGGGTCTAAAACCCACAGAAAATGAGTAGTTCAATGTATATTTTGGGACTGGAAAAAACTATATTTTTTCCATACTTTCCAAATTATTTTGTGCAATTTCCAAAGACTGTAAATGACTTAAATATGTTTTCATATAGGCCTATTTCAGGACTTTCTAGACCTGTACCTTACCTTTCTTCTGTATATTTTACTGAACAATTGCCAGCGTAGTGTACAAGTTGACAAGTCTGTTTTACAATGCAGTATTTTGGGAGAACCAGCAGACAAGTGAGGTGAGACATTTTTGGACATGAAAATATGTAGGCTATTGTTTTTCAAAATGGTTTTAAGTTACTGAAAATGCAAAAAAATGACAGCTATATGGTAACAGTGAGCGCTTTGCTGCCAAGTGGGAGGCTTTACTGAGAAGGAGGCTTTACAGAGAGGCTAGTTTTAGTGACAGTGCGTCACGCCAAGCTCCATTCATAAATCTGAAATTTTAATCTGATTTTGCTTTTTCTGCACACATACACGTCGTACAATATTACATAAAACAAATTTACGCTTCAGTAGTGCCCACTGGTCAATTCGGCATCGATATGATCCACCAAGCAGCATTTTACTTCAAATAAAACCTCAACTTTTACAATTTACCACGGCTCACTTCCGCACACCGCGGTGTGTTTTGGTGGAGGAAGAGTGAGGAACAGCAAGCTAGCGGATCGGTTCTAAAAGTTGAAATGTTACTGAACTAATTACTGTTTGGTGTATTTGATGTATGCCGGATTGAAAAATGCCAACCATCGATTCGTAAAGGTCTTTTGTTATGTTCAACGATGTTTCTATGTTTGCGATTAGGAATGCAACATCAAATTGACTGCTTTTTGTATTGGAGTTTGGTGTAACGTTCACTGGTTTATGGAGAGAACGGCGACAGACTGACCAAGGTTGCAGCTTCAAAAGCCTGAGCTCGCCCTGGTTTTAATCCGTTCAGTTCATTAAATCCCTTGTCCGTAAACTTAAACGGAGACGAAAAACTCACATGCTCGTCGATTTCACGCTACCTTAACCAATTTAGCAAGCTATCTTAGCTAACTAACGTTAGCACGTTTCCTATATAGATTCCAATAACTATGCATTAGCCTACATAGATTTCATGAATGAGTTAAATTAGCCACAGCTAACAATACAATTTTAGGATTTATAGCTCCAATTCTCTCTCTTTGTGTAATTTACTAAAGTTTACTTATCTTAAATCCTTCTTACCATTTCTGACGGATATTGTTTGCTGACGTTGGTTCTCCTTCTTCTTCTTGGTATTAAATTGAGGCTGACCAGAAGTAGCTGAGGCTCATTACTGCCCCCAACCTGCTAAAGACTGATTGTGGTCATGATAAAATAACCAGCTCAAATAACATATTTCTGTTACATCTAAATCACATATCATGCATCCATATTAATTAGATAAGGAAAATGGAAACTATTAGGGCTGAGCGAAAGACATATTTGTATTTCAAAAGTGCATAAATGTCATGTCTGGATCCATTACATGCTTTACAATTCATTCCAATATCCATTCAAATGGCCAATGCAGCATATGCAATTCACCCAGTGTATGTTGTATGATGTTAACTTTTTTTACAGTCCTAGTTTGGCAACCCATGGAAATTAAAAACATTTAAAAAGACAATTATAGAAGGTAAGGCACATTTATTTGCAGTTTTCTTATCTTACAATAAGCTGAATGAGCTCAGAGAATGTGAATCTGTTGCTAGTTATATGTGCTTTGTAACTACTGATTGATATTATAACTACAGGATGAAACACAAGATGAAACTACAGGGATTATGGCTGTTTTATAGCCATATTAAAATCCATATCAATAGTCACTTGTTTTGCTGACACACACTTTCTCACCTTTTCAGCTGGGATGCAAATATTCCCTCGGCTCGATGCCCTTGACGGTTGATTGCTCAAATGTTGCTTACACATTTGCAAAAAGTCCCTTGGGGAGAAGAGTTACTTTAACGCTGCAGCCTCTAACATCACTGGATTGGTTGCTGAACTAAAGAAAGTCTCTCTACAAAAAAACTGCAAAAAAAGAACTATGGCTGCTTCCCTTGGCTTTTTTTGCATGTTCAGACGAGTGAAGAGCAAAACATCTGAAAAGGCAAGTTGCACTTCCCTTGTTTTCATAGTCAAATTAATGCTATTAAACCAAAAACATGTTATATCTATCACTCAAAAGCTGCACAGCAAAAGCCGACAGTTATTTGATCTTGTATCCAGGCTTAAGTATAAGACAAGCTTATTTTAGTATTTTCTTTTTTAGTGAAATCATCTTACTGCACTGGCAGATCATTTTACCACTTTCAACAAATTTGACTTTTTTTTTTTCAGGAGAATGTAACTTGTTTCAGGACATTTACTTAGTAAAAGTGAAATTGTCTCGGAGAAAGTTTCTCGTTTCAAGATTTTCTTCATTGTTTTATGATGATTTCTTGAAAGAAGTCATATTGGCATGAATGAAAGTGAAATGTATTGAAACCAGCAAAATGATCTGCCAGTGCAGTGAGATAATTTGACTGAAAATATCATGAAATAAGCTTGATAGGTGTGGAAACAAGTTCAAATCACTGGACAGCTTGTCATTTTTTGCAGTGAATATTCTTATGTTTTCTCAGGCTGAGCCAAAGACTGCAAAAACTAGAGAGGCTTCTGACAGACAGATCGTGAACAAGTAGCGGAGAAAAGGCACACCAGTGAAGAAGAACATGCCTCCTCATCTACAGCCGACGTTTGATTCCCTGTCACGCTCTTATTTTCTTCTTCTTCTTCTATCTTCCCTATCTGAACAAGTCCCTTTCTTTGACAGCAGTTCATTAGGATACCATGCTTTTCCATTACTGTCAGAAACTCTCAACTACCAACAGAACTACAAACCTTCCCATAGCTGATGACTCCTGTCGACTCTCTAGGTCATCTGTCCTCTTTGGAGAGTTAAACCGTCCAAAGTACATGACAGCAGATTCCTGCAGATGTTTCTGGTTCTATAGTCCTTCAGTTATACATATATAATCACTATCACCATCACAACAGTAGTCATGTCTGTATATTCTTCATTTACATTATATTGATTTGACTGTATGTATAATCTTCTATGTGCCTATTTCTTCTTTCTAGATTCTTCTTCTTGTGCCAATTTAATAAACATACCATCCAAGTGATTCAGATTATAACAAGTTTCATGTTTGTCCAGCAGGTGTTCTGACAGGCTGTAGCACCAGCTGTGTGTATGTGACTCTCAGAGGTGTGACCAAAGTCAGCTTTGCTCGAGTCCCAAGTCAGTCTCAAGTCAAGTCCCATGTCTAAATGTACAGTCCAAGTCAAGTCCATGTCATTAATGTCAAGTCTCAAGTCTAAATGTAGAGTCCAAGTCAAGTCCATATCATTAATGTCAAGTCTCAAGTGATGGAGTCCATGTTCATGTTAATATTTCATACAAATCCTAATTACCTGGTTCACAGTGATTCATGCACAATTCATGCAATTTGGCACAAATACTGAACATGGGCGTGTCTAGAAACAATTGGTATAAAATCATATAAGGGCTTAGATCAATCTTTCATACTGTTGGAAATATGTGCATCTATTCAATTGTTTAATAAATGGAAAAATGTTAATATAATCTCACCCCACCACTGGCTTTGTATACATATAGTTATTTATTGGACTGAACATCTTGACTCCAGATTTTGACGCTGTAAAAGGTTTGCATACATTTGTTGTTTGGAGACACTGAAGTACAATACATTGGTATTTTGAGTTAAAATAGGTTAGGAAAATAAAAAAATATAGAGATTTTCCATTCACAATTCTAAAGAAAATAAGTGAATATACCCCAAAATTTTGTCAAGTATCACGTTTTTTTCATTGAAATATTGATTTAAATATGTTCATGCTTATACCACAGGGGAAACCAATAAAGCAGTTTTCTATATGCATTCTCAGATAGTTTTATGGTTTTAAATTTCTTATAATTGTACTCATCCAGTTTACCTCCTTCCTATGTAAATACAATCAGTATCACAGCTAGTATTGAGATGCAATATAATCCAAATCTAATGATCAAATTATCAGGAAAAAAAACCTTTCACCTCATGACACAATAGCACTTTAAATGCATACATTTAGTTAAAAAGGTCACGTTACAAATTGTCAAGTACGAAGGAAAATTATTAATAGAACAAATCCCCTCTTCAGAAAAGTAGAAGATTCACCAACACGACAATTCCCTTTAGTGTATTCTCTAATATCCATGCTCTTCACTAGAAATCATTGGTGTTTAGACTGTGCGTCCCGTCTCACCATTACAACATAAGTTTTCCCACATTTTTCTGTACAAAAATGTAAACCAGCCAGCTGGTCTGAAAACACCAGGAAAGTAAATAGATTTGCAATTATAACCATTATTTGTGATATTGATGTTTTTTTTAAGAAACAGTGGGAATCAATTCTTCAGAGAGACCATGAAAAATTTTCAAAAATTTCTCAAGTTTAGACGTCAGTAGAGGGACTCAGTGGCTGCTATACAATTAGTATGGAATTAAATCATATGTGTCAACATGTCAACGGATTTGAAGCTTATTTAAAGGATAGCTGTGTCTATACGACACATACTGTGTGCATAATACTGCCTATCAACAAACAACAGTCTGAGGAATGAGTCGGACATGAGAAATACTTTTTTTTAAATTTAAAGTAGCATCTCTGTAGACATTGCAGGCATTATTTTCCACTTATAGGGTTCAGTTTTGAAAAGATTGCAATGCTAGTGTAAAGTAGAGAAGAAAGAATGAGAAACAAAACTTAAAGGTGCACCCGTCTAATAATTCCCATATTGAACAAAAATGGCTCTTCTGTATTTAAAAAAAAAAAAAAAAAAAAAAAAAAAATGTTTGGATAGTTTAACTTTAAGATCAACTCAACTAAGTATTTCCCCCGGGTTTGAAATTTCAAAGGAAAGCTTTTCAGGATCCGATGTACACACTTTCACATCAAGCACACATGCATGGCCCGCATGCATTTGGTAAATCTCTCGGAGGCACACTCACTCGCCCAGATGTGACACACACACATTAACATAAACACACACACACACACAAAGACATCTATGGGGTGCTGCGTGGGTGAGGATCTATTGTATAAAAAGCTCTATTGTAAGTGATGGTACAACAGGAGCTTTGTGCTGGAGCAGCTGTGGGACTGACCTCGCCACACTGGGAATGCCATGCCAACACACCCAGTACCAGGATTATCAGCATGAGCTTTAGACTTGAAACGACCGGGTCATAAAATCAACTGCCATATGAATAATAATGAATCTCTTATTAACCAATTAACTACTCACAGTCCTATATTGCAGCACAAAAACTGCCTGACCCTAAAAAGTGCGCCGAGTTGTGGCTGGAGTTAGTCGTTTTCATAACTGTGGTGCTCTGTGTGCAGGGCAGCTAATGACAGGCCAATATTCAGCTGGCCAGGTCTATTACTATAAGGCTCTTAGTGGCGATGATAAATAAGTTAGCCAGCTAACTTTTTTTAAATATCCTAAAACTATTTGGTCCATATTCACAATTACTATTCAGGCGTCCGGTTGTGAAAAACAACGGTTTGTCCAGAAATGAGAGCTTTAGCGGCCATGTTGGAGGTCCAGATGAACAGATGATTACACTTCTAAACTAAAGACAATATATATAAAGTAACCTATTGAGGCTGTTGCAATGTGAATTGTTTGTAATGCCTTATCTCGTTGATCCCTCTATTCTGGGTTTGATTTATCTGTTGGAAGTGAAGAGGAACGCGTAACTTTGGTTGTGACAAAGATGTCCGTCAAACCCAAACTGCAAATATAGCTGAGACAAACCACTATATGGTCTCATTACTCCAAAATCTCACAGTCTGGATTAGTTTACAAGAGAATAAAAAGGCCTAGATATTCACAATCAAGTAGAACTACGGAGAGACGGCCTATTAAAATCCATGAAGCAAATAAGTGTCTAGTTAAGTGGGTTACATATGGACCAGCCACATGAACACCAGCTTTGTTTCAAAGATCTACGGTCTAGTATGAGCAGAATGACATTTTACAGATGTATCAAAGCACTGGATTTAGATTTTGAAGAGGAATGATTAGAAAGGAATAAAAAAAAATAAAAAAAATAGGACATTTCATTCGTCTTTGCGATTCGAAGCCACTGTGCCACCTCCATTTTCCGTTTAGTGGTTTTCTCCGTCAGTCCTGACTTTGGCACTAAGCTGTGAAGTCGACTAAAGGCTTTGACACTTGATCACCTGACACGCTTAAATCGACAATCCTCCTCAAAGTACACATGTGCAAAAAAAAAAAAAAAACACAGTATAGTAGGTCTATACAGTGAATAAAAAAAAAAGTGTATAAGCAGGCTAGAAGCTTCTTTTCCAGTTCCCATCTGATTTCCGTCGGACCTTTGAGGGCACTCGTTTCAGTGTTGCACTACGATTCCCACAATGCAGTGGTTTTCTAGGTGTCTTTCAAGTAGTTTGCACACTCATCGCGGAGCAAAGTTTCAACGTCAAGAAGTTCCTCTTGATTAAAGGATTATTACGTTTTTGTTACACACCGCCCACCACCTGATTAAATATACTAGTAGGGTTCAATATTTATATATCATAGTAGTCTCATATCGAGCGGAGTGCACTGAAGACGAGCACGCACGGATTTTGTACATACACGGTCACAGACAATCAGACGCCATAGAAACATTAAACCGGTTGACGGTCTTCAGTGTATCTCTCAGTGAGTCTCGATGACCACCGGTTCAAAGACGCCCGCGGACACACTAGGAGAAACACAGGAACGCGTGAATTAGGATAGAAAATAAAATAGAAACATACAGAACAATATAAACCATCGAGGCTATATAAACAAATGCACCCGACACATGTTGAGTAGATCAGGGTTTCTCACACATTTGACATGTTAAAGACACAAAAATAGACCCACATTAGAACCACAGACCCCCAAGTTTAGTCCCAGGAACCCATATGGGAAGATTTGAGTTGTTTTAGTA
The DNA here is from genome assembly GCF_046629955.1 of Centroberyx affinis. Taxonomy (NCBI): domain Eukaryota; kingdom Metazoa; phylum Chordata; class Actinopteri; order Beryciformes; family Berycidae; genus Centroberyx; species Centroberyx affinis. The sequence goes on from NW_027279460.1 coordinate 255,357, forward strand.
TAGAACTGTCTACAGATAATAGTGGTGAGAGAGTGAAACCTAAGATCATTTCTAATTTCGGGTATGGGAGTAAATATGGGAGGGAGTAAATGTGTGCCAGTGTAAATATATAAATATAAATATCTATGTATGTAGGTATACGTATTTCATCTTGGCATGCCCATATGAACTGACAATAGTGGTAACAACCCCCTCCCTCCCCCAAACACACACACTCTTACACACACACACAGTGTACCTGTTGCCTAGCTGTGTCCCACTGAGAGCAGTGGTCCCGTCCCTGCTGACAAACAGTCTCAAGTTGCTGTCTAAAAGGGAAACAGGACAAGTTATACACCATGAGTACTACATTCAAAGGTTCTGCTAAAAACTGAACCCAAAGAGCCAAAACGGTGTCCTGCCTTCGTTGCAGCTGACGTCAGAGAAGTTCTGGCTCTGGACGATCTTCTCCACGATGTCGTCGGCGTCGATGCGGGTGTCGTCCACGCAGCTGGGCTGGCTGTCCACGGTGTCCTTCTTCCTCCTGACGGGCAAGGCATCACGCAGAGGTGTGAGTCTCAAGTCAAGTCCCAAGTCGAAATGTAGATTAGCAAGTCAAGTCCATGTCATTAATGTCAAGTCTCAAGTCTAAATGTAGAACAGCAAGTCAAGTCTCAGTATCAATTTAATATCTTAAAGAAAACTAAATATCTAGGACTTTTCAATGCAATATGGTTTTAATAGGATAAAAACTTGGTAAGAGCATCATGAGTTTGATTTCTATAATCAGATTCAACTTCAATAAATTCAATCATTCCATACAAATTCAGAAAACAGAATTTAAATTCAGTCGTCTGCTGGAACAAATCTCATCACTTTCAATCTGAGTCATTTACACAAACACAAGATCTCAAGTCAAGACTTTAGAAACCTTTTCAAGTCATCAGAGTACAAGTCAGAGTCGAGTCCCAAGTCACCAGAACCCAAGTCAAGTCCAGTCTCAAGCAATTAAAACTGTGACTCGAGTCCAAGTCATATGACTCAAGTCCCCACCTCTGGCATATTTAGATTTTTTTTTATATTTTGAAAATGTTTTTTTAAAATACACAAGATTCCTATCTGAAACACAGCAATAGTAAATGCATGAGTTATACTGATCAAACTCTTCATTCCTAGCCTGCTGTGAGGGAGGGATGTCAGACATGTCTCGCAGCTGATGTCCACTATTCCCCTGTGTATGTGTGTGTGTGTGTACCTGGAGGGTCTATTGGACAGCAGGACTGCTCCGGAGGGTAGAGGAGGTCTCTCTGGTTTGGTAGGAGTTGCTGCTCTGTGTGAGTCAGTGGGAGTGGAGGGGGGAGGCTGGGCAGGGTGGAAAACCCCGCAGGAGATGCTGCTGCTGGTGGAGGTGTTCCGCTGATGGCTGAGGTCCGTCAGGCTGGACGAGCGAGAGTGACCTGTGCTGTAGCCTGGAGGAGGGAGAGGAGAGGAGAGGAGAGGAGAGGAGAGGAGAGGAGAGGAGAGGAGAGGAGAGGAGAGGAGAGGAGGGGAGAGGAGATCCATCTTCTATAAATGTTAACTATCTGATGGAGGAGCTGCAGTCACTAGCTTATTCCACTGAGGTGCGCTAGGGAGCACTCTATCAAGGAATGTGTTCTTCCCTACACAACGGTCCCTAGTTGCTAAAGGTTCTTTCATATTTTTGATTTAATTTGGTACATCTGTTAAGGGAGTATCCATAATTTGTAACAAGAGTAATTGTGAAGTTTTTGCCTGGATCTGTACAGAACAACAAGGAGAATATATCTGATGTTTGTCGTGTAATTTCATGTCATGTAAAGGCTTAGGATGGATGCAAATCATCATATTCACGCCCAGTTAGACCATCCCACGTTCATTTATAACAACAACTCATTCATTTCCCTGGGCTGAAGAGCTCATTGTGTATGTCAGAGTGCATCATGGTCATGGCACAAGGAAGTAAAAGTCCCTGACCCTGATGGTAGCATGAGGAAGTAAAGGTCCCTGACCTGATATCTTGCTGTGCTGGCTGGCATAGCTGGAGTTGCGGAAATGACCGATCTGAAAGACCTCGTCTGGGCTGGAAACAGTCTGGTCCCCCTCTTCAGGCAGTCCTGGGGCCAAACACACAGGGAAAACACGCAATGACTGTAGGATATCACACAAAAAATCATGGACATAATGGACAAATGGACAAAACTATTTCTTTATGGACATTTAACAGCTGAAAGGACGCAGGGACCAAATGTTGAGCCGGTACCTGAGCTCCGCATTGAGGACTGTCGGGGTTTGAGGGGACGGGGTCCTCCTATGACGCCCCCCGGTGTCTGGCCGTCGGCATCAGTGCTCTCCCCCTTACAGTCCAGCTGCAGGGAGGGGTCCTGGCCCCCGATAGAGATGGATTTGGCCGTGCTGGGAGGCCTTATGGGTGAACACAGGCAACAACACATAAACAAGATGTTGCTTGTGTATATTAGGAATAAAGGTCTTGAAAGTGGAGACCGGTTTTTGTGAATGTGTGAGGAAAAAAAAAAAGAGCAGCTCACGTTTTAAAACAGGGATCCCCAGACAAAAGCGTCATCCCGATTATTACCTAGAAAAAAAAAGACAGACATGTTACTACACACCTCAGTGCTGGTCTGTTTAGTGTGTGTGTGTGTGTGTGTGTGTGGCTGTTGCCCTGCCTTGAGGATAGAGTTGTCCTGGCGAGTGTTTTTGGTGTCGTAGCCCTCCAGGATGCAGCAGCGCACCGCGGAGCCGGAGCCGGCGAACTCGGCGATGTTGAGATCAGCAAAGCCTAGCTGGAGAGAGACAGAGAGATACGAGACAGAGAGAGGGAAAACAGAGGAAGAGAGAGAGAAATATCAACAGTTTTTAGCTCAAGGTACGGAAGAACATACTCATCTTCAATCTGTCTGCTAGGCCACAGTTAGATGGAGCCAGACACACACACACACACACACACACACACACACACACACACACACACACACACACACACACACACACACACACACAATCGTTACACAACCCTACCCACATGAGGGCTGATACTCCGTCAGGGACAAACAAGGGCAAAAAAAAATTGCCGGTTGGAATGGAGGGCAAAGAAAACAACAATTTCCAACTGGTAATTTTCTTCCGTCTGAAAATAGATTTCCTCTCATGTTCAGGAGATCCATTTTTCTCACTTATTTCAATGTTCAACTCCTCTTTGCAGCTATGGCAGCCATTCCTATCAGATCTGTTAACCTCCACCTGGTCATGTCGTATCTGTTACTGACACCCATTCAGTCCAGTCATGTATGTGAGGCACAGGAGACAGTGACTGTATTCAGAGGTCAATAACCTCCTATAACCTCCTCCTTCTGTCTCTCCGTTTTCCGCCCAGTCGACACATATTCTTCAGCACCGCTTCCTTTCCAGTTTCAACCAAGTGATCAACATCCACCTAGCTTCCAGCACATATACGTCACATTCACACACACACACACACACACACACACACACACAGGCATACAACTGTTGCAGAGGTGGCACATTATAAAAGGGAGAGGCAGGCAGAGACAAAAGCTCACACCCGGCATCTTCTACTTCACATTTTTGTCACATGGGATTGACTCAAAAATAGATCAGTGAAATCCATGAATCCATGAAAATGTTTTGCTAAGAGAGTTGTCTTTTGTTTGTGTGAAAAGCTTTTGAATTCGTCTCATCCTGAGTCCTGCACCTCCTTGCACACATCTCAGTCCCAAACGGATTCATTTTTCTCCGATTCATTCGCAAATATTTTCTCTCTCTATAATTATTTTATATTTGTTAGTTCTGAATGCTTTATTCATTGTTTTAACGTATATACTTTTTACTTTCCTGACTGTGAGGCACTTGCAATAGTGCTATATAAATGTGTTTGCTTGATGTTTTCATAACAGGACCCAGTGAAGAGAGACAGGAGACAGGGCAGAGAGTGTGACAAATACATGGCAGGCACATTACTCAGCATGAACCCCTGTAATTAACCTGCAAAATAAAATGTCTACAGCCACACCTGACACAATGCCAACAACTTTGTCCTAGCCGCCGCCCTGTGCGGGCCAACTAGCTGATACATTACACCAGTGGTTCTCAACGTGGGGTCCGGGGACCACCAGGAGTTCTTGAGGGGGTTCCAGGGGGTCCCCAGCGAATTGATGAATTATTAAACTTCAGCATTATTTCATTTAGAAGTTAACAATTAGAGAATGTAGAAGAATGACTGTTTTGATCATAGTTTCTCTGTTATCTCTCTACCTACAATACAGATAGTCATGGAATTCTGGACAAAATCATATCTGACAATACAAATATTCTCAGATTTGGGTCTGAGAGACAAAATCTCATCAAACGGGGGCTCTAATGTGGACTAAATTAGGGGTCCTTGATGTGAAAAAGGACAGGATTGCTGCTTTAAGTTCAGCTATGGCTACAGGCAGGTACTGTGGTAAACACACTGTAATCTGCTTCCCACAGTCATATCTGTCACTGTGTCCTGTCACATGCTCACCGTAACGTAACTGAGTGCAACAGAGTCACGCACCCCTATAATGTTGACATGACAGGTTTTTACCACAGCTTTTTACCATCACTGAGACTGTAAAAGTCAGTGTTTTATACAGAAAACAGGGCACACTCAGCTTTATGAGCGCTGTCCAAAAGGTCATTTGCGGCAGGTTCACTAACCTATGCTGAACTGACATATTCACATAATACATTTTAGCAGTTCCTAATCTCACCATCAGAAAAACAACATTACCTTTGAAAAGGCCTTCCCCCCTTTCAGCTCCTGCAAAGACAAAAAGCAAAAATCGATGAGGGACAAAAGCTGCCTCATTCATACAGTTCATTTATATGCATATATGAGGTATGAGGAAATGATATCATTGCCTTTGAATCAATACTAATTACCCAGAGAAGTCAAGTCAACTTTATTTGTATAGCCCTTAATCAGTGTTACAGTCTCATAGGACACCCTTCACAATGCCCACATTATGAAAACAATAAACGAAAGAGGCAAACAAGAGCTGCATGCTGGGATTTGTAGTTTACCTTGCGCACAGAGACCCTGCAGATGCAGGGATCCAGCACCCCAGTAATTGGACTGGCACTCATTTTACACACGAAGGAAAACTTCTTCCTCCAGCGGACACAGTTCTGCTGCACCTCCTCCCTGCAGACAAAGGAACACATTCATTGGAGAACATTGTCTGTCAGAGAAATGTTCCATTATAACCCGTAATAATTAAATGAGTGAGGTTTACTGACTGCAAACATGATCACAATTCCATAAGAATAAGAACAAGAACATGGGGGTTCTTGAGGATTTATCCCACCAATCCTACTTTATAGGATTAAGTTGTAAACAATATGACAATATTCTGTCATCAACAGTTGTACTAACTACTAGCATTAAACCAGCATCCACCATCTTGGCTCTCTTTAAAAAACACAAAGCCAGAAGGCCGTCCAGCTGATGTCCAGATGATCTCATCCAGGCATGTGAGACGTCAGACTGGAGCGCTCTATTTAGGGGTTTTCCATTTGTAAATATTGGAAACAGATTGAGTATTTATCTGCACATATGTGTGTGTATGATAGAGAGGTGATGCCTCTCTCTCTCTCACACACACACACACACTTCTTCCGATCACATCCCTCAAAATTGGAATCAAATGCAACTTGACAGCAGTAAATTAAGAGGATGAGATAAATGGTGGAGGTGGAGGAATGTGAAACAGAGCCAAATTATTTTTTTTGTTGCTGTACTCTGCCGAGAAACAGAAAAAATGGATTCACTGGTTTGAGATTCTTCATTTTATGGCAGGAATAACAGTGAGAAGGAGGTGATATGGGTAGAGTGACATGGCTCTGACACAACAGCGTGAAATCAGCCCTTGATCACAGATCAAATTGTGCTGGAACACTCCCACTGGAATACATTTGATAGAACTGGGGAGGAGAGGTGGTGGGAAGTGGATGTATCCATGTTGCAGGGGATTTGTGATGGCTTTTTTATAAACTGAGGTGGAGATGTGCGCAGTTTCTGATGCAAACAGGGAAGCCAAACGGGGAATGTGGTTATTTCAACAACCTCTGTCACAGTAACCCTTGTGCAAGGCATTTAACCCCCAACAGCTCTAATGAGTTGTTCAGCAGCCAGTAGAAGACTGTGGTTGTCCTGGGCAGTGGATGTGTGTGACTAATATGAATGTAAAGCAGGGTGTTGATGAAAAAAGCAGTGTTGCTTTTGGTTACTTGTGTGCTTCCTTTAGTACAGTACACACATTGTTCATTTTGTTTCTCCTTATTGTTTTCTGTCTAACTTCATCATTACTTTTCTTCTCTTAATCATCTGTCCTGTTCCACTTCTCAGTCTACTCAGAATCATATCATTGGCTCAAATGAAGGTTTCATTCCAAAATGCTATACCATATATTTATTCTTTTAATCTATGGGACTTATCGATACTGCAGAGGAATAATAATATAATTACTTAATATAAAGTCTTAAATTAGGTATCTAGTTATTTCTCAGTTCAAACAACACTACCATTTGCCTAAAAAAAGATGTCTTTCCAAGGTTAAAATAAATAAATAAATACTGATCTAAACTGTGTCCAAGCTGCCACTACATGATCGCAAATAAAGGTGGAACCCAATAAATCTTTCTCCAGTCCATCGAGCTCAGAGATCACTGCTCCCTTGGCATTTGGTCTATGCCAATAGCCTCTGGATAAGTAAAACAGATGCATATTAAGGCAACGCCCATCAGTTATTACAGTTCCAACACAAAGCCTGCTTTAAAGCAGAGGTTGAAACCCTAATAATGAATGGTGATGATTAACTGCGTTATGTTCTCTGAGAATTAGTTTCTATGTTGTGAAATTTAAGAAATTGGGAGCAGTGGAGGTTAGTGATTCCAGACCAGATGGGGAAATGTGGGTGGGGAAAGTGAATGAACTCTCCCTCAACAACTACTCTCTCAGTGTCCTTGGGCAAGACACTGAACCCCAGCTGCTCCAGTGGAGCTGCTCAGTGTCCAGCAGTAGAAGACTGTGGTTGAACTGGGAAGCTCCCAGTGTGGATGTGTGGAACTGTATGAATGTGAAGCAGGGTGGGACTGGAAAAGAGCATGGAGCTTTACTTGGATAAATAAAGGTTAAAAAAACAGAGCGGAATCATGTGAGCTGTATAGCATCTAATCGCTTAACCTCATTTGCAAAGACTCTACTCTCTCGCTCTTATACTCCAGTGGAATTTGAGAAGGATGCAAGATGAAATGAGGCCTTATGGGATTGATGCAGTGACCGGTGTTTCAATAAGGACAGAAATCAACAAGGTGGCGTTCCTCACCCGGTCTACCAGCAAGCTCTTCTCAAGGAGACAAGGCCTTGCAAGCTTCTCCAGCTGGAAACACAGCTGTGTTATCAGCAAATGCTAAGACAAGCTCACATAGAGGGGTGACACACACACACACACACACACACAAACACCTCAGCAGTACATCAATGTCCTGGGCTTGTACCGACTTGGCTGGTAAATCCAGATGTTATCCATCCATGCCCCGCTCATCTCAGAGCCTCCAGTTAATGAGAACTCTCCAGCACTCCGATACGACCAACGCTACAATTACGCAACACACAAGTGCAAACTCAGCCTGGTGCCTTTGCTGATAGCAGATTGTCCTACACGGTTGTTCTGGAGAGTGTGGGCTAATGTCAAAATTGTAGGACATGCAATGCTAACAACATCTCATAAATGTTCCCTAGTTCCAACCGGCATGGCAGACCTCACTTCAAAACCACAAATTTCATTATGATGAGCATTATTTATTTCGATCTTTTTCAAAACATGAGGGAAAAGAAGAAGAGATTTAGGTCCTGTGCAGAATCCCTGGTCAACGATTCATATCACAAATCTTCTGTTCATATGTAAAGAATTTCTCTCTCTCTCTTTCAACACTTTAGCAGCAACTTTAACTTTGGATCACAGAGGACAGAGGTTCGTTTCCCGCTCCGCTTATCGGAGGTTTGACCTGTTGTTTACAGCTCTTAAAACAACAAGCCTCAAAGTCGTTGGCTGCCTGGGGAGAGAGAGAGAGAGAGAAAAAGGCCAGACAGGTTCTGCCACTTCTCCTCTTACAGCTCAACTTGCCCGCCTTCACAAACACAGCATTGTAAGGCAAGTTGATACTAGCCACGCAATCTATTGCGATGGAGCAATCCTTTACTTAGCTGGTAGGTCATGACCCCCGAGGGACTGCTCTGGTAAAGGTCACAGTCAGACGAACGCCCTAAACATACTCTTTAATTTTAGTACCCATTGTTGAATGTGGTCTGAAACCCTTATGATAATAATATAGCAAGGAATTGACAAGAGAAAACCATTTGAACAGCGAAGTAGCCAAAGTAAACCTGCCGTGTACAACATTCTGGACTGGACAATGAGAAAAACAGGAGGAGCAAGACTGAGAAAACTCTCAACATCACGCCTGACCAGACCGTTTCCCTCCAAACAAAGAAACAAATGCACACATATATACATGCATACATCCATATATGCTGATAGATTTAACTTTACCCAGAGTTGGGAAAGTTTTTTATAGCAGCAGATGCTGATGACAGATCTGTTCCAGTTCTGTTTGACCTTTGTACTGCCTGTGACACTAGTGATCAAGCCATTTTAATTGGTCATATTAGAGATTTTGTGAGAATTACTATGCTGAACAAACATGGATGCATTAGCCAGAGATACAATTCAGAGGTGGGGACTCGAGTCATAATATTAATTGCTTGAGACTTGACTTGATGCATGAAGAGAAGATTTGAGACTCGACTTGACTTGGGTTCAGCTGACTTGGGACTTGACTCTGACTTGTACTTTGATGACTTGAAAAGGTTTCTAAAGTCTTGACTTGAGATCTTGTGTTTGTGTAAATGACTTAGATTGAAAGTGATGAGATTTGTTCCAGCAGACGACTGAATTTAAATTCTGTTTTCTGAATTTGTATGGAATGATTGAATTTATTGAAGTTGAAACTGATTCTAGAAATCAAACTCATGATGCTCTTACCAAGTCTTTATCCTATTAAAACCATATTGCATTGAAAAGTCCTAGATATTTTTTTTTTTTAAGATAATAAATTGATACAGGACTCTTGATTTGTTCTGACTTGACTTGCTGTTCTACATTTAGACTTGAGACTTGACATTAATGACATGGACTTGACTTGGACTCTACATTTAGACTTGAGACTTGACTTGAGACTTGTGCTTCAAGACTCAACACTGACTTGGGACTCGAGCTAAGTTGACTTGGTCACACCTCTGATATTACAATTTAATGATAATGTGGAAAGAAAATTATAGTTGGTAGATCACATGATGTCTAATCTCGCAGGTTTGACCAAGAAATGGTCCAGACAGGATGGACAGGCATTAAACCTACACTGATTGATACATTTATTCATTCATCCCTTTATTCATTTAACCATTAATTTTATTATTCAGTGCATTATCCACTCCTCCTATTCATTTATACCATTAATTACCTTTGCAGTGCTTATTACTGGATTTTTTTGTATTTGTTTGTGTGTTTTGCTTAGGTACTGTCGTAAAAAAATTCTATTTATGGTATTAAAATTTGTGTCATGTGGAGTGTTATTGTGTGGCGTGTATTCCCTGACAGCTGAAGTGCAAGTTACAAATGGGTTTGGGTTAAATACTCCCACTTTCGAAACTATGCCGTCCTGCTTTCTTTTTCTCTCTCTGTCTCGTTTCTCATGGAAGAATCCGAGGAATGAGACAGAGTTGGATGCAAATCAGCCTGAAAAACGCACTCGCACAAGTAGACACATGCAGACACACACACACACACGCGCGCGCACACAGTTAAAAATCCCCTTCCTAGTGGCTGTGTTAATCCCTGTTCCTAATTCATTTTCCTTTTGATGAATGCAAAAAAGTAGAACCTTCTGTTTACTGAGCTTTTTCAGTACTGTGTGAAATTAGAAGAAATTGTCATTTGACAGTGATGTATGGGTTTTGGTTGCTGTGTGTGTGTTTGTTTGTGTGTTTTTGACCCTGGTAACTGGTGTGATGAAAAGGGTAATATGACAATATAACAAGGTATTTGCTTTAGTTAGCAAGTGTATGCCTAGGGTGGTGGTAGCTTTAAGGCTAAAGAAGAGGGCTTTTGACTAGGAGGACCCAGTTATGAATCCTTGGACTAGATGGGGCAACGTCCACCCCTCCCTCACCATTATGAGGCTTGTGTTGTATTGGGCAGCTCCCAGATGTGAATGTGTATAAGTGTGGGTTAATGTGAGTCAGGGTGCTGCTGAAAAGACTACATGTGCATAGGCGTATATGTGCAGTGTACTGTACTTGTCTATGCATGATGTAGAAGGCTACCGAAGAAGAAGAACTTGAATCAGCATGAGAAAATCCCTCTTCACTCTGGAAGAAATCTAAAAACTTTGGTGGAAGTCTGAGAAATCTGAAGCAATAATCTGGAACTGAGCCAGTCAACTGAATCTACAATGGATTACAAATGTATTAAATAAGTGTATTAAGAATTGATACAAGGAGAAGCAATGATTGCAGATTTCGTCCCGGTCATGGAACAGTGGAGCAGCTTCTCACCTTCTTGCAGATGATCGAGGGGTCATGGGAACTTTCCTATCCCGTCTACGTGTGTTTTGTGGATTTGGGACAGGCTTACGTCCGTGTCCCCCGAGGTATCCTGTGGGTGCTGCTGCGGGAGTATGGGGTGCCGGGGTCGCTGCTGCAAGCCAATTCAATTCCTGTACAGTCAAAGAGCTGTGTTCGCATTCTTGGCATTAAGTCAAGCATGTTCAAGGTGGGCATCGGACTCTGACAAGGGTGTGCCTTGTCCCCTCTCCTGTTTTGTGATATTCATGGACGGAATAACCGAGGTGCAGCCGAGGTCTGGAGAGTGCCCAGTGGCATTCCTGCTGTCTGCGGATGATGTCATCTTTCTGGCTTCGTCGGACAGTGATCTCAGATGTGCACTGCGGCAGTTTGCAGCTGACTGTGACACGACTGGGGGTGAGGATCAGCTCCTCCGAGTCTGAGGCCGTGGTTCTCTCCTGGAAAAAGACGGCCTGCCTCATCCAGGTGAGGGGAGCAGCTGCCCCAAATGGAGGAGTTCAGGTATCTTGGGGTTTTATTCACAAGTGAGGGTAAGAAGGATTGTGAGGTTGACTGCCGGTTAAGTGCATCGGCTGCAGTAATGTATCGTTTTATCGGACCGTGGCGGTGAAGAGAGCTCTTGATTTACCGGTCGATCTTCGTCCAGACCCTCACCTATGGTCATGAGCGGGACTACATCTCCCAGCATGCCTGGGAGCGCTTGGCAAAAGACCTTTGGGATGCTTTGCTTTCCCTATTGCCACTGCGACCCTGACCTGGATAAGCAGCTAGAAAATGGATGGATGGATAGATGGAAGAACTGATAGAAAGCTGGCTGCTCTCGATCCAGTTGTTGGCCTCTAAGAGGAGACTGAAATAAATGCCTGCGTGTCTGTTGAATATTTTTTCCCTTCCTGTCCTCCCTCAAGTCCTCCTCCCTGACAGCATCCCTCAATTTAAACCCAGAATATCATGAGTGTGTTCGCCACCTGACACTCCAAAACACACACACACACACACACACACATACACACAGACACATGTACCCACACACACAAACAAACATAAACACTGCAGAGAACTGGGCTGGCTGCCCTGGCAGTGGCACTGCCTGGTACATTGGATCCTGATGCAATGTAACCATGGGACTCTGACAAGGAGCATTATGCTCTCAACTAAGCTACTCACGCACACAAATTTAAATTTAGAGGCAGACTATGACTCACAAATAGACTCCTCTAACTTTTAGAAACAGCATGAAAACAGCAGTGTCTGTCTGTTAAAGGCAAATCTCTATCTTGCCTTCTGTCTGAAATGCAGCATGCAGCTAATACTGACTGAGTATATCATTGTCAAATCAATTGTAATACCTTGATGTGATTACCATAAAGAAATTAGATCATGGAGATGTTTTGGCCTGTGTCTTACGCCGTTCCATCTGTTAGTGCAGGCGTTTTTCGTTTTTAGCTGAGACCCGCAGCTAGTATATGTCTCTGTCAGCCAGTCTGTCTCAAAAAAAAACAAAAAAAAACTTTACTGTGCATGTGCCATTGCGGATGGAACACAGCTACAAAGACTCTATGGGCCAGCATGCAGCATCACTTTCAGTTTAGGTTGGTACACGCGTAGATTTGTCACACTGTTTTCAGGCTGTATTTTAGCCTGCCTGTTTTTTTTCTCTGGGCTTGATTGCTCTGTAGCCTAGTTTCTGTCTTGTCAGCTCTGTGCCTATGAATGAATATAGCCTAAAGTAACCTTTTTATTGTGCCAGGAGTTTTTCCTGATTGAAGCCACAGACTGAAACGAAAAATGTGACGTGACCGCCACGCCTTCTCAAACCTATCACGATTTGCTTGTTTTACAGTAGTTATACTAATGTCTCAAAATTAATGTGGTAATGATTTATTGATGTTTAAATGATACACATATGACCTGTGATGTTACTGCCAACAAGCCAGAAAAACAGTCTAGACAATACAGGGAGATGCAGTCAATGGAACAAGCAATATGGATGCTGTCTAGGGACGGCACAGAATTACAGATTACAATTTCCAGTTTTGAAAAGGAAAAGAGGAACTGGAAAAGCAATCTTAAGATAGAGGTGTGTCATTCATCCTTTATATCTTCCTCATTTTCATTTATTGTTTGTTTTACAGTGTAAAATTATTATATGACATGTCTGAAACACTACATCAAGATAACTACACTTGCTAAGAGATTGCTAACTTGCTGTATCTAGTTCCTTTGTCCAGTTGCTGTAAAAGTTATTTTTTTGTAATTAATGTTAGCAGACAAGATAGTAAGTTTTGACTAATGGCAATGCTTAGGGTTTGCAATGGCTAGGTTTACAGTTTTAGTTTTGTTAGCTTTATATAAACAGAGATGGACTTTTAAAATATCTGTGAGGGAGGTTTGAATGATGCTGTATTATCTGTCAAAGGATGCCAACACCACTGAAGGGCCACTGAATACAGGAGAAAGGGTTTGTTAGTAGCTGTGGTAGACAGGAGGCCCTGAGCAGACTCCATATTAGCAGGTCATTGGTAAGTTGTAGACATAAGACCTCAACCTGGTTACACTTCCCTTTTCTAGAGGAACTTGTACTGCAACTAAAACAGCTTCTATGTGTGTTTTTTTTTTTTTTATTACCCTGTATTCAAAAACCAAGCCGTGAGCCGTTTACACTATGCAAAGCCACCCACCTCAGTTCGCTAGGACAGGTAGAGGAGAGTTACATAGTCAATCCAAACAAAACTACGCTGCAGCGACAAAGTAGGCTGAGGTCAGTGTGAGTGCAAATAACCCAGTTTATCTCAACTAATACAGCAGTGGAGTATCTTGAATGGAGGAAGCTTTACTCATCTCACAACTTCTAAGGAAGAGCAGCCACGTGTGCACCGCTGCAGCAGAGAGATCCTCTCTTTTTTTTGAGGATGTATCTCACCGCACTGCTACCTGTCATCTTGTACTGTTGAATCAGCTCCACTGTCTAACCCTGACGCTACTTACAAGCCGAATTAGAAGCAATGCCCTACATCTATGTATGCCAAAATGGGGTCCTTGACAAGGTCCCAGGAGGCTTCAGCAAAATTTCAGTTTCAATATTATCTCATTTAACAGAAGTCAGCAAAATGGAAAAAAATAGGAGAATGCATAAGAATGGCTATTCTGGTCATAGTTTGGACTTTGCACTGCTAATTGAACAAAACTGATAGGTTGTAATTAGTTTCTTAACACATTTTGCTGTTTGCTAAAATGAATTCCAGTCCAGACTGAGCTGCCACCAGTGAGCATCAATGAACAGACGACTCCTTTGAAATCTTACTCTCATCTTCAACATAAAGATATGAAATTATTTAGACAAGCCCTACTGCTTACCTTTATTGCCACAGTGAATACTAGAGGGGAGATTGTGTGATTGTGTTGCCATGATACCAATTCCCAGGTTCTGCCATGTTATATATTCCAGAGTTGTGAAGCATATATAGTATGTATGTCTTAGAAATAGGCTTTAACCAGATGTTTAATGTTTGGGGAATGGAAGGAAATTCCCAGGTGTATTACTATTGTTTTGTCATGTTCTGTAGCAATACAACAAAAGCCATCTCTCCGCCAGCATGTTCCTCTGAGCGGTATGTGGTCTCACAGGTAAAAAGGGCAGCTTGGAGGCCCCTATGCTCCACACACATGGGAAAATATGCACAAACAAATGCCAGATATTCATCAACTGCGCAAATATGAAAATAGAGATGATAAGGAAGGCCATTGTACTTTAAATGGGCGATTTGGATGTAGGACTAACCAATGAACCAATGACTGCCTTTGCAAGCCTGCAGACATACTGACACTTTGAATAAATACATACATATATTGTTTGTTAGAATATCAACCCTGTAGGCTATTGACAAAGACCTGAGTTACATTGGCGTTGGATACTGTTGACAGAATCAATCATTTGTTCTCGTGTGGCGAGGAGCTGGGCTTTCCTTCAATTCTCTCGTTATTGAGCCTCTGCAGTTGTTTGTTCATTGTGTCTGATGATGTTCCTCCAAACAGCAGCGCCTGTGTTCTATTGAATGAAGTGTCGGAGAGGACGTTTTTCCAAGTGTGGCTGATCTCGGTCGATTTCTGGACCCCGGTTCTGTCGGCAGATGGAGAGAATCGCAGCCCAGTCTCAAAGCCCCAACAGCTCTGAGTGCAGGTTGAGTAGGTAAAAGCAGTTACGGGCTGTTTATCAGTCTAGATCAGGAAGTGGTGCTGCAGCAGAGAAGAGCGTCCCATCCCCACTAACTACTCACAGTCACCGCACATTCGCTCTATTTGCCCAGATTAAATTCTGGTGGTGTCAGTATGCTCTCTGGCAACGGTTTCACCTTTGGAGTGAAATCCAAAAGTGTCTCCTAAACAGCAGTGAGTGACCTCCTCACCACCTCCACCTCCGCCACACGCTGAGAAGATGAAATGTAGGTCAGAGGAGTCCTTCAAACTTTCTAAAATTCAAACAGTTATCTCTCGCTGACAGTTTGGGCCACCAAAGTGCAAAGTTGCCTCATGAAGCTTTAAACAGCTAAAAAAAAAAACACTAAGAGACGGGACCATATCTCTCCCATTTTAGCGTCTTTTCACTGTCTTTTTTTTACAACTGATTTTAAGGCTTTATTGATAAATTTAAAGGCTTTGCATGGCCTGGCCCCGAGTTATCTGTCTGAACTGTTGATCTCATGAGATCCTCAGGCTGGGACCCTCTGTTCCTGTGTCCAGGTTAAAGACTAAAGGTGAGGCACTTTCAGACGACTTGTGTCACGGAGTCAGTATCATCTGTTAAATCACTTCTTAAAACTTACTTTTATTTTATGACCTTTCTATATATTTTATTCATTTGATCCCTGTGGCCTTGTCTGTTACGTATACTATTTGTCTCTTCCTTACACCTATTTTTTACAGTTTTATTTCATTGTTATATCTGTTTTATTGATCTATTTCAATCATTGATTTTTATTTTCCTTGGTTGTGAAGCACTTTTCTTTAATACTGTAGACCTGCCATTGTGTTGCCTCAGAGCTTTCTCATATCATGAGCCACAGATGTGCCCACACACACATGACTGTCTCTTTTTATTGGTAATTAAGAGTTGATCTCACTCAAGTCAAGCCATCTTGTCTGACTAATCGTTTCTTTGGAGGGACTGATAATGGCTGGCGGATAGAGTGGGTGATTTTGGGGGTGATCAGGTGAAATTTGTGCTAATGATGAAGTAAGCAATGCCACACTGCTGTAAAAGAAAACCTAAGAGAGTTTTAGAACAGCTATAGCTTTTCGGTGACAAGTCCATACAAGTTGACGCCTTCACAGGTGAAAGATCTGCAGCGATACTTTGAAAAAACACTCCTTGATTTAACGGAAACACAGCCACAGTGGGGCTGCAGCGGTCTACAGGTGAGAGAAGCTGGCTTGAGACCAAAAGCTGGGAGTCCCAAGCACATTTTCCCACACTGGTTGGGGAAAAAAAATGAATGACTAACGCTCCTCACTCCCTCAACAACTACTGCCTCAGTGTCCTTGAGCAAGGCACTGACCCCTGACTGTGGTCGTACCGGGAAGCTCCCAGTGTGGCTGTGTGGAACTGTATGAATGTGAAGCAGGGTGGGACCTGGAAACGAGCACGGAGCTGTGTCAACTTTCCCTGGAAAAATAAAGGTTAAATAAGCCTGACAATGAATGTAGCTGAATTGCCGGGCAACCAACTTAACCACAGCCTAACCCACTGTCACCCTGACCTGAAGTGGAACACCAACAACAAACAAAAGGTGAAGTAGCCACTCCTTTGTAGCAGAGTTTGTCTACATAATCTAATCCATGGAAGAGCAAAGCATCAACAATATCCAAATGGGGGCAAATAACTGAAGGCTATTTAACAGGCTATGTGGAGGGAGGCAAAGTCAACCAGTCTGCTGAGCCTTGGCCAATAACTGCAAGCAAAGTAACCATGAGTGTCAATACCCTGTAATATAGGTCTTTTAGGTTCATGCCTGTCTCGTTACAGCTAGGAAGTGAAAGTCAAAAGTTGTTACCTGGATGACACAATGGCGAAGTCCCCGCCGTCCATCAGTCGGACCTTGCAGAAAAGCACCCCGTTGACAAAAGGCACAGCTGTAAGCTCCTCCAACGTGAAATGGGTCTGAAACTTGAACTTCTTCTTTTTCATTAAAAAAGCCATTGGTTGAGTGGTTGTAACGTCTTCACAGGTGAATTTCTTAGCTTGGTGGAGCGCGCAGAAGGAACAAACCTCGAGCAACCACGATGAAAAAGAAAAAAAAAAACAGAGAAAATATATTTGGCTTTAAAGTGGAGGCAGAAAGTCCTTTGCCTCTGGGCTAATCATCTATGAAGCATGGTTTAGACCTGGAATTAAAAAAAAGAAGCCTGTCATTGCATTATCTTAAATAAGAGCACGATAACAGTAGCCTCGGTTTCATATGCATGACTCCTCAGTAATGTAGGCCTATGGGAAGATTTGTATCCTGCTGTTTTGGAGTGACAGCTGTGGAAATGAGAAATGCAGGAGATATGATGGTCAGTATTTTCTCTAACGTTACTCCACACTGTCGAGCTAGGAAAACGGCTCGCGCCACTAATGTCGGGTGCTGAACAACGTCTTCAGCTCATGTTGTTAGATACTAAGCTAGTAAAAAACTGTGTCGTAGCCTCCTCAAATCTTTTCTCCAACATTACACTGAGTTTCTCCCAGTGCAGGCAGCTGCCACGCAAACACCGAAACCATTCATGGGTTACTCTTAAAAACACAGCGACTGAATAACCGCCCGGCATACTGTATAAACTTATACTAAACCTTACCTTATCGCTGGTCTAGCGCTCCTCATAGTCGGTGATACTGAGACGGCGGTGCAGTACTGCCGAGATAACTTGAGTCTGGATATCTGAACAGTTCAATGCATATTTAGCAACTTTTCCCTCCCAGATATCACAGTGCTGCAGTCCCCATCGGCTCCCTGAACGTCTCTCTGCACGCCAGGCTGCTTAGGGACCGTCCATAAACTCATGATGTGTGCAGAGACGTGCAACAACTTCTGTGTTTGCTTTGTCTGTGTTAATAATTTATGTGAAAGGTATATGGTGTAAATAATGTGTCGTTACCTTTTCATGGCTGTCAAACAACAGCAAGATGATTAAAACAATTTTTTTTCTTGAAGTGTCAGAATGCTAACACGGCTTATCTCTTGAACGAAAGTTTGCACGGAATTTTGCTAGCTTGTTAGCATTTTGTGACTTCCAGATAATTAAGTTATAATGGTCATGCAGTTGTTCGACAGATGTGAAAAGGTAATGGGCAATTAACAACACCATATACATTTCACATAAATTATTAGAACACAGAAAAAGCAAACACAGAAAATTTAGATATTTTGTTTTGCCCATTTGAACATTTGAAACATCAGGCCATTCTTATCCATGTGCTACTATGGATGGGAAGCACCATGGAGAACTTTTATTTTTATTTTATTTTTTTTATCAGTTTTACCAATTTGTGAAAATAATGAATATTCTTAGTCACATGACCTGCAAACCCTAACCAGCTTCAAAATATTTGGGATAAATAACCTTCAATTCATGGTGGGCCGGCTCTTAACTGCTGGAGATCCCTGGGCAAAATTTTCGGTGGAGTTTAAAGCATTGTATGTTTGTTACCTGTTATAAGATACAGCACATGAATATCAAAATAAAATGTAACAAATACAAACTTGGACATGAGCTTAAAATGAAGACTTTCAGAGGGGGGCTTCAGCCAATAAGATTAATCTTTTGCTGGGGGGTGGGCCTTCCCCAAATCAGTGCTTTTGATTGGTTTTATGATCACTGGTACGTAATGTATCCAATAAGAACAGTAACACTTTTTTTTTTTTTTTTAAAGTAGAAAAAATACATTCAAGTTTGCATGAGGCCCTGGGCATTTGCCTATTCAGCCTATAGAGAGAACCGGCTATACATGATCATATATATAACCTGATAAAAAAAAAAGTGGATCTTAGACTCCTCAACTCCTCTTTAGACTCAAACTTACTCAAACACTAGCTACATAAAATAATGAATATATTCCAAGTCACACAACCTGCAGAAAGCCATTTTCAATATATTTGGGATGGAGGGACACAAAACATCATGCACACCCTTTGCTTCTAAGTATTTCCTGAGATTATACCAATATAAATAAAATAGCGTATTTTTTTCCCCTTAAAATACCCTATCTTCATATAAGTTTAATAGCTGCTATGTATAGTGTAGCCTACTATACTTTTCTGTCATAAAGATTTATGTCAGCTTAAAAAGATGAACAAATAATAAAGAAAAATATGCTAATAAAAAGGTGAGTAAAACTGACTTTAGGTGGGTTTACCCTCCACTCCATCCCTACCTACAGACCCCAAACCAGCTTCAGTTCATTCACTGAATAAGGCCACATAGTTTTCATATTTAGTTCATCTAAATCCGCAAAAGAAATCAACTAATGTAAGAATCAAAGTTCTGCCTTTTGTGATTCTGTCATGAGCAATACTCTAAAATTCCCGGGTTTTCTTTAGCAATTTTTCAGGATTTTATTGCGGTTTCATTTATTGCCATCATCATTTAACAGTGAGACGTCACTTGGCGGCAATACTCCCACTACAAACCGAATTGACATATGGAGGATACGTGGGCCTGGGTCATTTCCCCTCACATAGAGAGGCCCAACATGTGGAATGATTTAGGCTTTTATGTCCTTCCAGGAAAAAAAGAACCTGATAAGAGCCACACTGCGTCCGAACCATGACACACAACGTTCATGTAGGGCTACTTATGGGAATATGTACTTATGAGCCATACCACAGGGGGAAACAGAGGGAAAACATAACCTGTTGTTGAGAGCAACCAACGCACCCAAGAACAAATGACAAATCAAATAGCAAAGTCCACATCCTGCTACATCACCAACAGGCCCTGTGCCTTTACGAGAACCAAGATGTCACAAGAAACTGAGATTTTATGGTAAATCCCAAGGTCGTTATGGCAGGTACACCACATAAAATAGCCAAAATGCGTCATTTTTATGGAATTAACCTTTTTTTTTTGTGATAGCACTGCGACTTCATCATGGCTTTCCACTTAGTTTTAACATGGGGGTTATTCGGCTCTTCACCAACATAAAAACCGGAATATAAACTAATCACCAAGATCAGATGCAGCTGGACGAGTTTGTAGCGTTCAGATTTTTACTTCCCATTCATTTGAATGAGGCCAGAAAATAGACTGAAAACTGACATTTAACACATTGGTGAACAGATTCAACAACAGATCCTGCTTTTAAGACAATAAAGCAATCTTGGGTCCGTCATTTTGCATTTCTATTCTTGGTTTATACTAAAATTAGTGTTTAAAAATAAAACTCGTCCAGCTGCATCTGATCTTGGTGATTAGCTCCGTCAAAATAAATCTTCTGTGTATTTTGTCATTTGTATGTGGCCAGAATTAAAAAAAGAAAGATGTAATTTGTATCAAAATGCTTTCTATGTCAAAATACAAAAATGTACTACTTTTTTTTAGAATAGATCAGATTTCTACAAAATGAAGTTGGCTTTTATTGATTACTGTTTGATTGTAAAGTACTGTAAGTGTTTTTTGAAAAGACACTTAGTCAATAAAGTTTATGCTGTCATCCCCCTAAACAAGCTGTTCAGTTTACTGTGATAGGAGCCTACTGATAATGCATATCTGTATCTTTTATGGCAGTGCAGCTGATAGCTTACCACTGATTTCACAGCTCATAATTAGTCATAAAACATTCAATTTCATTTGATCTCCTGGTCAGGATGCGCAGAGGAATATTTTCAGTGTTAAATAAAAAGATATCAACAAAGATAATAAATTAAAAAAGACAGATACAGATACCCCAGGGATGATGATGATGATAATGATAATGATGATATATTATCTGCTCTACATCCAGCTGCATTGTCAACGTTTTGGTGTGAATTTGTGACTCATTTTATTTTACTTCATTTCAAAAAAAATATTTTTGGTTTTTCATTATGTTTTTTATGGACCAATATGTTCAATTAACTAATATCAACCCAATGCTAAATACTAGGAGTTTCTCACGGCCTACTTTTTAGTTCTCAGTGTGATTGAATTACATTTTTTCCCCTATTGTTTCATAAAATGGAAAGGCTTAACACTGTTTTCAAAATGTGTTACAGAAATAAAGTCCATTATTATTGTTAGTATGAATCCAGAATACATAACTATATGGCCTCTAAAATCTTTAGTCAGTCAATACAGACCTAGGAAATCACACAGCTAGTCAGTTTCTATCATGTTAAATCTAATTGTCTTACCTAATTTGAAAAATCAGTGTATGGATGACTGTAGTATTCAAGAGGGATGAAAATATGTAACTACATTATTAGTCCCAGTGTAACACAATGATGAAGAAACCTGCATATTTTGTGGCACAGAGCGACCTCTTCTGGCTGAGCAGAAGTGCAGTGGGAAAAAAAAAAAACAGGCTGGTGATTTTTCTTAGGATTTTTCTTCAGATTTTATTAAATTCTGAAGACATGGCGGACAGAATGCACACGAACCGGTCTAAAAAATAAAAATGAATACTCTTCACTCTAGGTAAACTGCAGGATGACTCGGAGAAAGTCGGCATCAAATGTTCAGCTCTGACCCAGGTCAGGATGAAGTCTTGTCTCTTGCTGTGTGCGCGCACCCTTAGGTGCAAGCATTGAAAGCATCAATTAAATAACAAATCCAGTATTCAAATGAGACAACTCCTTGTCAAATAATGACAAATGGGGTAAAAAAAACATGACCATTGATCATTTCCGTGGGTTGGTTTTGAATCAGAAAACATACCTAAAGTTCTGTACATGCTCTTCCTAAGGCAACTCATGACGGGTTTTGTCTGTGGTTCTCTGAAGTGTGTGCGTGGATTTGAGTAATGCAGACAGAAAGGCAGTACTACTACACACACACACACACACACACACACACACGCACACACACACGCACACACACACGCACACACAGTGTCTATTGCGTCTCCTCTGCCGGCTGTGGCGGCGGCGGAGGAGGGGTTTTGGGCCTGGTCTGCTCCTCTGCTCCCGACCCGTCCGCCGTCCCGCCTGCCGCCGCCGCCGCGCCGCCCCCGGAGTTGGCCACCTCCGTCCCGCTCTGCAGGAACTTGCGCAAGTCCTTGAGCGCCGGCCTGAGCATCTGCACCAGGGCGAGCAGCGCGGCCTGGGTGCCCTCCAGGGCCTGCGCCTGCCTCTCCTGGGCGTACGCCTGCGCCTCCTGCGAGCGCCGCATCATCTGCAGCAGCTCGTTCTGGCCCTCCAGGTGCTGGGCGATCTGCCGCACGTGCACGTTGGTGACCCGCTGCTCCTGCAGCAGGCGGGCCGAGTTGAGGGCGATGCGGCTCTTCAGCTCCTGGGGCTTGGCCTGGCCCTGGGGCAGCGGCGGGGAGGCCGAGGACGAGGCCAGCATCTCCACGGGGGCCTCCACCGCCGTCACCACGGTCGGGGCGGCGTCGCCCACCGTGGTGGTGCAGTACTCCACCACGCCGCCCTCCTCCAGCGTGTGGTACGTGGTCTCTGCTGGGTCGGTGGGAGAGGGAGAGAGAGAGAAGCGGGGTTTTCAGTCGGGGTGCTGCCGAGAGGCCCGGGAGTCTGCGGGGTTTCGTTCAGACTAAACGCAGGGTTCCCACACTCACTTTGACAACAAATTCAAGACCCTTTCAATGACTTTAAAGGTCTTGTTTAGTGAATTTCAAGGACTCAAAATTGTCATGTTTTGGGGCAAGACATGACACTGGTCAAAATGAGACATCCGAGGCCTCGTTTCTTTACTCACGATCTAGTCAATTCAAGAAATCACAGTGAAATCACTGAATTTAAAACTGCTGTTATATCGGTGCAAACATCCATCATAGTTTTTTCCTCAGAGTGTAAAGTGTTGATCCTAGGATCGACAGAGGTCCAGAGGCATATTGATGAATTTGGGTGTTATATTTAAATAATGAATCGAGTACTATCAAGGCCACCAGTCATTTTCAAAAACCTTTTATTTAACCTTTACTTTTTCTCAAACCCACAAACTTTCAAGGATTTTCAAGACCCGTGGGAACCCAGTAAACACTACAGCTGCTCATTTCACTGATGAGTTCCTCCTCTCTGGTTGGAGGTGTGCTAATCAGGGAATTAAGCGTTTCACTGGAATGAAAACCTGCAGACTCCTCCATGGACCACGGTTGAAAACTGCTGGGAAAGATGTTTGTGTTGGAGCTTTGGATGCTACTTTTGCCTAATGTTGGTATAATGCAAATGGAGTTTTTCACGTGGAAACTTATGGCAAACTCCTCAATGAGATATGCCATTACAGATTTTCCCCTCAATGTTTGAATTTTGTGTGTGAGGGCCAAACTGGGACTAAGTCTAGTCTAAATCCTGTAGTGTGAGGCCTTCTGTAATTGAATTTAGTCTGAAAAAACTTGAAAAATCCTTCCTCTTCATATGCTAATTTGATGTAGTCAGTTATCTGCTATTGCAACGCTGGTCAGAAATTCTATGTTGTGTCGTGATCCACTTTCAAACCTACTGCACTCCACTGGGAGTAGCTGAGCAGCTGCAAAGAGATGCTCTTTGAACTTGGAGATACACTGACTGAATCTGAATTCATCAGCGATATTAACTTCAACCATTTGTGGAGGAAAAACTTACCGTTCAGTGGTTTTGCTTCATCGCAAACTGTTCCTGAGCCAGTTGGAAGAGCTAAAAAAAAAAAGAGATAATACAAGATGTTATAAATTAAATTAAACTGATGCTTCCAGGTTTCCCTAGGTAGAAAAATCCATACAGGTTTTGCATTTACGTGTCTGTACACATACTGTTTCTGTTTCATTGTTCTGATGCATTATTAAAGATCTACTAGGGAACTACTACTACTAACTTCCTCTAGAAATGATTTATGGTGAGTAGGAAAAGTTACCAATGATGACGTTTATGCTGACTACCATACCTATAGATATCTTTCGTTAGGAAAATCCTGTATAATTAAAACCTCACACAGCTCTGCTTACATTCTCACTCAGCACACAGCTGATTCACAGGATTATGTGTGTGAGTGTGAGAATTTAAAGTGCTCAAATGTTCTGTTTACCCTAAAAATGAATACTGGTTTACATTTAAAATGTCAAATTAAAATGCAACATAAACTGAGATGCTGCTTGACATTTTAAGATAAACTTGTATGAGGTTTCTTGAGGTGGATTGAAAACTGATTTTTTTTTTAAAACTTATAGCAGTATTTAATTAAGGGCTGAACAAATTTCATCTTAGAGTTATATCTTGACGATGGAAAGAGATTAGTGCCAGCAGAGACTGTATTTGAATTGCATAAAGCTGTATTTGTCCGCTCATAGTTGAAACTGAATGCAATGAATTGAAATTGAATGTGATTATTATTTAATTTTTAACTACAATTTCAGGTTGAGCTCTCTGGGACACATCCAGGGATTTAGGAAAAGCAAAAGGCAAAAATTGAATCCAGTGTCTGAGAGCGTAGTCCTAGTACTACTTTTTTTTAAATAACTTTTCTGAAATGTTTTATATGATTCTTGTTTTTTGTATTGATTTTTTGACAATATTAATTTATTTATAAAGTAAAAATGTTGCAATTGTCATCAAATGCAATAAATATATTTACTGCACTAATTTATATACATTCCCATATGGAGATTGTGAAGGAAAACCTCCTTTAAGACTTGTACACTTGAACACTCTTCAAAGGCATTTCCAATGTTACCAGAGAAGCAAAAATAAATGTCAAAATATTAGGAAGAGAGTGTAAGGCGAACCATACAGATCAAGGAGCATGGTTAAGACAGGATGTGATGAGAGGCTTAGGGAGGATAACATGGTCAATGTTACCAGACGAGTTCCAGTTGTCAGATCTACAGCTCTGGACTGGTGATGGAAACAGACTCCTTAAGCAGCAGTTCAGCAAGCATACCAGTCATTTAAACACTGTATATTGTAGGGCAGGTCAAACAGGGTCATGGAGGCCTCGGTCTTGGCATACAGTCCTCAGCTCCTGGCGTGGTCTTTAACGAAATTCAGTCTAGTGTCTTCTACTTTATTGGTACAGTACAGTTTCTGAACTGCTGCGCACGTCATTTGAAACCAGAAGAGTCGACTGTCCCTTTAGCCGAACTGTTAAGAAACTGCTAGCAAGGTAGGAAACTCTTGGGCGTCATATGTATAGGCTAACCCCTCTGGTAATGACGTATCTACTCTTACCCACTCTTCTTTCCCAAGCTAGGTTTGTATGTAGAAGCTTGCCCTGGTTTAACAGAACAAGAGAATTACACCAGCATTGACTCGAATATCACCGTAATTCGATGCTAGTCTTTTCTCAAGCTAGTTAAGTGTTCATGGGTTAGTAGTAGTTAGTAGTGCAGCCTCTGTAGGCTATATAACCAGGTGTGTTTGATTAGTTAGGGCAGTCAGTGCCTTTTATGAACAACAAGGTGAGCTGCTGCATGTCGGCTACGTTTCCTATCAGTGTTTGTTTTAATTTACTCTATCTTACTCTTACGTCTTTATCTCAAGTGTGGCAAAGACCCTCATTGCACAGGACACAACAAGAAGCCAACATTTTCTCCCTGGACTTTGAGAATGTAGCCACCAGAGGGCAACGTCTCGACTTTCCGTCCCTATAATGACAAAATTTAATACCGACCCTGAGATTGTAACCGTCTCCTCTGCAGAGCTCGCGAGTGAAAAGTTTGTCAACTTACTCTCCGTCAGCGTGACGGTGGTGGCTGCGTTCATGGTGACGGGCAGCGTTATCTCGGCGTCCGAGTCTCCTGCAGGTAAACTGATGATAGTGGCTTCTCCCAGGAGGTTACAGATCCTCTGCTGCATAGCAGTGAGGATGACGGGAACGGGAGTGCAGTCCGCGGAGGTCCCCTCTATAGCCGCCCGGGCCTGGGCCACTTTCCGCCGGACTTCGGTCTTCATGTCAGACCACTTCTTTTTCACCTCGGCCAACTCTCTGGGACAGGTGGTCACGGCGTTCACCTTTTTCAGGATTTCCACCCACGCGTTATTCTTTGCAATGTGGGTGACTCCAGCATTGAAGTGGTTAACCAGTGTGTGCTTTTGTTTCTCTATTTCTTCCACAATAATTTCCACCTCCCTCTCCGAGAAATTCATTTTTCTCTTTTTCGCGAGCGATGCCATAATTGCATAAATTCCTGTTTTGGAAAGGTAATTGTGCGTATTGTACGCAAAAATAGTAGGATTTACTCAATTGATGTGCGCAACGTAATGGCTTCCAGAATCGGCTTCTTCTTCCTACTAACAACGCTTACGTTAGCTATGTCTGAAGGCCCGCCCCCTGGCACGCTATTGGTCGGCTCTGCCACAGTCATACTATATTCTCTACTGCGATTGGCCGATCCAGCTACCGATCACCCAGCGAGCCAAGCAAACTATGTCATTTTAAAAACACTAAATTAAAATTCTGTTATACCCACAATATTTTCCAGTGGATTTGTTTATAGTCGTCGGTGCTGCAGTGGATAATAGAGACCGGTGGTTCCCAGCGGGCAACCCCAGCAAAATATGGAATAGTTTGATTTTATTTTGTTTTCCCTCCCTAGAAAAGGCAGGATGACTGTTTTATTCCTAGGTTTCACTGTGCCACCTACAGTATAGACAACTCTAACCAGGGGTGAAGTGGAGGACAAACCCACCTATACTCAGTTCAACGCCTTTTTATTAGTGGAATATAGTTAACACAACTTTTTAGGCAGACATAAATCTTTTCAGAATCAGAATTCTTTTATTGGCCAAGTGTATTTGCACATACAAGGAATTTAGCTTAGTGGTTGGTTGTGTACTTTGTTAAAAGACAGAAATAATAAAACAATAAAAACAGTACATAAAAAAACTGTATATAAATAAACCAAAAAACAAATAGAAACAGTAGAAGAAAAAGATGAGATCAGAATCAAATACAGAATATAGTTATTGCACTGTAAGTAATTTTTGATATGAAATTCATACACCATAGTATCAGCAAACTGATGTAAGTAATATGAGTATAGGGTCTCTTATGGGGAAAGCACATATTAATGCTTTTTTGAAAATATAATAATTATAAGAAGAACATTTGTGTTTGTGTTTATATTGGTGATTGCTTGTCTTGCAATGGTCACCTACGGCAGGTCATAGTTTACCTACCTTTCTATTCACCACTACATCACTGGTTATCAATCTGTAATAAAAACCTCATCAGATAGGGTTCCTTAGCACAAATTCTCATCAAATGGGGTTCTGTGGTCTATGCATTTAGGGGGCCTTGACGGAAACAGTTTGTGAACATTCAGTGATACAGATGAATGTATGCAGAAAAAGTGAGAAATGAATGCTATACTGATCTGCCATGCATATCTGCAGAAACAGCCCTATTACTCTGCAGTATATATCTATTTCTTCCTTATTTTCTGAAAGGTTTATGCAATCATAATGTAGTCATATGTGATCTTTATTGTTATATATTGACAACACATGTAATTTTATTTTGTTCAATTAAAAAAACTATAGTGTTCAGCTGCAGTGGTGGAGCCTAGTTCAGTTGCTTAACACTTGCCCCTGAGTAAAAAGCATATTATTTCATTCTTTTTGTCTCTCTTCTTCTTCATCATCTTGTATGCTATTATTACAAGAGAAGAAGTAGGCTAGTCACCACAATGCTTTTTAGTGACTGAAAATAAGTAATAAAAAAGAGCTAGATTGTCTCCATGTATTGCAATTACTATAAGCTTAGTAGGCCTATACAATGACTGAATTTTCATTTTGGGTAAACTATTCCTTCAAGGTTGCACATGACCTCAAATGTAGGATACATGTGTGGTACATGGTTAAGCATATTTTGAAACATAAAGTTGCACATACATTTGCTAACATGCTAACTATCTTGTTAACATTATCATTGGCATAACATTTGCTGTTGCATGGGTTAGTTTGTTTGCATTTTTTCATTGGGCAACACAAATCTAGGCAAATATTTTACAACCTACCAGCTGGGAACATGACTTCCAACTTTGAATGGAGTGCAGCATTTTTGACCAAGTGGGGAGAGTAGGTGAGTTTAATACATCCCTGAGAATAGGACTCAAACACTGGCTGAGGAGATGATGAAGAGTGGGACAGGCTCAAGACCGTGGCTGCCCTCCAGGCGTCACTCAGGGCGCTAAAGTCCCTTGTGCTTTCTGGTCGCACTCAAATCTCGCGTTATACAGCGAGACTTTACGCGTAGCCGGTTCCGGGGGCGAGTATTTCGTATTTTCTCATATAGCCAGTCGGCGAGTGAACGGCAATGGGAATAAATACTCGTATCAGTTAAGTATATTTAAAACCACTACCGCTCCGGAGCTATTTATAATTTGCCACATACTCAAGTCTATATAAAGTCTATGTTGTAACGTTATTTTATCTAAATAATCAAGGCGCTGACAGCTCAGGATCCTCCTCATCCCATCACTGCTTCTCTCTTCACCAGTATCGTTAACATTAACGTTGGATTATGGGTATGATTTGTGCCAACCGCTACCTGAATTAGTGAGAGTCCGGGTTTTTACGCATCCCGTGTACCGTGTGAGTGTATTCTTGATGGAAAAGACGAGTTTACGTCCACCGGTACAGCTGGTAGTTTGAAAGCCGGCTAAAACGAGGGACATGTGACGTGGTAGTCTGGTCTGGAAGTATAACGGCAGCGTTCCTTTATATCCGTTGACTGAAAGCTCGAGCGGTTTCACTGTACTACAGTTAAAAGAAGCTAGCCAGGTATTGAGCACAGCCTGGCACGTGCCGGCCGGACCCCCATGATGCACCAGCAGGGCTCCTTGATGCCCCCGTTGCTCAGCGGGGTTTTCTGCCAGTGTCGAGGTGTCGACCCGGGCGGCGGAGGCGGGCATGCCGAGGCCCCCTCACCGGCTTCCCCGTCACAGCCGGTTACCCGCCAGCCGGTGGGGTCAGACAAGGACCCGGACTCCTGCCGGTCGTCGCAGCCGTGTGAGCTGTGCGGAGGCCCCGAGCAGGACCACAGGCTGAAGGTCCTCTTCCAGGTGCTGGATGTGAACGGGGATGGAGGCATTTGCGTCAACGACCTGACGATTGGGCTGAAGAAATTAGGGGTACACCGCACCGAGCACGAGCTCATGGTGAGTGGATATTGGTTATGTTTAGCTTCATATTATAGAGAGGAGGACAGAATGGTGAGGCCAGTCCATGTGCTAAAATACATTCAAAAAATCACTTTGTAAAAACATAATATTACTGTGTAGGTACTTGATGAAAATCTCCCTAATATGGTGTGGAATGGTGTGTTACACTATTGTAGTACATTAAATATTAGGGAGATTTTCCTCAAATACCTAGACAGTAATATTGTGGATTTACACTTTCATAGGTTAATACACAGGTTAATACACTGGAATAAGGCCATTGTAAAGTGTTACCGAAGTTTCATATCAAAGAGTGTGTGTCTACATTTGGCCAAAGGTGTCCATATTTGATCACTGTTACATTCTACAGTTTATTAATTAGGCTATCACAGTATAATGAAATGATGGGTGCCCTCATTGCTTTCGGTCTTACTCACTGGATCTATACTCTCCATTACTACCACTCACTCTAATGTCTGTACCTCTGATGAGGAATTGCTTGGCAGAGAGCCAGTGATGACTGTAAAACACATTCAACCAGTCAGATGTCAAAGTCCTGATCCAGTATCAATGCATATTTATGGGGCATAAAAAAAATGCCTTTTGCCCCTCTTGTTATGAAGATGTTTAGAACAACAGCACCTCTGACATCCAAACGTTTTTTTAATAGACACTTACCTTAGTGTAATAGCACAAATGAGACATTTTTCCATCTCACTCTGTTCTCTGTGTATATATCTTTTGGGTGGGGTGACCTTTTACCTATTCAATTTGTAAGATGCAAACTAAGTAGTATAATGAAGTAGTGTAGCTATGAACCAGAGAGTCACAATGTGAACACTTTGAGGTGGTGGTGGAGGGAAGGGGAGGGGGTGTAGAGCTCATTTATTGTGCTAGAAAATCTATATTCATGTATTAATATTAGCAGGTTATTTATTGTGGTTAATCACCAAACCTTTATTTTTGCTTCCTCATAAGGAAATATGATGTTTTGCCTCTATTGGTTATCATATCACAATTCAAATTGCAGTATTTACCCGAAATCATTGGAATATAATTTTTTTTAATGCATATCAGGCAGCGCTACTAGCTACTGTGCAGAGATATAGCGCCTGATACGACCTGATTTGACTGTCTGCAACCACTGGACTGGAAGGAGAACAGAGTTGCGTGAATCCCCCGTTCTTCTGGAAATTTCTCCCTTTGTTTTGTGAGGATAGCCCCATCATTCTGGATAGTAGTAGGCCTATCTCTCATATGCCGTTTGACTGTCTGACAAATGTCCAAGACCACCAAGGACACAGGATCAAACCCCTAATATCAATTCACCGATTCAATCTATAACTTAAAGATATCCGACCATTAAAACGTGGACACGCTGTCTCAAAATAATCTATTCTCTATCATTAGACAGCTAAAACTTCCCTTTAAGAAGATTGGATGACTATAATTGTCCCTCCTTCAGTATGGTAATAACAGTGCGGTGTATATATGCCCAGATGTAATACTTGTTTGCTGCGGTTTTCCCTCTCTGACTACAAGATGAACGTCATACCAGTGTGTCTCACATGACAACCCGAGTGTCAGTTGGAGAGGCATTCGAAAAGTGAGGTCATGTGTCGTCTGTGACATTATGCATTTCTGTATCATTGATTTTTTTTTTTTTTTATCACTTGAGAATTTTGTCCGACTTGTATTGATTTGTTTGGGGGTTCAGAAGTGGCGGTATGGCCTCAGCCTGTAAAGTAACACAGCATCTGACTTGGCTTATCGATTGGGCTAAAATCTTAAACTGTTCCAAGTCTGAAACACTGTAAGGAGATGTGAGCAGCTGAGACACACACACACACACACACACACACAACATACTAGGCATAACTAGGCTGTTCATTTTAGTTAATTTTGTTTTCATCCCTTGACTAAAACTCACTCTCATAAAGTTAACGTTTACACTTTTTCTCCTAAGAGCAAAGTTTTTCAGAGTAATCTTTCTTATAATACCAAAGCAGATTTTGCAAGGCTAATCTAACAAGAGATTTACACTGTTTTTTTTTTAGGGACGTGAGAAGACTGACAACATTACACAGCCAGGGAGATCATGCACAGTTAAAACTGTCCAGTTAAAAAAGCCTTAAAATGCTGAAGCCACTCATTTCTTCAGAGAGTCTTAGAAGCAATTTTAAATACTAGTAATTGTGGGAATTTATCTCAAACATATCTCAAATACATGTGACTTTCGTAGCCAGGTTCATAAGGCAACAATCATTCTGTTATTCAGTTGCATGTTTTAGGCCAGTTGGTTGATTTTGAATTTGTATAACATAAACATGTTGGTCAACCAGGCTTAAATACACTCATATCACCATAAAAGATCACTGTGAAACTATTAAAACATTTTAACAATGACCTCTCTAAATGAGTACACACTGATTTTTAAAAATGTCATACTTTGCAGGGAAAGTTGTGTTTTCATGCTTTTTCTGCACAAGTCTCCTGCATTTGACTGTCATGATTTCCACTGTTCTTTCCACTATCTCATCTTTCTTTCCACATTTTTCTCCACTTTTTTTCTCTTTTCCCTCCCACCTCCTACCCCCAGAAAGTAGGTCCACATCTGCCCCAGTACTTATCTCTGTATTGTGATGGCCTCCAAGCAGCTGACTTCCTAGCTGCTTATGTACAGTCGGCATCTCTCCTCCCCATCTATAATTGCCACCATTTATTAGTGACTATTTTGCATCCATGTCTCTTATCTCAAACTTTTTCTACTTAAGCCACAAACTGTTACAGAACAGAAGAGCGTGAAATTAACGCTGTATCACCAGCCAAATGCAAATGAATCACAGCCCTGATGGCAGAATCTGTCAACCACAGTTTAACCACAGTGTTGTCGCAGTAATACTTTTGCTTGGTGTGAGGAAAATAATTAGCTTGTCTCCTCTCGAGTGCGAAAGCGGTCTGTGAAAATCGATACAGTGAAATAGTCTGAGATGGATCTGGTGTTGCAGGAACACACAAGTATGACTAAGCCAGTTTGCCAGTGTGAGAAAACTCACTTAATTTGTTTTTCATCACTTGAGTGTGCTCTCTGTATTCATGAGAGGCTGTTGTT
Organism: Centroberyx affinis; assembly: GCF_046629955.1. NCBI lineage: Eukaryota > Metazoa > Chordata > Actinopteri > Beryciformes > Berycidae > Centroberyx > Centroberyx affinis. Next base: position 287,442 of record NW_027279460.1, read on the forward strand.
GTTCTCCAAAGCACCTTTAAGTGTCACCTCCTCTGTTGTCTTCATCACGTTTGTTTGGGTCTGATCCAGGAGAGACAGAGGCGTCTTCTCTGAAACTTCTGTTATGCTGCTCTGCATCTCCGGCCACATTAGCGGGACATTAGTCCATCTGTTTCATATTTGATCTGATTTTTCTTGAAACGAGTTGAGATAATTCTCCTATGTTTCCAATACAGTTTCACTTGATTTAGGAATTTTGAAACAGTGTAGGAACAAGCAGCTGTCCATCTGCAGCTGCTCTCCCCACAGTCTGCTATCTGGATATAGGCTCTGGGATGCTGCACTACCTGCGCTTTTTCTTATGAGTTTAATTGCAAACCGTTTCTAGTCCTGGTAGACAACAAAAGACTCATCAAATGTTCTCTCTCACTCTCACACAGTATAAAGGATTCATTTTTTTTCAATCGACAGGCTCCAAAGCAGCTTGAAGTCAGTTAATTTCAGTTGAGGTCAGCAGCACAGAGCTACAGTGTGAAGGTGGAGGATGTACTGTAGCCTGCACCATGACACAAGTATGAGGCAACAAATGGAGTTGAAATCATGGCCGGCCAATAATTCATTATTATCATTTATTGAATTAATGATACAAATCAAATGTGGATTCTCATAAAATGAGATCTGAAACAAATTAGAGGATATTTGAAAATTACACATTTTACAAGTTTTATCATACTTTAGATCATACTTATACCATACTTATATCATACTTTACTTTAACTTGCAGTTCAATGCAATGAACACCAAAATAAAATACCTGTTTTCCTGGAAATACCTCTTTTCCACTTTTTTATGTGTATTTATTTGAGTAATTGTATCTAATATACAATGAAGAAAATCACCAGAAAATTAACAGGCTTCATTTTTAGTGAACATGCAGCAAGGATACGGACTATACATCTAGCCACAGCTGGCTAAAACTGCTTGCTACCTTGCTGATTATTCTGTGATTCACTTCTGTGCTTACCAGGGCCTCAGTGAACTGAAGTCAGTGGTCACTGTAAGGAGTGTAGAGTGGACCCACTGTGTAGCATCACGTGTTTTACAGGAAAACAAATATGAAAGCAGTGCAGTCAACTCCGACAGTTGCTCTCACTATCATATGCATGATGTGTCAGTTGAAAGTGAGATAGGAGCCGTTTCCCCCCTGGAGAGGATGCCATGGGCCTCTCCCAGCCCTATTCACTGATAGTTTACTGCTGAGTCACTCCATTAGTCAGTGAGCCACTGACAACAGCTATTACACCTCCGCTTTGCTCTTGGACATACAGCTGCTCACTGTCTACCAGTGGAGGTGAATACTGTAAAACCTCCCATTGTTGGCTGGGCATTTATTTGTTTTAACAAACAAAAGGCATTTATTAGAGAAAGGGCATTATTGTGGACACTTTTGTTGTATCTGTACATCAAAGCAAGATGCCAAATTTGAACCATGTGTAATGTTAACACAAACAAGGTTGTTATCTTATATGTGATATTTCAATAATAAGGTGATAATCTTTCAACTAGTTTAGCAGATAGAGGTGTTTATTTGCTAAAATCTCCTGTACTACTAGAAAGTGTCATGCTGCTATTTGGGACTAGACGCTTTTTGCAAGTTTTATGGTGGATATAGTATGTGGGAAGGTTTTTTCAGTCAATAATCAATTACACTGGGATCAGTTCGCTGTGTGAGCGATGCAGTGAGTGAAACAGGACTGCAGCTGTAGCAGCTAGTCTGTGGAGAGAGCTGGTTTTTGCAGCATCATAGTTTTGCAAGCAGCTCGGCAGAGGAGGAACAAGGTTGCGCTCAGCGGTACGGTACGTGTCGAGGATTGAAATGTGGCGGGGGCGCGCTTGTTAACGCCGGCCGGGGTCGCCCGGCGGATGCTTGACGGCGCTCTTGGAACGACTCTGGGAGGGCGTTCGCGAGGGAGAGACGAGAAGGGAAGGGGAGGGAGGAGGGGAGGGAGGCATCACTCAGCAGAGTTTCTCCTGACTGAGGGGGAAACCCTGCGCTTCATCCCCACCCCTCCTCCCCTCCAGGCACGGTGACAAATGAAGGCATAAATCAGCCGCCCGCCCCCGGTATCTTCTCCTCCATTGGCTGGGGAGCTCGTGCCGGGGCTGTACAGTCGGACCTGCCAGTAAGGGCTGCGGCGATTGGTCGGAGCGCGGCTGCAGTGAGGATGCAGGTTTCTGGAGGCTCTTTTTGCTGCATTACTCCGGCTGGTGATATTGAACTAAGTGGCGGACCCCGGCTCTCTCTCTGCTGCTGCTGCTGCTGCTGCCAGAATCAGATGATACTCAGCATGGGATATTCACAATAGTGTCGACTTCTAGGCTTGACGTCCGGAGAGCTAGTCATGCAGCAGTCTCAAGCGAAAGTTATACGGCAAGAGTTAGCTTTGTTGTAAAAGGAGAATTTCATTTCTGCGTTTTTTGACTGATGGCAATATTGACCTGGACGTCTTTTTAATGAGGAAAAGGATACAGAAAGGAGATGAGGGACAGAGTACAGCTGGAGCAGTGACGTGGAAGAAAGTGGAGGACACCTCTCTCCCAATCTGCAGTCTCACACTGTCCTCACCTGACCTTTTTTACACTTGTTCGACACTTTACCTCCGCTGAGAGACGCATTTTAGTGTCTTTTTTGAGAGTGTGTGAGAAGAGGGTGTCAATCTGCATACCTGTTACACACACACACACACACACACACACACCGCCAATCCCGGTTTCAGGATGCTGCAGGAGATGTTGAGTTTCCTGTACCAGAGACTTCTTGGCAGGACGGACTGTGCACCTGTTGAAAACCAGTCGCCAGAGGAGAAGGAGACCGAGGTTACTGGGAGCTCCAGGGAGGACGCTGGTCTCCGGGAAAAGACCTCCCACTCCTCTGACAATAAAGAAAAAGACATCAGCAGGAGTAACGTTCCTCCGAAGAAGAAGACCACAGTGTTAATTATGGTGGCACCTCCTATGGATTTTCAGCAGGTAGGAGAAGGCTGGTGGCTGTAATTCTCTTGTTTCGCTTCCAAATTTAAAATGCGAAGAGATCTGGGTTAGGAATTCCCCAATTACAATTTATTGAACTGATACTACCACTAGTTTTTCAGTAAAACATTTGGAAATTTCCAACATGATTCTCCATTTTCCCCATTTCTGCTTGTGCTTTTGGAGGGCAGTTGGGCAGTATGAACACTGGAATAACAAAAGAAAAAAAAATGCCAGCTTTTATGGGAGAAAATGAATAGCTGTAGGTCACCATGAATGTAACTTTTTCACTAGGAGTGGCATACATGCAACGCTCTGAGTAACAGGTGATTAAACATTTTCTGCTTCACAAAATCCAATTACAGTAGGCTGATCGCTGCTTGGCAAGGCATTTAGCATGCAGGCACTGTTTTCTTCAGCACTGTTCTGCTTCACATTTATACTCTAGTCTTTCACTTCAAGCCATTGAGCAGCTCCACTGGAGCAGTTGTGGTTAAGTGCCTTTTTCAAGGGAACCTCAACAAGTCATCAGATTTGTGGTGCAGTCATCACAAATTTGATGACTTATGACTTTGGACAATGGACATAATGGGAAATGACTTTCAACTTGGCTTACTCCTACTGTATGTGATGACATGAGACTTGTGTGACTCAAGGTATGTTGACCTGACATGACTCTCAACTTGCAATATTTCTGGTATAGAAACATTTGGCCAATACATCTTCCCTCTGCAGCTCAGCCAAAAATTCAAAAACAAATGATCTTCATCACCTTTTTAAATCTTGATGGAGCTGATCCACTATTACAGGACCTCAGAAAACCTTGACCCTTGGTTTCCATTCTAATCATGTTTGTGAAGGATTTTTTTTAAATATTGGACTACTGATAGCACAGTACAGTTATACTGATAGCACATAAGTTAATAACAAGCCAGCCAGACTGCTTATGATTGTTGGTACAATTCAATTTCTGAACCGCAAAGTGGAACATTTGAGGCCAGAAGTTCAGCTGTCCCTTTAGCCTGCTGTGATGGAGACTGATCATGGTGAAAACGGAGGGTGAAAATGATTGGGTGTTGTGAACGATGTGTAAGCCTAAGTGTAGATAGAGTGCATCTACTTTCCTCTAACCTCCAAGCTAGGTTTCTATAGAGGTGCTCACCAAAAAAATAGCACAAGGGATAATTACATCAGATCCTTTGTATTGGTAAATTAAGTTTCCCATGCATCCTGGCTGGAATAGAGAAACAAGGCTTCCTTCCTTTTTTCCATCCTTCCTTCCTTCCTTCCTGCCTTGAGCTCGAACCGCAGCACTTTAACTGTGACATTCGGTTTCTTTGTAGCGGGTGACCTACCTGTGTGCTAAAGACATGCTTAGCCCTTACGGTGAATGTTGTCCACTGGGAGGGAAATTCCCAGGCAAAGTGATGTTCCCTGCTCATTTTAAGGAGAGCAAGCATAGAAAATTTAGCAGAGGACTGCGGGAAGGTGAGCGGCCAGAATGTGCGAGCGTAGCCTCAGGGAAGAGTAGACCTCTCATATACTTGATGCAGATTTTCAAGTGTATCCGTTTCTTGGTTGTACCAGAAAACCTTGTCGCAGTCATCTTGCCCTCAAAGAGAATTTTTGCTCGCTGCTGCTTGAAAATTGCAGTAATCAATATTGTATTTTTTCTTTGTAGGAGGGGAAAGTTTACAAAGAAGCAAAGCTAAGTTTCTTTGTCTTTCATGCCAATGTTCTCACTCTGTTTTATATGCTAGAGAAGTGAGAGCATGTTTTGAGGTGAGCATGTGATGCTCTTGATAGGCTTTCTGTTATGGTAGTCTGTCTCTACATTGGTTTTTCCAGTGTAGGAAATGTTTTACCCGTGTTTGAGAGCTCCTTACGGTGTTCATGTAGTGAATGACGGAGTCTGTTTATTTTGAGGGATGACCTCCATGAAATGTATTTACCTTTGGTTACTTCAGCATGTTGACAGCTCATGATCAAACAGGAGGTAAGTGCTCTTTGTAAATGGATCCAATGGCAGGCTACTGGTACCTGGAGCTCTTAATGCCATATAGGCTCCACACAGAGAGCACACAACTGTGTTTAGTTAGATTATTCCTTAGTACTTCTACTTAGATTTTCGGGGAAGCATGTCACGCCTGTTTCTCTATGTCCCAGTGTCCAACTCGGACCACAACGAGTTTGAGTATTTCGAATCAGATGTATTACCAGCTGAGTTAAAATCACTGTTCAAGCTGAGTTTGTTTTTCCCGTCGCGTGAATTGGCAACATATCGTAAGTGGCAAAAGGTATGAATGAAAGCATGCTTTGCTTTTAGTCAAGAGCTGTAATGTTCTTCTAAGACTTTTCAATGGGGAGTGTGATCAACTGGTCAGTGGGGGGCTGCTGTCTCATTGCATCATCTGTGTGACCTACCTTTAATATTGGTCACAATGTATTTGGATAGTCCAGTGTTGATACTAAACTTCCTATCAAATTACTATAATGTGTCACTAAAATGTCTACTGAGTTTCAAGTAATACACATAATTGTGTGAAAACTAGTCTATAGATATTCAGTGTCTGGGTTAATATTATGGTTGGGGTTAATGTTAGAAATAGGCTTAGGTTGGGGTTGGGTTTAGGTTTAAAAATTGGGTCAGGTTTTTGGGTTAGGGTTAGGCTAAGGTCAGGGTTAGGGTTACATAGACTGTGGAGATACAGCAAATAGGAAAGTAATACTTTGTTGAACATCTAGCCTACTTCCTAGCTGAGTATCAACATTGGACTATCTAAATAAAGTGTTACCGTAATATCTTTGATAATCCTTGTCAAATGATGGACTCTCATGTAGCATTTGCTAGAGGTTTGGCAAGTAATCTCCACTGTCCAGAAGACCGGTTCATTATGAGTGACAATACAGTGGAACCAATTTGACACTGGTTTAGTAATGTCAGCACAGTTTTTTTTTTGCCTTAATGGGTAGTTTCGTACCTTATTGAGTAGGATGCTCCAATGAGTCTTTACATTGGACTTTGAACTCATTCTGGTTAAAGACCTAAATACTTGCTTTATTGTGCGGTGGTTTACTGGAAAAACACATCTCAAACAACTGCGTAAGCACTGGTAGCCTCCATCATCTGAGTCCAGTGGTGCACATGGATGGCTTTTCCTGATGCTCAGTCAAGTTAACAGCGCATTTGTCTCTTGAATGGAATGGAAGTTATTGCCATTTTATTGTCCAGATCGCTGGACTTCATCAAGTAAAATGTGCTTTTAGCATATTTTTTGCATCTATTCTAGTCCATCACCTACCTCAAGACAAGTGGGTGTGACGAATTAATGCTTTTGGAAGCCACACACACGGTACTTGTATTACACTGGAAGATAAGAAAAACATGCAAGCTTAAGAACTGAATAGGGAGGGAAAATGTAGTATTGACATGCTTAGTGTGAAGGATTGGATATGTTGCTTAAGTTGTCAGATGGTAATCATTCTTTCTCAGTGAGTCAAGTCTCAAGACTTTGGTCATGAGTCTGAGTTCATTTTCAAGTCTCGTTTGGCAATAAGCATTCTGCTCAACATCAGGTCATCTTAAGTATTTTACTTGGATAATATCTTTGCAAGCTATTCACATATTGGACAGAGCGAGTGCCATGTGCTTTCACCATGTGCAATCCTATCTGTTATGATGTTAGGAAGGTAATTCCAATCAGTACATTTTCTACCTAAAGCTAAAAATGATCTTTGTGAAGAAAACTGCGGTTATTTTTATTATAAGACATTTGTCCTTTATCTTCAGCTGTCCAGTCTTGTTGTGTTTTATCTCGTCGTTGTCTTTTGTCTTTGCACCATCATGAAATGTACAGTACATATCAGTCAACCTTTGACCTGCCAGAACCTGCTTTGGCATGAAGCCCTCTGCATTTCTACAGTCAGAATGGTGCAATGTTAATAAAGTAAGGAATATTTTCCAATAATGCAGGAACAGCGCAAATGCAGAATGAAGGAATAGGCTATATGAAGTAAGGTAACAGTGTGTCATGTGAGGCTTACCAGCGTACTTGTTTATCTGTCTGTCTACTGAATGAAAGACAAGATCAGTTTTACTGAAAAAAAAAACCTCTCCATCATCCTGTCTCACTACACTCAGCATCAGATACCACTGCACATTAAATATGACTACAGCATGCACAATATGGAAGGAAATGTTTTCAACTAAAGGCCAAGTGTTGTTGTGACAAATATGCTGTTCACTCAAAGCAAAATGATGTCGGTGAATTTGTGAAAACTGTTAAACTGAGGCAGGAACTCAAACAAAGCTAATGCAAAGCACTTTCCATCAAAGGCCACTAATGACACAATGTGCATATTTGGAATCACATTTACACAAGAATGATACAGCTTAGTATTTCAAGCATTTCTTCTTTTGGTTGTATAGCATTTCGGAGCTACTCTCTATCATACTTGCCCTGTGAATCAGCTGTGGTAATTCAACTGATTGATACTATAGAATCCATCACTCATGCCAAAGTTTTAAAATCAGACAGTAGGAATAGTCTTCCTGTGGCTTCCTGCCCATTAGGGAAACGGTGAGTGACTCTACTCTGTTGCCATGTTCCTACTGACTCTTAATAGCCTGTAGAAATCCTTCCACTAGGCTTGGCCTGCCATATTGGTCTAATGGCCATGTTGGCTGTAAAGCGGTCTGAACTGCAGGCTGAGTCAACAACGCACAGATGGCAGGATGGTGGAAGCTTCAACTCTCTGACCTCCACCGCTGCTTCTCTGTCCACAAACCAATACAGCAGTCTTTAATAACAATTAGTTAGTAGAACAGTTATTATCTGTTAGAAATTATGTGTTCCTGTCTATGCTCCCAGATCCATCATGCTTACCGAAACACGTTGTCCATGCTTGACGACAATAGTGAGTCAACATCTTGTGTCGGCTCCTCCCGTCCTTCACAGCTGTTTCTCTTATCTTCCCTCACTTGATTGTGTTTCTAAAAGGTTCAGCTGTCTCTTCTCTTCTCGTAGAAAATCGTGAAAGCAGGAGACAAGGACCTGGATGGGCAGTTGGACTTTGAGGAGTTTGTGCATTATCTCCGAGACCATGAGAAGAAACTCCGGCTGGTCTTCAAGAGTCTGGACAAGAAGAACGACGGTGAGTAAACCTGCTTAACTAATGAGACTTATTTTGCTTTTCCACTGTGGAGTATTGAGGGGGACCGAGGACAATCAAATTGCAAATGTGTGAAAATAGCATTTGCCAGATTGGATACACAGCAACATTTAAAATCAATGACTGCTTTCTTTGATGATTCTGTGGCACAGGCCGCATCGACTCCCAAGAAATCATGCAGTCCCTTCGTGACCTGGGAGTGAACATCTCTGAGCAACAGGCTGAGAAGATTCTCAAAAGGTGAGGCTGATGGACTGGTCCACAGTGTGTTCCCACTGTGTGTGTGTATGTGTTCAATTTGTGCCATAAATCTTTAACTTCCACTCTTGATCTTAAAGGTAAATGTTTCCCCTCTGCCTCCCCATCACTTGATACCATCCTCTCACCCTATCTCACTCGTTTTTCCTGTGACGTCTTCTTCCTTGGATTTTCTGTGGGTGCAGTTTGAGTTCCTGTAGGTGGCACTCTTTTCTTTGTCTGTTAAGCCACGGTGGCTATCACATGCTAACTACCCAGTTCTTCTTGTGTTTCAATCATGCTTTTGGGATAATTTGTTGTACCACAAAACGTAAGACCTTTTGTTAAAGTGGTTGTATTTCTTGTCGACGTTTGACTGGATTTATAATAAACCAAGCCATGTCGTCATGTCTCAGTGTGATCCTTGTCTGTGGTTCCTCTAACCTCCTGTCTGTCTGTGTGTCTATCTGTCTCTCCTTCTCTCTCGCTGGTCTCAGAATAAGGAGGGGTCATATCTGGGCCCCTATCATGTAGTAAGTAGTAGCCTCCATAGTCTGCTTGTTCAGCCTGTGTCACACCCATCACCAATGCATTGTCGTCATTTTTTCTCTTTGCTTTCAGAAGGAAACCACATCTTGACAAACAAAACAAATGTTTAATTGGTAAAACAAGGACACGATGTGGCAGTAGTTGGTGGTTCAGTTGTGGCACGGTGCGCTCAAGTGAGAGCATCCTACTACAACAAAAATGCTCATAAATTCATAAAGAAATATACCAAATCAGAAGTCACCATCAATTGAGAAAAAAACACAGTGCATGTGAGCACACAGCTTGTTGTTTTAACCCACCATGAAGGGGGCGAGAACGGGAAACTATCCAATTTCTAACAGTATTTTTTTCTTTTACATCCCTAGTATGGATAAGAACGGCACAATGACCATTGACTGGAACGAGTGGCGGGATTACCACCTCCTGCACCCGGCCGACAACATTCCTGAGATCATCCTCTACTGGAAACACTCGACGGTACGCACTCATCCTCTCTGCACAACAACAAACATGAAGCAACCGGACTGTCTTTTTCACTGAGATCTATGTGTGTGAAACTGATTTCATTCATAAACTGAGGATCAGACAGTCTTTAACCACTGCTGTGAAGGGAAGCAAATATCATTAACTTCAGTAGGGCGCTTATTCTGTCGGGTAACGATAAATAACCAATCCTTGCATTTCCATTGATTCACGAAAACAGATCTCTTTAGCTCTCAAAGGAACAGATTCAAGCTGTGACAAAAATTGGGCTTTTAATGTGTTTGTAGAACCTTTGTGAGATCCTCAGTAATATACTGTTTATAGAACTGCAGTACATCTTTTACTTTTTGAGTCAAATAAGCCTAAATTAGTAATCACTAAGAAACTGCTGTGCTTGCAAAATATTGAACAGCCACCATTTGATTTTTTAAAATATTCTGATGCAAATGAGTGGGTAATTAGTCTTTTGAATGTCCCTTGCATTTTTTAAAACTCTTCTACATATTTTACCAATTTGCATGTCTGCAAGTCTTTCTCTCTCTTTGAATTGTTCCATACTGGTTATGAATAATCATGCTTTGCACTGAACCTGCGTACACATTGCATTTGGACACTCCTATATGTAGGTGTATTGTGGTCATGACAATATACAACTGACCAATTACATATATTTCATACATACTATTCTTTCAAGCAGTGATGACACATTTTTTTTCTCAGCAAATTGTATTTTAGACAGACTAAAGTGCATTGGTCAAGTTTCTCCCAAGCCTCCTTTGGCTTCATTCCACACTAACTTATTATCCCTTATTAATAGTATAATCTTCTGTATGGCATTCCCTCTGCAGATCTTTGATGTCGGGGAGAGCTTGATGGTGCCTGACGAGTTCACAGCAGAAGAGAAGAAAACGGGCATGTGGTGGCGACACCTAGTGGCCGGAGGAGGAGCCGGCGCAGTGTCCCGAACCTGCACCGCACCGCTCGACAGGCTCAAAGTGCTCATGCAGGTAAAACAACGCACCCACACCTTCCAAGTATAGAGGACCATTAGCTCAGCTTTGCCATGTATTGGTTACCTGTGGTCTTATTGATTCATTCAAGCACAAAGGTCACTTATTTTTGGTGGTATTAAAAGAACAAATTGACCTTCAGATGAATTGGAACACCACATGACATCCTTTATATTGACATAAAGCATATTTCTTTTTTATTACTTAGTTTTTGGGTGTTTGTCAGTAGCAACAACTCCTGTTATGATGGTCAATAGGAACTGCTGGGTGAAAATATAGGGTGAAAATGTTGGGTGAAAATATAGTATTTCCAAAATGTAAATGTCTTCTTCTCAGGAATTAAGAAAAATAGCTTGACAACCACACATTTTTTGTGGTTATCCAATAGGTTTTGGAAGGGTTGGAAGCATGTAATCCTTCATATGAAGTAAATAAAATGGAAATCCCTAGAATTGTGCTTACAAGGTTTTTACATGACAACAGTGATAGATAACGTTTGACCTGCATTGGCTGTCTCTACACCACCTTTTCACTCCACCTGCCATGTTTTTACAGTTGTTATGACATGGATTAATGTCTGCACTAGTGATACAAGGGACACACCAAGAAGGATTGTCAGTATCCTGGCAATCGGGCATGATACCAAAATAATCAATAAATCAAAAACCCTCACAGGAGAGCAATATGGAGTGATATTACCATTTTTGCTCTCAGAAGTTTTCATGATAAAAACATTTCATCAGTGAATCAAACAGAAAGAAGTGAATTTGTGCACACCATGAGAATGCATAACAGTGATATATTGTCCTGGTCCCCGGCCTCCCCAGGTTCACGCCTCCAGAAGCAACAGCATGCGTATCGCCGGGGGCTTCCTCCACATGATCCGGGAGGGCGGCGTGAGGTCGCTGTGGCGAGGCAACGGCATCAACGTCATCAAAATCGCCCCAGAGTCGGCGATCAAGTTCATGGCCTACGAACAGGTAGCCTGGGAGGGAAGGGAGTTAAAATGCAGCTCTGACTCAAGTAGGTCATGTATTCCTATCGCACTTTGTGTTGTCGCTTGTCACAAAGCAGGATGTTTTGTGTGCCACGTGTTTTATGTCAGATTAAACGATTAATTGGGAGCAACCAGGAGACCTTGGGGATCGCGGAGAGACTGGTTGCAGGCTCTCTGGCTGGAGTGATCGCTCAGAGCAGCATCTACCCAATGGAGGTGAGGAGAACACATCACCACACTACTGCTTGCTGTTACGTTTGCTTAGTTTGATTGCTCATTCGTCAAAGTTATTAACACAATTTTTCAAGCAAGATCTCACTATTTAGGAATTTAGGATACTATCCAGGACACGCCGGTCCAGTCTGTGCCACAGTCATAATTGTTATATTATTATTATCATTAGTAGTAGTAGTAGTAGTAGTAGTAGTAGTAGTAGTAGTAGTAGTAGTAGTAGTATTGACCTTTCCAAGGCCCTTGCCACTTGACCATTCCCTGCTTTTAAATAGACTAATGTATATTCATTTTGTTCGCTATGGTTTCATAATTATTTAACAGATAGGACACAGTGGGTGTACCCCAGGGTTCTGTTCTTGGTCTGATACTTTTCAATATAGGCCTAAGTAATATGGGATTAAATGTGGCTAAATGCAAATGACATCTTTATGCCGATGACACTATTATTTATTCCTCTGCTAAATTACGATACTCTATTCAACTCTATTCAGAAATCCTTTCCAAATGAGGTCTAAATTAAGAAAAAAACAAGCTTATGTTTTTCTGTGTAATGTCTGTACAATTTATTATTTTAAGTAAATGATTTAAATGATTTTAAATGTACATTGGATTCCATTTCCTGCAAATAAGAGCCAGTATGTTTTTCCTTAAAATAGAATTAAAAGCGAAAGGACTAGATAAAAACAAAAGATAACGCATGGGACATATTTATGAATATCTGTCTATTTAAGTCCCGGTTAATGTCATACATCAGCAGGCCCTGACATCACTCCCTCTCCCCTCAGGTCCTGAAGACTCGCCTGGCACTGAGGAGGACGGGCCAGTTTTTGGGCATCGCGGATTGCGCCAAACACATCTTCCGGAAGGAGGGCCTGGCCGCTTTCTACAAGGGCTACATCCCCAACATGCTGGGCATCATCCCCTACGCCGGCATCGACCTGGCCGTCTATGAGGTCTGCGTTTGTCGTTTAGGGCGGGGGGTTATCTTTTCCACATCAATGTTTTTTGGGGTCCGGTCCAACTCCCTTTGCTCTCTGTCCTCTGTCAGACTCTGAAGAATTCCTGGCTGCAGCGCTTCGCCACAGACAGCGCTGACCCAGGAGTGTTTGTCCTCCTGGCCTGTGGTACCACGTCCAGCACCTGCGGCCAGCTGGCCAGCTACCCGCTCGCCCTCGTCAGGACTCGGATGCAGGCGCAAGGTCAGTCGCTGCCCCCTCCGCTCCGTGGGAGGGCTTTCTACACCTGCTGTCTTCTATCAGGATCGGAATGTATGGTTATGAGCTTTAGGAATGCTCAGATTTATTGATTTGATGAATCAACCAGTTTTAATTCTAAATTATTAGCTTGGTGGTCTCTAAATTGGCTGATCCTATTATGCAAAAAATGTGAGCCGAATTTCTCTACATGTGGGAAAAGTGTCTCACCCCCCCATTTGTTCTATTCTTATTCATATCCCATGTTTTCTTTGATATATCCTATTATTTGCTGCTTCAGTGAAACAATTTCCCCACTAGATCATGTGAGTTTCATCTTATCTAATGTGATTGAAGAAAAAACACTCAGGCACTTTAACAAAGTGTCAAAGACCTTCCATAACTAGAAAGTCTGAAATTCTGAAAAGAAAAAAAAAGACACATTTTGGAGTAACATTTAGAGTTTGTGTCCCATATCCATGTTGCGTTTAATGGAAAAACGCATAGACAGACTTCAAACTTCACAAAGTGAAATTAAGAGGCATAAAGGAAGGTAATGTTATCATGGATTGTACAATAGACTGTTTAGACATAGGTTTAGTGATACCAACCCTTCTCCCATCATCTGAGACTATAAGTAATTTAATTAAATCATTCATGATTTATTCTCTGGTTAAACAAATTCATAGATTTTATAGTAGGTCAAGAATGTGGGAGAGATCCTTGCAGTGTCTTTGTTGTGCAAAGTAATTGCTAGTGATTTCATAGTACCAAGGCCAAATTATTACTATGTCTTTTGACACCTAGTATAGCATATTGTAATACAGTGATTCTCAACCTTTTTCATATCAAGGACCCCTAATTTAGTCCACATTAGGGCCACAAACCCCCATTTGATGAGATTTTGTCTCTCAGACCCAAATCTGAGAATACTTTTATTGTTAGATATGATTTTGTCCAGAATTCCATGACTGTCTGTATTGTAGATAGAGAGATAACAGTGAAACTGTGATCAAAACAGTCATTCTTCTACATTCTCTAATTGTGTTCACTTCTTGTAAATGAAATAATGGTGAAGTTTAACAATTCATCAATTTGCTGGGCACCCCCTCAAGGACCTCTGGTGGTCCCCGGACCCCACGTTGAGAGCCACTGGTGTAGGCTACTGTAACAGAGTTTCAGTGTACTAAAACAGTTACTACTGTTGTAGTCTACTGCAACTGTCTACTGTCTTTTCTTAGCCTAACAGGGGAATTGATAACACTCAGCATTACACAGCAGGATATAAATTCAACTTATCTCTATTAGACTGCTCTAAGTTTACAAATATGAGTTGCCGTGTGTGTTGTGGTATGATGAGCTATCTTCAGGCATCATAGTGTTTATATCAGCCTGTCCTCCCACTTTTTGTCCCCAGCTACCGTGGAAGGAGGCCCTCAGATGACGATGACGGGCCTGTTCAGACACATCATCCGGACGGAGGGAGCCACGGGACTCTACCGAGGCCTGGCACCCAACTTCATGAAGGTCATTCCGGCCGTCAGCATCAGCTACGTGGTCTACGAGCACCTCAAGATCACCCTGGGGGTCCAGTCGCGGTGAGGAGGGAGGCGGGCGGCGCAGAGCAAGAGGCCAAAAGTTCCGTTTTTTGTTTGTGTTTTTTGGGGGGCAGAGCATTGAACAGCGGACGGTGCGGGGCTACGCCAAGCAACGGAGCTGCTGAACCTGGAGGGGAAAACTTCAGTTGAGCAGCTGAGGGGTTTTTTTATATCCCCATTTAGAGGTAAATCTAATTCCAAGGTTTAAAGGATAAACTGGAGAGGGAGGGATGGCCAGATGAAGGGAATGAAGACAAGTGATAGAAGACTGTAAGGAAACTGAAAAGAAGGGAGGCTGATGAAGACACTGTGTACGGAGCTAAGCTTGACAGGGGCATCTATTGTTGTAAAACCTATGAAATTCTTATTGTCATTATTTAAAGCATTAATTTAGCAATCCAGTAGTGCTTCAAAGAGTCAACTGTTAGCTCAGTCTAGGTGTAGAAAGACCAAGGTTTAGATTAAAGTCACTGAAGTCTTTTACTGGTGGACCAGTAAAACAAACCTGCTTGATCTGGGGACCAACAATGCTGTTCAGCACTGTGTCACTGTAGCAGGTGTGTGTGTGTGTGTGTGTGTGTGTAAGGGAGTGAATAATGTGTTAGAAGGGCTTTTGCATAGGCATATCACAAAGCATTTCTCATGTCTCCCTCCTGGAAGACTTGTGCACTAACCAACAATCCAACAAATGTACGCTGACAGATTGCGCACACAACTGATGCGGATGTAATGTCTGCAGGGTTTTAGACGTGTATTTTTGCTGAGCTTGCTAGTTCCATGTGCCAAGGAGTGTATCAAGTAGGCCTGGCTGAGAGATGGGCAAACGAAGACTTCATTCAGATTCAGCTACAAGCAGCACTGTGGATTGAGAAACACTTGAAGTGCCGCAACTAACTTACTTATCAAAAGTCATATTTTGGCTAATACTCGACCCTAGAGCGATGATTTAGCAAATTTGACAAAATTCTACAGAGATATACACATCTTTTAAGTCTGTCATGCCCCAAAATGTGTCAATTTTGGGGCATGTTTCTTTACCTTGACTCAATGTAGATGTAAGTAGTGTTTTTCCACTTTAGCAAGATTGTCAATGATTTGTAAATCTCAGTCACTCTGGGTAATATACAGTGTTTATAAAAGTTTTACTGTATGCTGCATTCACATTATGGCGGTATGCAGTAGACAGCAAACCGGATGTCCATTCATTTCAACAGGAGAGTGATAGTGAACTTTGCTAACATTGTCAGTTAAGTGTCGTCTACCAGACAAGACTTGGCCACAAAATCTGAATTTTCCCAATTTTCACCGTTAGCTGCGAGAGTGAAGACAGTTAGACCAGGTGTTAAAAAGTCTGGCAAACTGGATGCTGCCACATCTGTTGGCATTCCTGCTCTTCTTGTCTCATCTTTCAACAAAGATGACATAGTGAATATGCAAGAACTTTCTTCTCCTGACTGAACATTTTCGAGTCCAGAGAAAAAGATTGAGAGAGATTTATGTTTGGCTCTACTACTCAAATTCCCTGCTTGTCCTCTGATTCGTTTACAGTGGGAATCATAATTAATGCTTTCTTCAAATTATAAGCTATTAGACATTTTAAAATGAAATGAAATATTGAAAATGAACAGGCAATCAAATTTAGTGGACTTTGGTGGTCCTTGATATAAGTTTGTAGAGCAATGAAATACGGTTTTCATATCTTCCTTTTGGCAGTTTTGTGGGTTTTTTGGGTTGTTTTTTTACTTTTAATTATAGCAGACCCATCAGGCCCATAATTTGTAAGTGTGAACTTATTTGTAAGTAAGTGCACACCATTACTATTGTGCAAAAATTGCAAGTCTCTCATTAAGCATCTCACTATAAATTGAGTGCGAGCAGGAGGAGGAGGAGGGCAGCCACAGGAAAATGCTAGTCGCTCAGCTTCTGCTGGGCATGAACCCGAGTGAGAATCAGTAGAGTCCTTACATTGCAAAGTACTTGGGTGCCAATGTGGTAGTGTACTTAACAAGTGCCTCAGAAGCATTTATATCAGGTTACAATGGAGTGACAATGTGAAAGGGGGAAACGAGGCAGTTGCCCACTTTCCCATTCTGATTCTGCTGATTTAACATTTGAATTGTGCTTTGGGACAAATGGCCCTTGGCATCATAAAGCAGCTCACCTAGTTGCACCTGGCATTCCCATACCATTTCACCATAGTGAAAAAAGTCTACACTCTGCACCAAGTTATTGTAAAGTGTTTCTAATACGTTTTGACTCCCGCCAAACAAGTGAAGTCCATACATTATATTCTGGCATAGTGTATGTCAGTTACAGTGTTTTAATATTAAAGCTGCATTATTAAGTTTATTTTAAGTCTCTTTCAAATCTCATAGATATAAAAAATAATTTGAAAAAAAGTAAACCCACAATAAATCCCGGGGATCCAGTTCTCCTCTGAGAACAGTTTATTTGTTCAGTACTGTACAGCGCCATGCGGTATAATAAAGTTTTGATATTTCAGACGTTTAAATTTCCCTCCTAAAACGACATACACCAGCTTTACATACGTGTTCAGCAGCATCATCTGTACCTATAGTAGATATGTGCTTAGTACCTTTTTCATACATTTATACAGAATGGAGATAAGTGCAATAGGCCTAAAATAATCTAACACATTGGTCTTCCTTGGGACAATAATAGAAATCTTCCATGATTGAGGTACAGTGCTTATGGCTTTGACCCACTTTAAAAAGAACTCTAAGTTGCACAGGTGTAAAGTCTCCACTGTAAAATCGCCTATAAAAGACAATTTACAGACTTGGGGAAAGAACATTGTAGGAAGCTAAATCCGTTCAGAATAGTTCACCAGCTTGTCGGCACAAAACATTTCCCATTCTTGTAAATACACGCTTCTTGGGAGTCATATGGCAGGACGTCCAACCAGAGGCAGCACTCTCAGCATATGACTTATGCCTATTATGTCAAATGGTCACAGATTTCCATGAGTGCCTTGAGTGTTGACAGCCAGACATCAGCGCCAACCCTCTCTGAACTGCTCCTAAATACTAAAAGAGGTGGAGTCTGAAAAACTCTTCATGCACTTTAAGGTACTCCGCTTTAATCAAAACAAAATATTCTGGGTTTTTTTTAAATTTATTTAAGTATTTATTTATTTATTTTTACAAGAAGGTATGGTGGCTGAATCTGTGATCCGTTGGTCGTATAGAATAATTCAATGTTCAGGTGGTTCTAGAGTAGCCGAGGGTCCAAGTGGAATGGAAATGCATGGGTTTGTTTTCTGGTGAATTAAAAAAAATGCTGTTTCATGCTGAGTAATGATGATTTTGGCCAAAACAAGACATGTTGCATGTCAGATCCCTTGATGACTCCCTCTCATTTCACACTGGCAGCAGTTTGTATGATGATCACCGGAAAGCCAAACCATGTGTTTCAATTGCAAACGCTACTCAGGCAAAAAGGACTGACTTATATAAAAAAAAAAAAAAAGGAAAGTATGAATGGATGGATTTATCATTTTAAAGGCCAGGTTCCCTGCTTTAAAAACCAATGTGCTGCACAATGAGTATTTTTGCTCAAAATGTATGAGATCATTTGGTATACCTGAAGACTTCCATGTTATACTCTTTGCTTGCAACCTAGACTGCTTTGTCAGTTGCCTTACTCGAGTGCCACGTCTGTTTTTTTTTTTTAGTCATGCTGTCTGTAGCTGGTGGAGAAGAGATGATGGGCCTAAATGTATTGATTCTGTAAGAGAAGAATGGCGATCCCGATGCAGAGATTTGGCAGCAGTTGACTTTGCCCACTCCTCTTTTCCTCTCTCTCCTCCTGTATCTGACCCCGTTGCCCTGATACCTGATATCATTTAGGCATAACATGGTGACACAGAATGCTGTCGCCACATGGCTGTATGTGAACTTTTTCCCAGTCGGTGTCAAAAAACGTTCATGTTCTGCATTTTTTGCTTTGGAACATATCAAAGCCTAACTCTGTATTTTTGTTTGGTAAAAAAAAATAACACTCTAATGTCTCAAATGTAGCGCCTTATGTTGCATTGACTAACAGGAAATCGGACTGAATGTCAGTCAACTTGAAATTTACAGGAACGGCTTGACTATACACACTGAAGGCTACGATGTATAGTGTCGATATATTGGTCTAATGGTGGAATAGTTTACAAAATGTATTCGATATATATATTTTTATTTTATTTTTAAAATGCTAACTGTATTTGATAGATGCAAGAATGAGTTTGTGGAAACAATTGTAAATTGTCTGTTTGTAGATGCATCCATTTGAAAGAATGTCATGGTAAAAAATATTTATGCTTGTATGGGATCAACTGTTAAATAAACTTGCTCAGCATTGAACTGGTTGAAGATTTCACATTGTTTTGGTTGGACTTTTGAAATTGCACTGAATTTTATGCCACATGATAAATGCTTCTTATTTGTGCCAGTATATAAAATGCAATAAAGGAAAGTCAGGCAACAAGGCAAAAACCTCACCGAGTTTTCAAGATGCATCCTGCATGGAGGCAACACTGTGACCATCCTTTTTCACTTTATGTGCTTTTGTCTACAACCTTCAAAGATCCTTATCCTTAAACTTTATTTATACCCTTGTAGTAGGAGTTACTACAGACCAGGGGTAGTAAAAACTAGCATAAACAGCAATTCCAAGGATGGGGAACATCTACGTGCTTCCATTTTTTTTGTAAAATAAAGATACATTTATAAAGTGACTTAAACAAACACATTTAACATCAAACTTTTTTACAGAGAATAAAGGACACAAATGCAGATAAAAACAGACAAGGACATACAGTGTCAGAGACACAAAGCAGTCTACACAGTTCTGCAGTATTGCAGAAAGGAGGGAAGTGAATGATGCTGGTTTTTCTGAAGACATTGCCTCCTAACAGCCACTAGGGGTCAGATAGGCTAACTATGAGGATGTGAGTGAGTTGCTTTTCAGGTCCAACAAAGAAGCACATCGTAAACATCAGTAGGGCAGGGGGGGACTCGAAAAGGAGAGGACCTAGTATTGAGCCCTGAGGGATCCCAACGGTGATGTGATGTCAGGATCAGAGCCAGTTCAGTTGAGGCAGTCACCTAAAATTGCAATCCTTCACAAGAGGAATAAACACTAAAGGAGATAGGAGAGCATTTGAAGCAATTTTAGTGAACAACAGCTCCACCGCTACCGCAACCTGATAGCTTGGTTTGGTGGAAGTGAAAGAAAACTGGGGAAGTTGCTTCAATGTGGGACAGCATCAGCCAGACACAAGACGTTTCTGTAAAAACATATTAAGTAATAAAACCATGGCAGATAAAAAACAAACCTTCCAACCAAATCAGTGGTAAGAGTATGAGTGGACGGGTGTCCCGGAATATAAATTAGGTTGTTTATATTGGCAGGTGTGGACCTCAATACTGAGAAGCTAGAATGGGGTAGGGGACAGGAGCCTAGATGAGGCATTACCTAGCAGCACACCATCCATGTCATCCATGTTATCAGGCAACATCTAACCTATTTCTTTTTCAATTTTTAGTTTTTTCCACTTTTGGATGCTCTCTCGTCACAAGGCTTCAATATCCAATTTTCTTTGAGGTTACCGTGTTATTCGAAGCACTAGAAAAGCTAGTTGTAGCATTGTGCGGGTCACATTCGCTGTGTTTGCTCATGTTCCTCATGGTTTGGTGTGTCATTGTTGCCTGTGAATAGTGTTGCCTACCCTGGCCTGTCCTGACGGATGGATGCTGGCCTTGTGCTTGGTTGACTTCCTCTGCCGATGTTATGGTTCGGTGCATGGACTACAGGGCCGTTTGTTAGTGGTAGTGAGGTCTCTGGCTCTGAGGTCTTCTGTGAGCACTGTAGTGAGATTGTGGTGCTCCCGCAATTGTCGGTTGTCAGTGGCATAGCCCTGCAGTGCGGTCACTGGTGCTGCACTGGATGTGGAATCACTGGTTGTGGGATCACTGGTGCTGCACTGGATGTGGGATCACTGGTTGTGGGTTCACTGGTGCTGCACTGGATGTGGGATCACTGGTGCTGCACTGGTTGTGGGATCACTGGTTGTGGGACCACTGGTGCTGCACTGGATGCGGGATCACTGGTGCTGCACTGGTTGTGGAATCACTGGTTGTGGGACCACTGGTGCTGCACTGGATGTGGGACCACTGGTTGTGGGATCAATGGTGCTGCACTGGATGTGGGACCACTGGTTGTGGGATCACTGGTGCTGCACTGGATGTGGGATCACTGGTTGTGGGTTCACTGGTGCTGCACTGGATGTGGGATCACTGGTTGTGGGATCACTGGTGCTGCACTGGATGTGGGATCACTGGTTGTGGGATCACTGGTGCTGCACTGGATGTGGGACCACTGGTTGTGGGATCACTGGTGCTGCACTGGATGTGGGATCACTGGTTGTGGGTTCACTGGTGCTGCACTGGATGTGGGATCACTGGTGCTGCACTGGATGTGGGATCACTGGTGCTGCACTGGTTGTGGAATCACTGGTTGTGGGACCACTGGTATTGCACTGGATGTGGGACCACTGGTTGTGGGATCAATGGTGCTGCACTGGATGTGGGACCACTGGTTGTGGGATCAATGGTGCTGCACTGGATGTGGGACCACTGGTTGTGGGATCACTGGTGCTGCACTGGATGTGGGATCACTGGTTGTGGGTTCACTGGTGCTGCACTGGATGTGGGATCACTGGTGCTGCACTGGTTGTGGGATCACTGGTTGTGGGACCACTGGTGCTGCACTGGATGTGGGATCACTGGTGCTGCACTGGTTGTGGAATCACTGGTTGTGGGACCACTGGTGCTGCACTGGATGTGGGACCACTGGTTGTGGGATCAATGGTGCTGCACTGGATGTGGGACCACTGGTTGTGGGATCAATGGTGCTGCACTGGATGTGGGACCACTGGTTGTGGGATCACTGGTGCTGCACTGGATGTGGGATCACTGGTGCTGCACTGGTTGTGGAATCACTGTTTGTGGGACCACTGGTACTGCACTGGATGTGGGACCACTGGTTGTGGGATCAATGGTGCTGCACTGGATGTGGGACCACTGGTTGTGGGATCAATGGTGCTGCACTGGATTTGGGACCACTGGTTGTGGGATCACTGGTGCTGCACTGGATGTGGGATCACTGGTTGTGGGTTCACTGGTGCTGCACTGGATGTGGGATCACTGGTGCTGCACTGGTTGTGGGATCACTGGTTGTGGGACCACTGGTGCTGCACTGGATGTGGGATCACTGGTGCTGCACTGGTTGTGGAATCACTGGTTGTGGGACCACTGGTGCTGCACTGGATGTGGGATCACTGGTGCTGCACTCGTTGTGGGACCACTGTTTGTGGGACCACTGGTACTGCACTGGATGTGGGACCACTGGTTGTGGGATCAATGGTGCTGCACTGGATGTGGGACCACTGGTTGTGGGATCAATGGTGCTGCACTGGATGTGGGACCACTGGTTGTGGGATCACTGGTGCTGCACTGGATGTGGGATCACTGGTTGTGGGTTCACTGGTGCTGCACTGGATGTGGGATCACTGGTGCTGCACTGGTTGTGGGATCACTGGTTGTGGGACCACTGGTGCTGCACTGGATGTGGGATCACTGGTTGTGGGTTCACTGGTGCTGCACTGGATGTGGGATCACTGGTTGTGGGATCACTGGTGCTGCACTGGATGTGGGATCACTGGTTGTGGGATCACTGGTGCTGCACTGGATGTGGGACCACTGGTTGTGGGTTCACTGGTGCTGCACTGGATGTGGGATCACTGGTGCTGCACTGGTTGTGGAATCACTGGTTGTGGGACCACTGGTGCTGCACTGGATGTGGGATCACTGGTTGTGGGACCATTGGTGCTGCACTGGTTGTGGGACCACTGGTTGTGGGCCTACTGGTGCTGCACTGGTTGTGGGACCACTGGTGCTGCACTGGTTGTGGGATCACTGGTTGTGGGACCACTGGTGCTGCACTGGTTGTGGGACCACTGGCTGTGGGCCTACTGGTGCTGCACTGGTTGTGGGACCACTGGTGCTGCACTGGTTGTGGGATCACTGGTTGTGGGACCACTGGTTGTGGGACCACTGGTGCTGCACTGGTTGTGGGACCACTGGTGCTGCACTGGTTGTGGCAGGTCACTGTGGTGGTGTGGGTGTGCTATGTTTTGTTCTGTGTCGTCTGTGGGGGCTGTTGTTGGTTGGATGCGTGGTGGGTGCCTGGTGTGTGAGGTTTGGGCTTTGTCACGGTGGGTTTCGAGCCAGCGGCTTGGCGTGGGTGTAGTGAATTGTGGGGGGGCACGCACTTGGGTTGGGCTGTGGACGGTGGATGTGGCAGGTGTGGTTATGCTGGCTGGTGGGGGGTTGGTAGGTAGGGTGTGGTGTGTGTGCAGACTAGCCGGAATGTCATGTTCCTCGCGTGGTTGTGGATGTGCTGCTGTTCACCAGTGGGTGATGGGTGTGTTCTGGGGGTCCAGTTAATGCAATTTATTACAGTTTGTTGTTTTCTCCTTTTTCTTTTTTCTTGTTGTCATTTTACTTTTTTTTTTTTATCCCACTTTTTTTTTTATTGTGGCACTTTCTACATCACTGTCTTTTTTGTGTTCATTGTACAGTATGTAAAGCACTTTGTAAACATTGCTATTAGACAAGTGCTATAAATAAGGCTAGTAGGCTAGTAGTAGCAGCTAGTAGGCTAACTGTAAGTTGTTGTAGCAAAAATGTGTCCAGAAGAGAAATAAAGAGCATGAGAGACTTAAAGACACATTTTCACGTTTCTCAGTGTGTGCACTTTGCAGACGCTCCCTTGGCAGCTCGGCTCGAAACTGAGACATGAAAGTTCCTCGCCGGATATATCGCGTAAACCTAGATATCATCGCAGTGTACAACGTCTGATTAGCACATTGCGGGCCTGCTGGATACTTCCACGTTTTCTGCCCAGCAGTACAGAGACTGCAGGCGATACACAATCAGCTGATTATGGAATATGGAAGAAGCTGAGTCAGCCCACAGCTTTTTTTGTAGGTAGTCCAAGTCTCAGAAGGGAAGTCCTCCAAGTAGAGTTTTTGCAAATAATCCAGATATTTAAGGCATTTATGTAGCCTTGGGCGTTTTTGCTATGCTACAGCATGCACTAGGCCTATTCTGCACAATTTGCTTTGGCAGCTGTGTACGTTATTAGCTATTTGAGTAGTATTTCATCACAAGACATCCTTGTTTAGATCCTAGAGCCGCGGTCACGAGTTGCTCATGAAAAAGGTGAAGTCATTTCCTACACACCACCGCTATCCTCACTCCAGCCTGGGATAAGGAAGTCGCATACATGTTTTAATTTGCTTTTTTTTTTGGATTTGCTTCGGACCAGAAGGCAAAAATGCTTTCCCTGGAGGAGGCGAAGTCGTGTTTAGAAAGCGCGGGACAGTCTCACCTCCTGCAGTTTTGGCCCGAGCTCTCCGAGGAGGAGAAGGGTAGTTTTCTCCTGGAGTTGTCCCAGCTGGACCTAAAGGGACTGAAAGATCACTGTGAAGGCGCCGCGCAGGCTGCGGCGTCCCCGGCCGCCAGCCTGGACCGAGACATAGAGCCGGTGCCGCCGGAGTTCATCGGTAGCGTGCGGAGAAGTGACAAAAACACCTTGGCCGACTGGGAGAATGAAGGTGAGTTTCGATATCAAGTGTTGTGCAAGTCCGTGTGGAAAATCCCCATGGTTCGGCTGAAGTAGTAAACCGATACAGCTGGGAGAAATGTGTCAATATCAACGTTTTAGTCATTCTGCTGTAGTGTGGTTTCAGCTTAAACTGGTCAAACTGAGGAGGAATATAATAACTGTTTTTAAAAGTAGGGAAAGTATGAAAAGGATGGGAGTTCTCTGCGAGTGGAGTCAGATGAATAACATCATGGACAAGCCTTAGATCTTCAACTAGTTTGCATTTTAGAATAGTATGGAAGAGGAAACTGATGATAAAGCAGATGTCCTACTTAGGTCTAACTCTTGTCTCTCATAACTCATAATTGATTTGATGTACTTAGCCCTAGTAGCCATGTAAAGGACTGACATAATAATAATAATAATCATCATCATCATCAAGTAACAAACATTATTATACAGTCAGCTATAATAAAAGGTGCTGCTGGCTCCATTAAGGCCCACAACTCATTAAGGTCACTCAACAAAACAATTGTACAATAGTATAGAGAGAGCAATAATAGGTTAATGGTGACATGCAAGGTTTTTTTTTTATTGTGTTTTTATTAGGTATTTGAAAGCAAGATATACATGAAAAGATAAATACATAAACATCCACTTTAAAAAAAAAAAAAAAAAAAAATTGTATAAGTAACAATCCCACCCTCCCTTTCGAACCCACATTTCATGCACCCTACCTAGAAAAAAGAAGAAGAAACATACATAGATATAGGTTGAATGTGAGTAGACTGATAAGAGAAAATCAGTAAAATAATCATAATAAAATGTTTATAAAAATTTCGTTTTCAGTTGTATCTCAAGATAGTTCGCTTGTTGCATTTCCTCAGGCAGGTTGTCCTGAAGATTAGAGGCTGTGCAAATCAATAGCACACAAGTTGTCCTCAAGTCATTATGTGTTCCCGCTCTTTTTACAGGGCTTTTGCAAATCTCAGAGAATCGAGTCGGAGTGCTGCTCTTGGCCGGGGGCCAGGGGACCCGTCTGGGTGTGCGGTACCCCAAAGGCATGTACGACGTCGGGCTCCCAAGCAGCAAAACCTTGTATCAGATCCAGGCCGAGCGCATCCACAAAATCCAGGAGCTGGCAGATCTGAAGCACGGCTCAAAGTGCACCGTCCCTTGGTAAGATTAGTGTGGATCCTCCTCAAAGTGATGAAAAACCTCAACTTCAAAACCTGTGTCTCTACCATTGCATTTCCTGTGTCACTAGGTACATCATGACTAGTGAGTTCACGCTGGATCCCACTGAGAAGTTCTTCAAGGAGAATCGCTACTTTGGTCTGGAGCCATCAAACGTCGTCATGTTCGAGCAGAGGATGATCCCAGCGGTGACCTTTGATGGAAAGGTCATCCTGCAGAGTAAAGGGAAGCTGGCCATGGCTCCGGGTAGGTGGATCATTCGCATAATTCCTAATTCAAATCGCCAATACTTTGCTTTCACTTAATGTCACTGCTGTGCTCTTTGACGGGCATTTACATATATCTAGAAACGGGTCGGTTTGCGGACTTCCAGCTCATCACTTGCTTGGAAAATGTGATTTGGACTGAAGAAAATTTCCCCCCTTACTTTATGAGTTAGATATTTTGGGAGGCTGTCCACATACTAATACTTACGGGTTGGGAATTCTGTCTGCACCTCTCGAAACACCTCTTTCATTAATCCGACAAGAAAAAGAAGTTCAAATATTTGTAGAGCAGAAGTAAAAAAATAGCAAAGTTCAAGATAGTTTGAGGTCATGACCTACTTCTCCGAAAACACTGCACTCTTTGTCAGACGGCAACGGCGGCCTGTACCGAGCTCTGGTGGACAACGAGGTGCTGCAGGACATGGAGAAGAGGGGTGTGGAGTACCTCCATGTGTACTGCGTGGACAACATCCTGGTCAAAATGGCCGACCCCGCCTTCATCGGATTCTGCGTGAGCAAAGGGGCCGACTGCGGAGCCAAGGTACGCCTCTGTCTTGACTGTAGCCTTTACCTGTAGATTTAGATCCATCAGCGTCCCTTCTGTATGGAAGCCCATATCCGCCATTGTGATGAAAAAAAAAAGATCCTGTAAGTCATTATAATGAGTTAGTATTTCAAAATAATGAGTTAGTATTTCAAAATAATGAGTTAGTATCTCAAAATAATGATTTAGTATCTCAAAATAATGAGTTAGTATCTCAAAATAATGAGTTAGTATCTCAAAATAATGAGAAACTTTCTCAAAATAATGAGTATCTCAAAATAATGATTTTCTATCTCAAAATAATGAGTTAGTATCTCAAAATAATGATTTAGTATCTCAAAATAATGAGAAACTTTCTCAAAATAATGAGTTAGTATCTCAAAATAATGAGAAACTTTCTCAAAATAATGAGTTAGTATCTCAAAATAATGAGGAACCTTCTCAAAATAATGAGGAACCTTCTCAAAATAATGACTTAGTATCTCAAAATAATGACTTAGTATCTCAAAATAATGAGGAACCTTCTCAAAATAATGAGGAACCTTCTCAAAATAATGACTTAGAAAGTTTCTCATTATTTTGAGAAAGTTTCTCATTATGACTTACAGGACCATTTTTTTCATCACACTGGCGGAAATGGGCTTCCATGCATCTGGGTTGACTGGACGTACTGTACTGTGTCTCGGGGTCAGGTGGTGGAGAAGGCGTACCCCACGGAGCCGGTGGGCGTGGTCTGCAGGGTGGGCGGGGTCCAGCAGGTGGTGGAGTACAGCGAGATCCAGCCGGAGACGGCGGAGCGCAGAGGACCGGGGGGAGAGCTGGTGTTCAGCGCCGGGAACATCTGCAACCACTTCCTCACCAGGGCCTTTCTGCTGGAGGTGGCACAGTAAGAGCCTTCATCTGCTCAGCCTGTGGAGAGATACATCTGACAGCAGAGGGTGGGACCTGTGGACTGCTGTCAGGGAAAAGATGGGAGATTTCAAATTTGGCTAGTTTGAGTGAGGGGATAAAATAGAACCAATGCCCATAACCATGATGCCAGTACTTTTGCCTCTTTTTCAAGTTGGCCTTCTATTTTTTCATTATTTTTCTCACACCCCTAAATGGATTTTACCATATGGCCATCAAGTTCTTGTCTGCAGTCATTTACATTGTACACAAGATCTGATGGTGTAGGGTGGGTGGGCCTGTCATATTAAGGAATCAATTAATGAATCAACAAATACATGCAATGACAAATAAAGCAATAAATGAATCAATGAATAAATAAATAAATGAATAAATGAATTAATAAATGGTAAAATAAATGTGGGAATATTTATAGAAATTTGTAAATTAATACATAATTTAAAAAAAAAATTTTATTAAACATTTTTATTTATTATTATTTATCTTGATTTATTCATTCATTCATTTTTGAATGAGGTATGGAGGGCCAGGCCTGTCATATTTAAGAATCATTAATGAATCAACAAATAAATGCAATGACAAATAAAGCAATACATGAATGAATGAATCAATGAATAAATAAATGCAGTAACAATAAATCAATGAATAAATGAATAAATAAATGCAGTAACAATAAATCAATGAATAAATGAATGAATAAATGGTAAAATAAATGTGGGAATATTTATAGAAATGTGTAAATTAATACATAATTAAAAAAAATAAATCAATGAATGAATAAATACCTAACATTTTTATTTATTATTATTATTTATCTTTATTTATTTATTTATTGATTCCTCATCTTCATCCTCACACAGCACAGTATGAGCTGTACGGAGTGATGGAGTGTTGGTCTGAGCTGGACTGACTGTCTGGTGGGACTGGGGTTTGCTGGCTTATGTCCAATCACTTTCCCCAATTCTTAGCAAAATCTTAATAATGATTTAGTCACCTTCATGTACAAACCCAGTTTGATGCATAGGGTTCTCTCTCCTAATGAGGAAAGGATTCATTTCACTCTGTGTTCGTCTTGACCCCCTGAATCATACAGTCTTAAATGATTTGACAATGCTTACTGATGCACAGACTGCTTTTGTCTACTAACTGTTTTCATCTCCTAGGAAATTTGAAGGCCAGCTGAAGCAACATGTAGCACTCAAGAAAGTTCCCTTTGTGGACAGATGTGGCAATCAAGTGAAACCTACCAAGTCTAACGGCATCAAGATGGAAAAATTTGTTTTTGACGTTTTCCCGTTCTCAAGGTATTGATGATTCTTTTATATTTGATGATCATGATACTGTGTCTATACCTCACTTGCTCAATCTCCGGTGTTTCCGTCTGTCCCTGGAAGACACTTTGTGGTGTTTGAGGTGGTGAGGGAGGACGAGTTTTCCCCCCTGAAGAATGCGGACGGGGCAGCGCTGGACACCCCGACCACAGCCAGGCACTCCCTGCTGGCTCAGCACTGCCGCTGGGCCCGGGCCGCCGGGGCCACGCTGCTGGACGGCCAGGGGAACAGGTCGGAGGAAACTTTGATTTATTATTAGTTCGTTATTAGATAATCTGGCTATTTATGACATTTTCAGAACACTTAGAGGGACATTTTATTACATTTTGAGAAGATATTTCATTATCCTGCAGTTATCTCTACGAACAAGTAATCCCTTCAAATAACTTTACATTTACATAAATTCCCTTAATTCATGCAAAATCCCCTTAAAATGAATTAAGGGAGTTATTAATGGAGGAGACCCCATCAAAACCTCCTTAAACTCCCCTTAATTTTTGACTCCTTACTTTTTAATTTAATGTAAAATTCAGTCAGACAGGAACTTTCTATTAATACCCTGTAAACCTGCACAAAAGGCATAAAAATCCCTTAATTACTAGTGTCTCTGTGAACCAACCCATGAATAAATCCCTTATAAACCGATGATACTAACCTTACGTTTTTAAAGCTATGTTATTTTTAATGGATAATTCATGTTTATGAGAAATTAAGGTCATTTCAGGGATAAAATTAAGAGGTTTGGTTTCGTAGTGTATTACATTGTCAGCTGCTACAGATCCCTCTGTAAAATAACACTTTTGAGAGATTCATGTGAGGCAGACAGTTCATCTGAAAATGTGTTTTTTGACAGGGTGACCGGGCAGGACGGTCCTCCAGCACAGTGTGAGATTTCCCCGCTGGTCTCCTACTTTGGAGAGGTGAGAACATGAAGAAGCCCACAGTTTAAGCCTGATTGTGGGGAGCTTGTTGTGCTTATTGATACAAGCCAGAATATATTTGACCATATTATACATTTTGGTTATTTTCCAAAGTTTCTAGACGATTTGAATGTCTAGATGGGAGATGGCTTTTCTTCTTTTCCCGTCTAATGTGTTCACACGGCGGCCATTTTCAACACTCGGGGTGGGAAACTACCTGGAAGATTGGCATAAATCTAGCATGATTTCAACGCCTAAGTGAGGACTTCAGACAGACAGAACAGTTACCAGGGGAGTGTATCTATATGGTCCCAGGGTCCTATGTTCCCAGGGTCCTAAGTTCCCAAGGTCCTAAGTTCCCAAGGTCCTATGTTCCCAGGGTCCTATGTTCCCAATGTCCTATGTTCCTAGGGTCCTATGTTCCCAGGGTCCTATGTTCCCAAGGTCCTATGTTCCCAGGGTCCTATGTTCCCAGGGTCCTAAGTTCCCAAGGTCCTATGTTCCTAGGGTCCTGTCCTATGTTCCCAAGGTCCTAAGTTCCCAAGGTCCTATGTTCCCAGGGTCCTATGTTCCATGAGGTTGCATTCAATATTGCGATGTGGAATAAGCTGCCGTCTTCCTCAGTATTTTATTTATGTATTTCTGGGTTATCATTTCCCAGCTCACATGGTAAGGAGCTGTGGTTTAACCTCTGTCTCGTTCCCTCTGTCAGGGCCTGGAGCCGCTGCTGAGGGGGAAGACTTTACCAACCCCCTTCCTCCTGGATGAGAAAAGGGCAAAGGAACTACAGGATCTGTAACATTTCTCTGATAAATTGAATATGTTCTGTGATGCCAGCATAGATTCCAGTATAATGGATAATGATGTGAATGATGTGCCATTTTTATGCACCTCATTAAATGCCATTTTGCTGAGGAGGAGCTATAAACCTTGTGATCAGTGAGAAACAAATCAGGGACAAGCAAGGAATTACAGTCTACAATCAACACGTGAATGGAAATTTGTGATTAGTTTTTTATTCCACATATAAACAGAAAATTCAATTTACTGCCTTGAATTCCCTGTATGTCTTTAAGGTTAAATGTGCTAGATTTCCCCAAGAGTTTGTTTTCAAATGTCTCAGGATAAAAAAAAATCTGTTTCATGATATTTTCGAAATAAATGCACTTAAGGTAATTGGGTGTTTCTTGAGTGGATTTTTTTTAATCATTTCTGCAGAACAGTGAGCCATGATTGGCCAAGGAAATAATGAGTTCTTAAATTGAATGGAATTTCTAGTGTGAAGTATGTAAAACTAGGAGGTGTCATAGGAAATTGGCAGTGACTTCAATAAAGTAGACTTTTTTTTAGTCAAATATACCTTTAGAGATATGAACAGAATCAAAATGATGCATAAAACAACTCAGTTAAAAATACAATGGAATGAAGTACAGTGACATCATTCATTTCATAGTCTCTCTGTTAGAGTGACTTGACACCTGTCTGCCATTCATGTGTATGTGGAAATATTTTAAAGGCAAAACGGATTGAGACTTTAGAGGAAGAAATAATCCTCACATTATTCAAGATATTCCTTTCAAAATAGTCCTGGAAATTTTTTCAGGGGTTAACCAGAGGTGAATTAGGCTACTTGGTGAGTCCAATGAGTATTTGAAGCCTTAATAGAACTAAGACTCAATTTATGCTGTGAAATCTGGACCATCTCTATAGATAACAAAATGGAGACTGGCTTAATTTTCAAACAGAAATATTTAACAGTACGCAAGCTGAACTAGCTCAAAACCCTGCAAAGGACATAATTTGCTCTACATCTTCATAACCTGTTCACATGGGCATCAAGTGGTTATAGCAAGATGTGGGAGTAAGTGGGTCACATTAACATTGTATAGGCCTATCGAGGGCTACAATGCATAATAAAGTGGAGACCAAAGATCAGGCAAATAATCGTGCCAGAACACTACTATGGTTTTTATGTGGGGAAATGGCCCAAAACAACGTTCTCGCTTTGTCCATCGCGCGGTAATATGAAATGTCCCTACCGGACACCTTATTCTGGCTCGTCACGTGACAGCTGTTGGCCAATCACAGTTGAGAATGTAAAGGAACGACAACAATAAACAAATGTATTAAAAGGAAGCGGATCGACGGCTTGTCTATCGTTTAAACTGCCGCCTCGCACTCAGCCTCATATGTCGTCCGACATAAGAAGCAGAAATGCATTTATTTTGCTTTCTGAAGCACAGTTAGTTCGGTGTATTGGCTCAGTCGCCGTTGCAGTTAACCGTTCCAGGCTATCGTCGAGTCAACAACAAACGTAAATGCTGCAGGCAAACGGTTTCTTACGGTCGCGCTATTATGTGTTGACTCTTTGATAAAGCTAGCTTACTGGATACTCAGTAATAATGAAGCACTAGCGTCCAACAAGTCTTTCCCTGCTAGCTACATGTCATTTCTCATTAGCGACGCTTGAGCTCGGCAGTCCTCATGTCAAAGTGGAGCTGACTCCATCTGAAGACTGCGATGGATGCTCTACAATGCTAGGAGGACCATGTTCAAAAATGTGTTTGGCTCAGGGTTTCTGGTGAGAACAGCTCATGTTATTCTGACATGGGTCATAACCTTAATACTCTTCCTACATGACACAGGTAAGCCTGTCCCACAATTATACATTATTATTCTACCATATAAAATAATATAGAATATGTAACAGGTCTAAAATAAGTAATAAGATGTGTTTAAGTGTTTTATGCCTGAGTTAGAAAGCTACTGTGCAGTTATTTTTTCTTCAAATGCATTGTATATACATTTACATGACATTATGACTTACTAAAACTTGAGTCTGGGCCTGATCTAGGTCTAGCTTTTCATCAGATATTGTGTTAACCCGGTTGTCTCTCTGTGTGGACGCAGACCTGAGGAAGCAGGAGGAGACGGGCAGGCTCGTCCAGCCGGTGCTCTTCGTCCTGCTGGTGCTGGTGTCGGTGCTGCTGTATTTCGCCGTTTCCCTCATGGACCCCGGCTTCATCCTGTCCGATGACAGCGATTTACAGGTGAGGGTTCAGACTTGTAGGTACTATTAATTTTTTTTGTACTGTAATGACACGACTAGGCTTGGGTGACAGGTTGCTTAACTGGAATGGTGTTAATTTATAGTCTTTTAGTCACTTTTATCATACTAACTCCTAATTATTCCAACCAATTTGTTTCTGTTTTCAGCAACCAAACAAAAAAACAACAACCTATCACCCCTTATGCCTTTTTCACTTTGAATCTCTCAAATCAGTGTCTCAGTTTATTCATTTCAAATGCCAGTATCTGTTAACTGCTGCATCAGTGCATTGCAGATGTATTGTGTTGCAGTCCAGTGCAGGTATTGCATGCACTGGATTTATCCCCCTTTTGCATAGTCAGTACATCTGTAAACCAGCAGAAGGGACTTGCTTCTGGAAATTGATACTTAAGTTTTTTTGGGGGGTTTTTTGGGTGGGAATTTAAGAAGAGCAATATAATAGCAACCTCCAGAAACATTTCAAAGCATCTTTCTGTTTCTTGTCTCCTCCTCTGCACTGTCCCGCCTGTCCCTTCCCTCTGCCTACATGTGTCAGGACATTGCTTGGTTACCATGGTGCTGTGTGGTGGTAGCTGTTGCTCTGCTCCCTCTAGCTCTAGTCTCCATTTCACCTGTCTGGAGTTTGCTGTTTTTCATGCATTTATTGAAATTCATGAATTGGTAACACTTTGTTTTCTGGGTCTGCAATTTCCTAATATTTTCCGAGAAAGGAATGGTTAATTTCCTAGGAAGATTCCTGGAAAAAAACATGGAATTATTAGGGAAAATAGAGAAAGAGTTCAGTGGTAGTTGGTAAGTTCCTCCAGTTTCTTCTGTTTTTTCCAAGACAGAACCATGAAATTATGTAGTAGTTGTATAGAAAATTAGAAATTAGAGGAAGGAATTCAACAAATAACTATATTATATGATTATATGAATAATGACTTGGGTTACCAGATTGACCTCATTGACATCATTTCATGGTTCTTTCCAGGAAACCCCCTTAAAAAATTCAGTTGTTTTCTAGGATTATTAGGAATAGAATTATTAGGAAATTGTGGACCCGGAAAATAAAGTGTTACCCATTTACTTTTATAAATGTGCAGACCCACAGAGAATGGGAAAATCTTTATTCAGGCCACAATATGCATATAATACAATATGCATAACATTTCGGTTGCTGTTATTCAAAACAAATAATTTTGAACTAATGAGGAACATTACGAGCTGTCATTCATTGTAAGTGATCTGGAATACTTAATATAGTAATATGCAATATCTTCTATGGAAAATACAGTAAAGTTAGGCTACTTGTCTAGTTAACATTAGCACGTGTTTGCAAACAGCTTAAAACATATTACATTCATACATAGACGCACTGCTTATACAATGTGATTTATTATATTATATGCCAGCGTGTGTGTGTTCTTATGATCATCAGAAAGGTTTAGCTTCATATTTATCTCCATACATCACTGTATCACAGCAGTCGAAGTACGTTTTTGAGAGTTTTTAAGAGCCTTTTTGAATGATGTTGCGAGGGAGATGATGGGGGGGAAATCTACATTACATACAAGCACACGCGTAAACAAACACATGTATTCTGTTTCTGTGTGTCGTCGTACCAGTTCACCCTGGGTGTGGCCGAGGAGCAGCAGGACATGATACCCCCCACCACCAAATCCCTCCGACAGCGCCGCTGCGGCCACTGCTTGCTTCAGGTGGGTCGTCTACCATGTCAACACGCCTCCACACGTGTTATTTGAGAAGGACAATACTTACACACTGTATAACAACCAACGCAGACATCGAAGAAATGGCAAGCTTTCTGAATTGAAGAAGTGTAAGTTGTAGTAGTCTAAGTCTAAGTCTAATTGAAGTATCTTTAATAGACACTGATATAAACTGAAATGCATCAGTCTATTTTTTGTCACTGTGCACATATATTAAAGTCATTTTCAGTTGAACATCAGCATTTTTAAAATCCCCACATTGGTTGTTATACGGTGTGCAAGTGTTTTTCCAATCTCTATGCTTTTGTTTGCAAAAATATTCTAAAATTTTCTTTGCGTAAAAATAGTTTTTTGTTTGCCTATTGATGACAGCACTGGCCTTTCTGCCTGTGGACATGGTGTTTTGTCAGTTATCGTTTTCTTCACGCCGCCCCTCTGACCTCAATATGCACACAGGCATCTCCGGCTGCAATTTAACACTTAAAGCTCCGCAGGACTTGGAAGATCCCGCAACGGTATAGAATAACACATGGGCTAGCCTAGCAACCCACTTCCCTGTAACACTACTACCTCCGGCAAATACAAAACATCATATGTTAAGTGGACAGGAGGTGCTTTGTGCTGTCATGGCCGTGTGTTTGTGTGGATTGGTTACATTTCTGTAGATGTATATTGATATTTCTATTGCTTTTGTCTGCCTCCCATTTTAAATTCCTCATGTAAGCACAGAAAAACACACATTTTGATACTAATTTATGTAGAAAGTCATCCCTCAATAACTGGTTACAGCAATTGATCGGCCATGGAGGGTTTTTGGCCCACTATCTATGCAGAAATACTTCAACTCAGTGACATTTGTTGGTTTTCCAGCATCTTCCAGGTCCCACTGCAACATCTCAGTGGCTCTTAGGTCTGGACTTTACCTAGGCAATTCCAAAACTGTAAATTTCTTGTATAGAAAATATCTTATGTAGACCTGGTGGTTTGTTTTGTATCATTGTCTTGGTCAACGAACCAGCTTCAGCTCATGAACAGATGGCCTGACTTTATCCTAGGATATTCTGACTGGTTCCTTCAGTGATGTGTAGTTGTCCAGGCCCTGATGCACCAAAAGTTTCCCCAAGCCAAGACATTACCACCACCATGACTGATCCTCTGTATGACTGAGCGCTGTAACGTATGGTTCTTAATGTTAACCTCCATCCATGTGACCGGGAGGAAACTACCTCTAAACGCAGCTCTCTTTATTCCCAGCAGCAGCCAATGAGATCCAAGCACTGCCAGACGTGTCAGCACTGTGTCCGGCGCTACGACCATCACTGCCCCTGGATTGAGAACTGTGTCGGGGAGAGGAACCACCGCTGGTTTGTGCTGTACCTGGCGGTCCAGCTGCTGGTGCTGCTCTGGGGGCTGCACATGGCCTGGTGAGTAGAAGCACTTTGAAGGACAAGTCCGGCATGATTCGTGTTTTCCATCCCGCTAATATCAATTGTGACCGTTTTTACATACATGTGCCACGATTTTAGATATTTAGAAATCAGTTTTGCCGAACCTCTCGTGCTCATTCACTCCCATTCAATTCCAAACAGCATAGAAAACAATTGGAGACTTATAATTCAGTTGGTAAAGGTAATTAATTACTGTGAAGGAGAAGCTCACAGTTGCGTTTTGCAAAGTTGCATCAAAACGGTAATATCATGCTATAAACTTTAACATTTTGAGAGAAGTTCTGTTCACTGTTTCATATTAATGCCAGAGCTGTAGACTCGAGACTTGGACTTGAGTCACAAAAACCAGGACTTGCAACTCGACTTGGACTCGTCTGCTGTGAGGAAAAAGGAAAGAATGGTGTAGGAAATAAAATGTATACCTGGGTGAAAGTAGAAATCCCCTTGGCAGAGAATGAGAAATGTATTTTAATACCCTAATTTCTTGGAATTACATGTGTGAAAGCGCAGGATGGATAAATATATAATTTAAGAAGGTCACTCAGACAAGGATTTACAAGTTTGCTATTATTCTTGAGGAATTGTGATTGATTTATGATGTTTTGTGTTTGGCTTGATGTCTGGATGACAATATCGTTTCTCTTCCGTATGTACTTGACTGTCAATTCAATGAGACAAGCTGTTTTGTTTGTTGTGTTTATGTGGTTATAGTGTGTACAAGTGTGTATGACTGTATGTGTGGTGGACCCCAGGAAGAATAGCCAGTGCTTATGAGGGTTCTAATGGGGATCCTAATAAAGAAAGAAAGAAAGAAAAGAAAGACTTAGTTGGCGACTTGAGCGCTTCAAGACTCGGTTTGACTCTTCTCAAGCTCCAACTTCTCGTAGAGTTCTGGAGTAGAGACTAGAGCTAAAGACGAGAAGACCTGAAGACCTACATGTGGAAGCAAATCCACCTTATCAGACTGCTCACTTTGACTTACAATGCTTCCGAATAGACCTACAGCCACACCGCAAAGCCTCTAGCATCCCCTAGCTTTCCTGCTCAAACTAAATAACGTATTTTTCCCCCTCAGGACGGGCTTCAGCTACGCCCCCACCTGGCAGCTGTGGCTGCGGGCCAACGGCGTGCTGCTGGCCGCGGCGGCGCTGGTGGCCCTGCTCTCGCTGACCGTGCTGCTGCTGCTGGGCTCGCACCTCTACCTGGTCTCGCTCAACACCACCACCTGGGAGTTCATGTCGCGCCACCGCATCTCCTACCTCAAGCACTGCGGCGCCGACGAGAACCCGTTCGACCGCGGCGCCCCGCGCAACCTGTGGGGCTTCTTCTGCGTCTGGGGCACGGTGGTGTGGGAGCAGGTGTACTTCAGGGAGGGCAGCGAGCAGGTTTGATCGTTGGGATCGGATCGGATCGGCCGGGGGGGGAAACACACTACAAGAGTTCTCGCGCTCAAGCCGGCTTTTGTCTCGCTCGTCGGGAGAGGATCACACACTTCCACTGCAAGGTAAAGACTGTTTACCTTACGTAGGCACTTGTGTTCTGGTGCCATAATCCTGCCAACTTCTCCCCTCCTGGTTCGAGTCCTTCCAACACTCCCATGGATCGCATGTTCGTCTCCTCTAGCTACGTTGTTGCTCACTCTCACACTCCAAAGTCACGACTATAACCTAAAAGCGGTGTAGCGTGTCCCCCGACATGAGTTCCCCTCTCCATCCGGACAACTAGCTACCTGCACTAGAGCTGCTTCCTTACTCCGCCAATTGTTTACAACCACGAAAGTATACGAAGACGATGTGTTTCGGTTCAAGCTGATCAGAAACCTGTTGGCAGCGAAGGGGTTAGAAAGCCCCGCCTTGACACAAGCTTGGTGTTTGCTTGTTTATGCACTCCCATCCTACCCACCTCACTCCCGCTCCCCATATTGAATGATTTATGTGTCCAGTAATTAGATGTTTTGAGAGTACTCTTACCATCGCATAGTAAACCTGACTGATGGACTGTTAATAAATTCTGAAGTTTACTTTTTAACATCTGTTAATACTTGCATAAACCTTTGATAAAAAAAAAACTCCTTTTCCAAGCATGTGTAGATGATCCACATCTATGGTTGGTATATTTTTTCATTAACTCAGTGGGGTCAGATACTTGATTTTGCAAATTTGAGAATTTCAAAAAATGGCAGATTTGTCCTCTTTGGTGTAGGAGGGTACATTCCTTTCTTGTTTTATGTGTTTAACTGCTGTAATTGTTAAAATTGTGTTAGTTCTGCACAAAGAGGTTTTGCAGGGTTTACTCAGCTCAACTTTTATCTTCAAAAAGCAAAATCAATTCAAGTGAGAGAATTTAAATTGGCTGCAGCTGCTCTATTAAATGACAGTAGTTCTTATGTTTTTTCAAAAAGCACATGATTGAGCCGAGTTTGTTTTGAACGTAGATGGTGTGAGAAGTATGTATATTCATATTGTTCCTAGCAACTAAACAGACCAGCATGTATGCTTCAATTTTCAATGGACAGCAATTCAAACAATTTTATATCGTATATCGTTTTTAAACTATTTTGGAACAGAAAACGGCTTGAGATTTTTGTATGACAGCAGTTTTAATACAGTAACTTAAAGAATACTGTGGAACAGTTAAGTAGTAGAGTGAATAGAAAGCTTTGAGTGCAATACGTTGTTGGTAATTTCCATATTAACTTTCCCTTGTGCAATAGTAAACTTTTATGAAAGCAATAAATGTGGTATTTCACTTATTGTACCCGAGTAGTGTTGGACAAAATGGAGTCGGTGTCAGTGAGAGACGTGGTTTATATGAAATAACATTTGATTCATGTTGTGTACTTCTGACGTTATATGCAATACTGTCATGCAATGTTTTTTTTAATACTTTGAAAATAATGTATGCCATCAATAAATGGGTGTTTCATCAAGAGTTCTCTGGTCATTCATAGTCCAGCAGATGTACATTTATTCATTTATATTTTTCTTCATGTAGTTTACAAGTACAGCTTTGCCAGCACTTCATACATGGCGGATTTGTTTTACACATGCATAAACTTAATGACAGTAGCATCATTCAAATAACCCAAATACAGTTAGTTAGTTAGTTAGTGTTAGTGTGCAAATGCTAAACTTACAACTTGACTGGCAAATATATTGGTGTCCAGGACATTATATGCAAACAACATCTATGTGGTTTATAACAGATGGCACACTGATGGCTTTACAAAGTAGTTCATTCAAGGCTTCAGAATTCAAAATTCTTCAAACTCCTTCATTAAGATCACACAGATTATAAGTTACAAAGTAGTACTTCTGATTGGGAAGGCAGTGTCATAGGTGCTGATATTTTGATTTAACTGAAATCTAAAAATAGTTTTATTATAAAAATAAAAAAAAGAGCTCATTATTGCACTAGTGACATACGGTATTTCATAAAAAGCATAAATAGTAAATCCGCTTTTTGGTCTTACAGCTTGTTCGAAACAGTAGGCATTAAACAAGTAATGAACAATCAATGTGGCAGAGACTTAACAAAAAGAGGTAAAAGTAAATCTTGCATTATAAATTCGGACGCAGCATTTCAGAAACAAAAAGGCAGGAGCATCTTTTGAGTGAGTTTTGGACAAAGGACAAAGAAATGTCAGTCAACAGCATATGTGCAGCCAGGCTGATTTGGCGGGACAGTCCTGAATCAAAAAGATGTGAGGAGTGTGTTGCAGTAAACGAAGAGTTTTTGGCAAATGGAAACAACGGAAGCTGCCTCTGACATTGGTTCTTTCGGCGCAGGGGGGGGGAGGGGGGTGAGTCTTTTTTTTCGGTCAACTCATGAAAGAGAAGTCAAAGTCGGCGAATATCTCTTGCTGCTCGGCGGAGAGAGAGCAAGGTGTCCGTGGGAGGGTGAGGACCG
This sequence comes from Centroberyx affinis, assembly GCF_046629955.1. Classification (NCBI taxonomy): domain Eukaryota; kingdom Metazoa; phylum Chordata; class Actinopteri; order Beryciformes; family Berycidae; genus Centroberyx; species Centroberyx affinis. The sequence goes on from NW_027279460.1 coordinate 326,908, forward strand.
GCTTGAGGCGGGTGAACTCCTGGTCGAAGTTGCTGACGTCCCGCGGCGCCTTGATGGCCGGCAGGAACGGGGGCCTCACCCGCTTGGCCAGGAGAGCGTCCCAGTCCACCGCCTGTGAACACACGCTGGGTTTAGAGTCACAGTTTAGAGTTCCAATGTATTGAAAGATAATGGAACTGAGATTTTGGGGCGGGGAAGAGATTCAGGATGTATTAGTGGGGAAAGAACAGTTAGCAGTCTTCAAATACCAAAATGCAAAAAGCAAATATTTTAAGACTTAAGTATGGAAGAGGATTAGGGCCAAATGTGAAAAATGTATTTGAGTTCCGAGTTTAAAGTCAGAAATCTGAAATTAAAGTCAGAATTCTGAGAAAAAAGTCAGAAGCCAGAATTCTGACTTTTTTCTTAGAATTCTTACTTTTTTATGAGAATTCTGACTTTAAACTCAGAACTCAAATACATTTTTCATGTGGCCCTAATCCTCTTCTGTACGTACTTGAGAATATCAGTCATAAAAAAAAAAATCTACCGTAGTACCTTAATACCAAAATATAGAAAGCAAATATTTTAAGACTTGAGTATAGAAGAGGATTAGGGCCACATGTGAAAAATGTATCTGAGTTCTGAGTTTAAAGTCAGAATTCAAATCCATTTTTCATGTGGCCCTAATCCTCTTCCGTACTTGAGAATGTCACTGTCATCAAAAAAAACATCTACCCTAGTACCTTATATTAGGTTCAATTTACAGATGGAAACTAAAAGAGGAAACTAAAATAAGAGATCCAAGTGTTGTGAGGAGAGTGTGCCAGGCTTAGTGCAGAAAAGGAGGTCATGGTGGAGAGCTTGTCAGCAGCACTGGGCTGGATAATGACCTGGAAGAAATGGTGTCTCTTGACCTCCGTGGCGTCCTGCTCTCCCGCTCCGAGCCTCGTCTCGGGGTTTTTCTGCAGCAGCTGAAACAGTCATTTCAACAACAGACCATATTGAGAATACTACAGGAGATAAATCAAGATAAAGCATCTTTACTAAAATAAAGCAACTGTACTAGTACAGTATATGCTACTGAAAATAAGGCCATGCTACCAACAAACCAGAAAAGGGAGTATGTGTGCAGGTTGTGATGGGCTTGGGCCGATATTTTATATTATTGAATATCGCAATATTTCAGGAATATCATGATATTTCCCTGCGATATGATGATGTCATTTGGAAGAAATAAAATAAAATACCCCCCACCAAAAAACCCAGGAAAAAAATTATATATCAAAAAACGCGATAGTCACAGTAATCGCATAGGAAAACAAAAATTTGGGAGCACAATTTTTGACAAATACTGAAAATACAAATCCCTAGTTTGAATCACAACTTACTATCCCGCCAAAGTATCGCGATATACGATATTATCGCATTTTTTGATATATAATTTTTATATCGCGGTACTTTGGCGGGATAGTATCGCGATATAAAATTTTGGATATCGCCCAAGCCTAAGTTGTGATTCAAACTAGGGATTTGTATTTTCAGTATTTGTCAAAAATTGTGCTCCCAAATATTTGTTTTCCTATGTGATTACTGTGATTATTTTGGCTTCTAGTTGCAAACATATATGTATTCTACTATATTTTCAAACAAACAAATACTGATTTCTTTCACTAAACAAAACTCGGAGCCGGCCGCTGCCCTCAGACCAGTCAGTGTGCTATCCTTGAATCAAATGCCCATTTAAAATCGATGGGTCACACATCAGCCGGGGCGGGTTTTACGCAGTCTAGTCTGCAGTCTCAAGGACCACGGAGCATTCAAACCCATGTGATAGAAGAGACCGACCTTCTGAATGAGGGACACGGACTCGGGAGAGAGGAAGCGAGGGTAGCGCACTTCATCGTTGACGATGCTGTCGAACACTTCCTCTTCGTCGTCTCCGGGGAAGGGCGACTGAAAGAGAGAAGTGTTCTGTTCCTTCTGTAGTTCACATGGTGATGGCATCAAATCCTCTTTCAGGTTTTAAGCTTTGCATTAACGCAGGGAACATTTCTATCATGTTGCCAGTAATAAATCAGAAATCTACCACTGGGACCATGTCTGGTTTCCCATAGGTGGTTTACTCTAGGCCTAATACGTTTTCTGAGGCAGACTACAACTTTCAAATCTCTGATGCTGGAATTTTTTTTTTTTTTTATAAGAGAGAAAGTTGTTCTATGTTCCTCCTACAAAAGCATTTAGGCAGTTGGTGTTGTTCAGAAATCCTGATCTACAAATCCATCTACAAACAGGAGGAAATCTTCAATCCAAGTCAAGTAGTTTTTTGACTTCATCATGCGTTTATGTATATCATATTGTGTGTGTATATTGTACAACTACACTACAGGGCCGGTGTTTGTACTGACCTCCCCCACCATCATCTCATAGATGAGGACCCCCAGCCCCCACCAGTCCACACTGCGGGTGTAGTTGTTGTCCGTCAGCACCTCCGGGGCCAGGAACTCCGGTGTGCCGCAGAACGTTGTAGTGCGATCCCCGTGGCCCATACCTACACACAGGACAGGCTTACTTAGATATCACTACAGACACATAATCCACTGATCACACACACACACACACACACACACACACACACACACACAGTTAACCCTCTCTGATCATTTACCTTCTTTGCACAAGCCGAAGTCTGCTATCCTGACAAAGCCGTCTGCATCCATGAGCAGATTATCCAGCTTCAGATCCCTGAGAAAGAGACAGACGCATACAGGAAGAGGGAAAGACAGAGGAATCAAGTCTGTGAATGACATGCAACATGATATGAGATAACTGATCTGAACGCAGTTTGAAAAAGGACTTACCTGTAAACTATCCTGTTGAGGTGGAGAAACTCCAGCCCCAGCAGCACGCACGAAGAATAAAACCTTCAAATAGAAAAAAAGGAATTGAAGGTGATTATGTACTGGACGGGACTATTTCTTCCGTGTGTTTTTTAGCGTGTGCCGTGTCCTCACCGCGCCTGCTTCTCGCTGAAGATGCTGCTGTGGATGTGCGTCATGAGGTCTCCGCCGGGGGAGTAGGTCATCACGAAGCACACGTGGTCCGCGGTCTGGAAGCAGCCGTGCAGGTTCACCAGGAAGGGGTGGTGCGAGGCGTTGATGGTTTCGAAGATCCTCTTTTCGCACATGAGGCTGAGCGGGACCGAAGACAGACCGCATGTACAACGGCGACAGATGTTATAGAGATTAATGTCATATTTAAGACAAAAGAATTTTCAAGTTCAATTGACACTATGTAAGTGTCAAAAGTTCAAAAATTCTGAATATGAATGGTTATTATATACTTTGTCAGAGCATGATTTATATGTGCTCTGACAGAACCAAGGTTATTATTGTTAATGAAAACGAATGAAATAACGAAAATTAGATGTGAAAAACATTTTCGTTAACTGAAATAAAAATAAAAATGAGGCTTTACAAAAAAACGATAAATAACTGAAACTGTCTTATGTGTTTACAAAACTAACTAAAATAAAATTATAGAGAAAATGTCTTTAGTTTTCGTCTTTGTCAATTTATTTCATACATAAGCCTAGTATATTAATTTTTGAATCTCGCTCCTGACAAATACCCCATATTACAAAAAAGACTAAAACTAACACTGAAACTAATAAAAACTAAACTAAAACTAAGCATTTTCAAAAAATAAAAACTAAACTAAACTAGCAAACCCGCTTTAAAAACTAATTAAAACTAAACTGAAATTTAAAACAAAAAGTCTAAACAAAATAAAAATAAAAACTAATGACAAATGCAAAACTATAATAACCTTGGACAGAACCTATGAAGAGGTGGTTACTAATGTACGAATACTGGCTCCTTGTAACTTAAGTATGCATTGATATTAGGCTTGGGACGATATTCAATATTATCGAATATCGCGATATTCCGTGAATATCGCGATATTTCCTGTGATATTGATCTATAATCTACTAGCGGTAGGATAGTAAAAAAAACTAAAATAATCATACTTGAAGTGAAAAATTGGAATCAGCAAATTATACCAAATGGTCATTGTTTCCTCCAATGCTTGAATAGTAAGATACATTTTCTAGGCTGTTAATACTATTATAGCCTAGAAATTTGATCCCTTAACCCTAAAAACACTCAGCATAGGAGCAGAGAAAGCACAAGAAGATGGATTCTCTGCATACAGACTTACTGTACATGTGGATCCCATCCATCTGGAACATAACAGACTAATGCAGATGAGCATTCACACTGCAGCTGTCCTCAGTCTCAGGTGTTTCACATGGACTGAGTGTGGAGTGGCTCACCTGTCGACTTCGTCACGTGTGACAATGTCTCCTTTCTTCAGGGCTTTGATGGCGTACAGGTTGCCTGACTTCTTGTACTCTGCCAGCAACACCTTGGTGCAGTGAGAAAAGGTAACAGAGAGATGTGATGCACAATAAATCTATCATGTCTGGCTATCCTTTTATCTTTAATATATTTCAAATCATTTCTCACCATTTTAGTAATCAAATAGCACGATTGCTTGACTTGCTTTGCATCACTGGGTAATAAAGCGGACTGACAGCGGATAAATAAAAATGGGAAATTCTTTTTTATACTGTATATTCTTCTTCTGGTCCAAAAAATGTTTCTAGCATTTTAATAGTATACAATAGAACAAGTGATCAAGTGAAATGAGCACCTTTCCAAAGTGACCTCTTCCCAGAACTGAGATGCAGTTGAAGTCTTCCATCTGCAGCCCTTCTTCCATACTGCATACAGAAAGCACAATTAGGTGTGTGAAGCAAAGTTAAATGTATCTCAAAATCTCAGGGACGTTTAAAAAGTGGATTTAAGCATTGACTCCTGTGTGCTATCACATTACACATTTTAATCAAACTTCAACTGTTTTTAACAATCTTTCCTTAACCCATTTTCATTTTTTTCTCTGCTGTAATAGCATGGAAGTAAATGGAGCACAAGAAGCAAATTGTTTTTTTCCACAATTTACAATGGCACCCACCCCAGTAAAGAAGAAAGAAACTGACTTTTCCCACTTCAGTGCTGCTGGCCACCTGTACTGTGCTGTGTTGCATCTCTCACAATATGCATTCATTCTCAGTATGACTTACTTTAAAGTGGGATTAATTACAGGTTGCCCCTTCGACTTGTAGCTCTTGTTCTCTGTGGCAGACTGTTTTTGTGGGAGGCAAACAGAGAACCAACATGACAAGTGAGTGATCCAAAGAGAAAAACACCTACAGTTGGATAAGCAGCAGAAACAACCTGGGATGTAACGATACCATTTTTTCCAATGCTGACATGGTTTTCAAGTTCTAAACCAAGTATCGAATACATATCCAGATCTTATCCGTGTATGAGTGAAAAAACAAGTCACTGTTCTTTGTGCTTTTTTTTGAAATATTTCTCATGATACAAACTTTGGGATGTTTTCTAGTATCAGTACTGATGCATCCCCACAAACAGGCCCACTGTGCCAAAGCATTTTCTGTGTTACTAAGACAGAGAACTGAATTTGTTTACCAGTGGAGTGTCCTTAGCGCTCTTCCCCATGTTGTGACGTGGAGGTTTCATGGGGTGCTCTTCGGTGAAATTCAGTTTCACCACAGCAGGTTCTCTGAAAGGCCATTTGAACAATCCGTTTTACCATTTCAAGCACCTTGATTTCCCGAATGGTAAACATCCAGACTATGAATGTAGCTGGAGTAAGATTGAGGAAGAGATTTTTTTCTTTGTGACTCATTTAGGTCCTCCTTTTAACATATCATTGCTGAAATTTTATTTTAATGATTTCTACACTTTATTGTTCCTTGGAAAGCACTTTGTGTTCTTGGCTTGAAAACGTCTTCTTCTTGTTCATATTCTTACTATAAAGCCACAGTGGCTGACTTCTCTTAACTCTGGATGCCAGCCAGTGATAATGCTGCTGTGAGCCCTGAGCTGATTTCATCTCTCTAGTCTGGGACAACATGAGTGGGAGGAAAAACAGCCTCAAGTGAACATGGACCGCACGGCTACTCCTGGCTCTTGAAGTGGAGTCCAGGGATGCCACATTTGCAACTGCAGTACTACTTCATAGATGCCTCAAAGCTGTTGTTCCTAGGTCAGGGTGGCTAGCAACACCACAGGACCTTACCCTGGTGGAGAGGTGGCAGATGTGGGCGGGCCGGCTAACGGGGGGCTCATGGCTTCCAGGGAGTTGCAGGGAGGCAGGATAGTCATCATCAAACGGCCCCAAGTGGCAAAGTTCATGTTCATCTGGGCGGCCCGCAGGAAATCCTTCCCTATGGAGACGGAAAATGGAAGCAGCTTATTTATTTTCAACACCATAGAGTCTAATCGGTTTATTGTTTAGAAAAGCTCTGAAAAACATTGTAGAATTATTCTCTTGTCGACAGCAAGCAAGGCTACATAGCATCATTTAGAGGTATGAATCAATCTGAGGGGCACTGGACAGAAAAACTTTGTCTCTGGTAACAAGTAAAGAAAACCAGGGGAAATAACTGAAGTAATCCAAGGACAATAAATGTTGCTACCTTTTTCTTTAGGGAAAATTCTCCTCTGTCTTTGTAGTTTGGGGTGCCGCTCAATGACAGGGTTGATAAAGGTCACCTGGAAAACAATAGAGGGCTTGATTATGATCAGGGTATAAAACCATAGAAAATACTAGTTCTGATGTTATAACACAATATAAGCATCCAAACATGTACTGCCTTTAAAATTAAATCAGCTCTGGAACTAGAAATAGCCTCCATACACACCATCCTTCTCAAAATAAGCAAACCAAGCTTTACGACAGGATTACAAAAGGCACCCAATGCACAAACCACTGTCCATGTAACTTATGGGTTAAGGAGCTGTCCATAGGCTAGATGTGAAAGTGAGAACCTCAATGAAGAGGATGCCCTGAGGCTCCAGGCAGAGACACATGCCATGTCGCTGGTTGTCCAGGAAGTCCTCCAGGCGCAGGAACTTCACCGCACACAAGGCCCGCCAGTCTCTCCAGTACACGGCAATTTCCAGCTCTCTGGACTGGACCAGGGAAAACACATGCAAACACATGGATGTATGCAACCAGGTAAGAACACATGAGTAAAAAGTTCTATATGGAGCGTCAGTCCTGGCTGCGGTTTGCCCTCAGTTCATTTTGCTAGGTTAGGCTTTCCAAGCGTGAGTGACTGTTCTGGCTATCAGATGTCATTATCCATCTTATACCCATAAAACAGACTATGGGGCACCTCATTAAGTATGGCCTACTGTCAACCAATCAGAGCATTCTTTAAACCTGGGTGTAGGTGACATCATTCACACCAGGAAGCAGTAATTCTAAGTCTGTTTGATTCTGTTGACAACCAGACAGAGCTTTTCAAAGGGTGGTAGTCAAATTTCCACAGTGCTGACAGTTATACTTTGGGTAACAGGTCCTTTGTTTGTGCTTTTTGGGTGTGCCATAAAGCTTTATCTTTTGTATGGACGAAAAGAATATCTAGACAAGTTTGTCCTAGGGATTTAACTCACTGCAACACCTGAGGGTATGTGACAAATGTCTCAGTACCTCTCCAATGACAAGAAAAAGTAGATCCTCTGGTCTGAGCAACAGCCTGAGAAATCCAGTTTTACTTGTGTGACAGAGTGGCTCAAACTCAACTGTAACATTTGAAGAATCACTGTCGATCAGAGAGGGCTGAGCGCTGGGAAGCTGAATCCTGTAGTGGAACCCAACTCTTAAGCAGCAATGCTGGGCTTTTATGGCCAGATTAGTGCAAATGTCAGAGGATTAGCAGTGGGATTACATGGCTAGAGTAGGAGGTGGACAGTATCAAAAGCCACAAGAGACGGCTCTCTGTTTTCCTCCTTGGGCTGTTAACAGACGCTTATCATTAGGAGTGATAGAGACGATAGAGATAAACTATCACGACCGAGCAGCAGAGAGCTTTTATAATAATATTGATGTGTATGACAGTAAATTCAAACACATGAAAGTCTATTTTACATGATAACATTGCCAGTTTATAAAAGATAATAGTACACAGCATTTTTTCATTCCCACTAATCACAGCCAAATCAAATAGTCTTGTAAGTCTGTTTTCTACAACTACAACAAATGTAATGATAATGTCAAATACCCTGCCTATATTTCATCAAAGCAACCAGCAAGCAAGGTTTGGCTTTTGTGGACAACTAGCCAAAGAGTAGCAGGACTTGAAAACAACTCTTGTACCATGAATTAGTACAAATCAGTTTCACAGCAGCAGTGAGAAAACAGCAAAACAAATAGCCATTCCAAAAGCCCAAAAGTAACTTGTTTAGTATCAGTTTAAGCCAAGCATCTCAACTGGGCTTCTCATAATTGGACTGAGCTTAACTGGGTCATTCCAACTCAGTTATGACGTTTTCATGTCAACCCAAAACCAGGTTACTGAAGCTACCGATTTAAAAACGCAATTCGGGCCCGGTTGTCATTTGTGCTGCTCGCTGATGTAAAAGCCACTGACCCGTTCCAGTTCAATGCTGAAGCTCTGGCCCCAGGCCTCTTTGCCCAGCTGTCTCCAGTGTGTGCGCCCCTCTATCCTGTTGTCCACCTTCAGCACGGCGCTGATCTCCGCTGAGACAAAACACACAAACGCAGCAGTCAGCAAAACCCAGGCACGCAAACTGAGACAGGGAGCGCTTCCTACAGGTTGTAATGGTTTGTATGATTTACACAAAGGCAAGTAACGCTTACTGGACAGTTCATCGGCCTTGGTCGTTCTGCCGTTGGCGCTGCGTCCCGACAGGCCGGCTCTCACTTTCAGAGACTTTCCGTCCGAGGGGCTCCCTGGGGTGGCTGATATGTTGGCCACACGACAGCGGCCTGGAACGGACTCCAGCAGGTCCTGACAGCCCATCAGGCACACCTCCAACCGACCTGAGGAGAGGTATTCCAGTTGTCAATTTAGCCTTGAGAAAACACACAGAATCAACAGTATGCAATGATAAATAATGTGTCTGAGATCTGTGACCAAGGTTCCATTTCATTCCAGGAGTCAAGGTCAGGTTTTGCTAGGCTAATCTTACTAATTTGGACATATATTGACAATGAGAAAATACAACTGTTCCAGAAATCACAGATAAAGTTAAGGTGACAAAACGTAATGAAACGTCAGTAGCGACCTGTGAGGCTGGCTGGTTTGAAGAAGGAGGAAGAGCAGGTGGAGGAGGGGGAGTTGGAGCGCTCTCGGGACCCGCCGTAGGACGGTGAGCTTCCCAGCATCAGCTCCTGCTTGATGGCGGCACGTTTGGGGTGCTCCGGAGGCAGCTCGCTCAAACGCTTCTCCAGGGAGAGACGCAGCAAGTCCACTTTCTGAGAAGACTCCTGCATCCGCGCCTGGGCCTGAGAAATATGAAACGGTAACCTTACAGACAAACACACATGCCAAAAGTCAGACCCTAATTTTTTTATGCACACTATGCAAAGCAGGCGAGTGGGTGGGGATGAGGCGAGTCCATCTATTGTCAGCAAATACACACATGGCAGATGTAGTCCCCAGATGTGATGTTACTGTACACTCTTCTTGCTACTGCCTGCTGTGTGCATTCCCACCTTGCATTAACTTACGTCTGTCCTTATCCAGATAAGATATCCAGATCCAGACCGCATTAATACAAGGTGTAAGTCCAAGCCTCCAGTTGGTACCCACCTCTGCAAGTATCCGGCGGTCCTGGATCTTACGCCCGCCCAGATGCTTCACCACGTTCTTGGCCCCCTCCGCCACGGCTGATTCAATCTGCAGGTGGTGCCTGAGTTCGGCCACCCGCAGCTCCAGAGGACTGATCATTTCCACGGGCCGACCTGAGGGCGTGGAGAGTATCCGACACGTTAGCCGAGACTCTCTCAATATCTAAACTATTACACATTTAGCAAAAGAAATGTGTGCTCGACCTCTGTGAATGAATCCATCTCGTCCCATACTCAAAATACTATGATACATGCACTTGATGATGTACTGCCATCCCTTGCTATTGATGTTTTATACTATACATTGATTTGTGATTTGGTTATGAGCCAATCTGTCAATATATAAGACTAGTGCGATGAAAAAAGTCATAGTTAGCATTCAAAGTAATACTATAATGACAAGATCCTCAGATAGCTGATTCATTAGACTTGCACAACAAACTTCATTATTTCTATGCTATTTGTCACACTTAGCAGTTTTGGTGATGGATATATTATAATGACTGTGTGCTTATGCCAATGCAATAATTAATGAAAACATCTGTTGATCAGACTCACCGTCTATGGCTTCCCGTTCCCCCTCTCTGGCTTGGCTGACTTTGATAATCTGCATGCGGAGCAACTCAATCTTGGTGCGGCTGTCCTGTAGCATCTGTTGGGCTGTGGACAGCATCTTTCGGTCCTGGAAATAGATCAAATGGACAAGTTAAAACCACAGTGCTTGTAAAACTGTTATGAATGTAAAGAAGTATTAAAGGTGTTTAATAGCATAGGTGAAAATAGACAACTTGTGTAGAGGATTTCAAAATATCACATTATTGCATCAAATAAGCCTAGTGAGAGATACTGTCATCCTTACAGATACTGTAAGGATGGGACCATGTTTGCTGAAAACTTGGAAAAACTTGGTCCATAGTATGGTATAACAGCCGTGGAATCATATATCTAATGACGCTAGTTTACAATTTTTAGCTGATATTCTCTAAATACTTACTAAATACTAAATGTCTTCATATGTGCCTAAAGAACAAAACTATTTTTTGGTTTCACTGTGTTAGACAAATAAGATTACATAATCACATAACAAATTGCATGAATAATTTATCACTGAAGGTCAATTAAACAACCTAAAAAGCAGTTTGTAACAACCTTTGATAAACAACTTGTTATAGCTTAACTGGCAAAAACAAGGTTATTTTTATTCACAAATAAGATTGTGAATGACTGATCTGCACGATGACATGGCTTTGTTTATCAAATATAAGAAAATATCAAAAACTGCAACAAAGTAACAATTTTGCTTGTGGTTCAGAGCAATTCAAATCAATTTAATATGGAAAAAAAACACAATTCTGCACAAACTGCTGCTTGGTCTTACTTTGGAGCATCATAATGACATTTTTTGGATGATTTTACACTTCCATGAGCCCACAGATTTTTCACACGGGTGGCCCCAGTGAAATTCACCCACTAACCATGGCGGCATGACATTAGTGCCACGCTCTACCCATTGAGATACACAGGGCCACGCCCACTGTCCCTGAGTCATCGCTCTCCAGTCCACTCCAACCTCCTTGCCTTTCTTTCTTTCCCCTGTCCAACCCCCTGTCCTCTCATACACATCATAGCTGCTTTCTGCTGCTGCCAGCGGTTCACTACATGAGTCAGTGTCAAGTCACTTCTGTGGACCGAAAACCGTCTCCATCAGCAAACAGCTGAGAAGTGCAGAGGGGAAGAGACTGTGTTTAGAATGAAGGATGTTTAGATAAAATCACTGACTGTCAAGGAAAAGACAGGAACTGACTGATCAAGTTGCCTCCCCTGATACGGCAAATGAAATGATATCAAAGCTGAATAAATGTGCTCAGTGTGTGTGTCTACACCTTGACAGAGCTGCTGGCGTAAGTGTGGATGATGTTCTCGGCCCCCTGTTTGACTTTGGTCTCCATGGTCAGCTGCTTCTTCAGGGTTTTGACGCGGCTGGCTAGTGGCGACGTGGCCTCTTCCCACTGACAGGAGTCTGGTGGCATGTTGTCATCTGCCTCCCAGCACCCTGCATGGAAATAATGACACGGCGGGTCGGGTTTCAAATATCTTGGGAAACAGTCCTTTGTCTTTTGTGGTGATTCAGCTGAGAAAGTTGGATGACTGGCAGAACAGCCATTTCTCTAATCCTATGCTAACCTATTTACTATAATGAAGAGACCTACACTGCCCGTCAAACGTTTGGGGACGCCTGATTGAATGTACTGTGTTTTTCATTCTCTTAAAGCCATTCTGATCTAAAGGCTTCTGCTTAAACACTTGAAATGTGTTTCTTAGATAAATATAAATAGTGAAGTTGATCCTTGTAGTTGATGTATGAATTTCTTTCCAAAGCCTTTGCCTTTTCATCAAAGCAAAGGGTGGCTACTTTAAAGAATCTAAAATATAAGATAGTTTTGATTTGTTTATCACTTTTTTGGTCACTGCATAATTCCATTTGTGTTATTTCATAGTTTTGATGTCTTTACTATTATTCTAAAATATTGAAAATAGTAAAAATAAAGAAAAATGTGGTGTTTCCAAACTTTTGATAGGCAGTGTATGTGGGGACCAACTCACAGTCCCATGGATATGCAACCCCAAAGCATATGAAGTCTCAACTTTCCAAGCCTACTACTTCTAAACCACATGAGTTGGTACTGAAATTAACCACAAAATGAGAGCCATGTCCAGCTGTAGTGACCTGTGGTGCTGTCCTTCTCTGTGGCCATGGCCCTGGCGTTCAGCTCCTGCAGCTCCCAGTGCAGCTGCTCCAGCTTGCGGCTCGAGGCCTTGAGCTGGCCCTCCACGTCGGCGGCGCTCTTGCGGTTGGTGACGGCCCGCCGCAGCCTCTCGGCGGCCTCCTTGATCTTCAGCTCCCGCTGGATCTCCTGCCGGATCAGCGTGCGAGCGTCCTCCAGCCGCTGCTGAAACACCGGGTCCAGGATGTCCCCCTCCGTCAGACCCTGCAGGCAGCTGCTCTGGAGAGGGACACAGCACAACAGCTTCCTTATTCAGACACACTTATTGCACTACTTACACCACTACACAGGGGGGAGGGGGGTTGTAATTGACCATTATGTTTTTATTTATTTTATTAAAAGCTTATGCTAAGATGTCAAAACAAAATTATGTAGTATTATGTTCTGTTAAATAGTCATTTATAAAGCAAGAATCAAGGAAATTCACAATTTTCAATTACTTCTTAGTCTCATAGTCTTAAAATGTCAGTAAAGAATATTATAGTAATCGGTAGCATATTATTGTAGGGGACGGTATCACTATCTCCAAACCCTAACTGGCAAATAACAAAAGTTGTGACAACCCCAATATTTCAAAATATTTCAATTAAATTGCCTTCTATAATATTAGTAAAGAGGATAAATACCCCAAATTAGAGCTTGCGCCTGATGTACACAATAAACAAATTATTTTTAACATTTCTCAACATCTCTGAGTGTGTTTGCATGCACATTAAAATGAGTTATTCAGGATACATATGTATTTTGACTTTTTTGAGTTGCTACATCCAAAAGCCATATCCCATCTACAAAAAAAACAAAAAAAATAAAAATAAAAAACTTGGTGAGAAGCACAAACATGATAGCTGAGCTATGTCGGGATACTGAAGCATCACGCACCACAGCGTGGTCATCAGTCATCAGTCAGTACGCTTTAATTAAATTTCACCACACAGCAATTAGCTGAAGTGAGAGACAGAACGGTCCAACGACATGTAAGGGAAACTAAAGAAGCCATGATAAATGCATGTGGTTTCGGCAGACCACAAGTGACATCATTACCACACCCATAAACCTCTTTTACACCCTGCACCCTGATATGAAAACATACCCAGAACAAATACCTTTCTCTATTGTAACATAAAGGGGTTTCCAAATGACAGATCAATGAGATCAGATGGCCTGGATGAGACAGCTAAAACATTTACTGTAAGCATTATGCACCTACAGAAGAATTTCAATGTCGCTAAAAGAGCTGGGTGAGCACCAGCTATACAAAGACGACCCAGACTCCCAGAGGACAACCATCATCCGCTCTGCCACCAGAACATTATCTGGAATAGATAACAGGGCCGAAGACAACAACTACTTGAAAGAAAACAAGCTGCAATTTAAAAAATGTCACCTGAATGGAAAAAAGCTATGGCCACTGGTGATTGTAGCCAGAAGAGAATGGAAAACCACCACTAGACGAGATGGGTTGTTGGACAGTTGTTAGAGTAGTGAAGTAGTTGAGGCGGAGCAGTTAGGTGCTGTGACAAGTAGCCTAGGCCAAGCCAGCAAAACACAAACAAGACAATGCTTCCCCCTTGTGGTTAAACATCTGCTTTATTCTGTTAAATGCAAAATTGCTTAATATGCATCTTAGCCACTGAACAGCAATAGAATTCAAACAACATGGCACTTTGTCTACACAGATGTGGGGAATAGTTTTGATGATAGGATTTCTATACTTGACAAGAAAAGGTTAATATTTGGACTTGAGTTGCATATTGTTACTTATCAGTTCACATCTTCATAAGCTTGTTTTCTTTCATTCATTCTTTAGGTCTGTCTCTTGTTTCTATACATTTGGGTATTCAATCTTACTGAAAGACAAAGCAGTATTTTTTTTATTTTTGGAACGTCAATATCGACTTTCATTTTCTGAAAAAGTTGGAAGTATGGATTTTAACATTCCTCCTTCAATTTTGATGATTGATTGGATGATTGGTGACAGATACTGTCTAGCCTACACCACTATTCTTAATTGCTTAAATCTTTAGTAGGCTGATGAAAAACATGAAAAAAACGTACTTATCTCAATGCCTTTAAAAACTGCAGCTTATTTACTGTCCATTAACACAATAAAGGTAGTTTAGTTAATAGGCATGTAGGTAAATTTGTAATGTGCTTATTCTCTCTTATCTCTCTGTACATCTGTCCATTCTGCTCTGTAAAGTGCTTGGTGATTTAAAACCTGTTTTGCTGCAGTATCCATATGTCAGTGTCATCTGTAATGATATATTATATATACAACTTTGTGATGATAGAGTGCAACTCAGACCTGCATATGTGAGACTATGATATGTTATAGTGCTTTAAATAATGTTATGCCCCCAGTGTATCTTCCTTAAGTTATTCTACCATTTGTGGCAGTCAGATATCATGAGATGGTTTGAAAGGAAACCAAATCCCAATGGCTTTAAACTGCAGCTCAAGTGCTGCTTTGACACTATGCAAAGTTAAAGGCAAATTGTGTCCCATACACTGGTCTATACACTGGAACGTGATGCAGTATCTTATTCTGGGCCTGGCCTCATACTTTGGTTATAATTAATTATTCCACATGAAATTTCACAAAAAAGGTGTTTAAACTTTGAACTGTTGAGCTGAAAATGCAAATTTGTCATTTAAATCAATTTACCAATAACGCGACTGACAGATTAATTAATGACAAAATCATTGTTGATAGTAATTGTTTGTGTACTAGACAGCATCAATTTACTACTGCTAGGTTAAAATCTATGTGAAATTTGTGAGAGTAATACTATTTCAATGTGTAACCCCCCCCCCCCCCCCATAAATTAATGATTTTATGACAATATACTTTATGTCTGTTCAGATTGGTTCTTGTTTGATGATCACCAGCTGGAGGTCATAATTTACCCACCTTTATAGTTCCCACTACATCACTGACTTCAAACAAAGCCCAAATAACATGTCACTCTAACAGACTATGAATTAACAGGCTACTTCCTTTTCCAAGCTGTACGTGTCCTTGGTAGGAGCAAAATTACACCCATTAGGGTAACCTGTATGCTGGGTATTAGGCATTACCCAATGGACACACCTCCTGCCAATCAAAACAAGTATTCTCCCAGGAAATAGTGACTGTAAATCAAAGTCTAATAAGATCCCAATACAGGCTGATGAATATTTTTAATAAGATAAATGGATATTATTGAGGTTAATGATATTACAGCCTAGACCGTTGTGGGAAATTATTTTTTTTTCCAAGTTTACAAATCCTATCCTATTGAAGCACTTATTTCCGTAACATGTCCATTTAAATTGAAACTTCTTAACTTTATTGAGGTAAAAGCCTTTTGGTGAACTATAGATAATGTTGTCTTAAACGAGAAACGGGCAGTACCGACTCGGGAAGAAGTTTTAAATCCTAGGAAGTAATTATGTCTATTTAAAAAGCCAGATTCAAGCTATGTGGGCTAGTTGAGGGAAACCAGATGAACAGGAAAATCCAGTGCGTCTGCCTGGCAAAGTGCTACAAAGGCATTATTTAACCTATCTTAACGGTGAGTAATGTTAGCGTAATGTTAGCACCTGTCGTTCTCATAATAACCAAACCTCATTTCAACAGTCAGCCAGGCTGTGCCATTTAACTTACCTGTAGTGCCAAACCTGACATGACTGTCAATCTCTGCTAGTTTGGCATCCACACAACGTCAACGTCCGCTCAAATTCCCGACGACGTTTTTCCAGACCTGAAAGGTAGCCTAGGCGAAAGAGGTCCAAACCTCCTTGGGTCCAAGAGGAGTAGAACAACTAGCTGAGGTAAACTGACATAGGTATGCGAAATTCAACGTCTGCTAAAGCTTTTCTCACAGTCTCCATCGGCTCTCTTTGTGGTCATGGAGAGAAAGTTCGCCGCATACTGCTCTATTAGTAGTTTGAATTGAGTTAACTTGGTATTTGACGTTGACTTAACGTCAGCAGACATTGGTAGACTGTCGTTAATGACAAAACCACTGGAGGAGCCAATCATATTGGACCGTTCAAAGCACCTGCCAAGGTAGCGCTATGCTGCCTTCAATGACTCCTCGTCAGCTCCTACTTCTGACATAACACGTCGTAAATAAAACACAGCTTGTCGGTGCATTCAAGTGCTTTTGGTCGGAAAAAACAACAAAAGACCCTGCAACAAAAAGCGATGTTGTACTGCAGTGGTTGTTGTGAGCTGTGAGTAGACGCGGCAATAGCATAGCCGTTAGAGGTTATTTTTTGGCAGGACGTCACAGCCACAGGATATGTGCCCCTAGCCAGCATTCACCAACAGTTAGATACAGAGAATGGCAAACAATAAAAAAAATATAACAAGAAGAAAACCCACTTTCTCATCCCTCTCTGGTCACTCATGCGAGCTCAGCTTGTAAATTCGATATTTCCAATAGCACTTGAAGGCAGCATTGTTATGGCTCAGAGAGAAATGGCGAGGCGAGAAAGAAATCCCGCCATTGTTTCTGCCTTCACTTCAATACCCCTTATGGGTACCAGACACCTCTGATTTTGATTAGTCAGATACAGTGTGGAGGGTTCTGTCAAAAAAAAATCGAGCCCTTTATATAAACTGAATATCACTAAGCAAGGAGAGAGGAAAAAAGGGTGGCACTTTCATACTTATAACCTAAATGACAGCTGTCACCTAGTGCTAATGGTATACTAAATAGCCCCACAAATAAAAAGTCCAAATGACAGATTATTTAAATTGCACTAGTTTTACTGAAGGACACACAATCATAGCAAAACACAGACATGTTTCAGCTATTAACCCTTCATGAGAGCATGTGAACAGCAAAAAAGCCAGGACATAAAAACACCAATAGAACTGAAACATGTCAGTGTTTTGTGATGGTTGTGTGCCCTTCAATAAACCCAGCACAATGCAAGTAAGCCATCATTTTGACTATTATTTGTGGTTTGTTTTTTAATTTCTTTTTGGGGATCTCCAATGGAATTCATGTTTTTATTTATTGATTTATTTATTTGGTACAGCACTTATAGAGATCTATTGCTGAAGGACAATCTATTTTCCCCCTGTAATAAATGTATTAATAAAAGAGCATATGATTATATTGTTACAGTTAAGCTCAAAAGTTTGTTTTTGAAAATTTCTAAAATTGTCAGGCAAATTCTACAAAATCTGTGATGCTGCCAGCCAGGTTTATTCTAAAAGGAGCAGAGATGGCATCAATGTGGTAATAGATCTTGATCTATTTTGGTCCAAACCAGATATCCAATTGCATAGGAAGTTAATGACGAGGCATTAAACAAATGAACATTTTTGAAATCATTTATACAAACAGATAACTACACAAAGGTGTGTTGAAAGGAAGGGCTTTGGGAGACAGACTACCATGCCATATCAGCAATGTTAAATGTTAAAGGTATTGGAGCCAACATGGTTGATTCTATTGTGCATTTGATTTACTTTTGTTTGGCTATAGGTTATGTCTTACCCTTTTAACCCTGTTGGGTCCAGTTATGGAAATACACATTGAATTCACTGAAAGCTTTGGCTTGACTCCAATTCTCTTCCTCAGAAAAAAATATTTCTTATCACATTTTAAAAAGTTGTCTGAAAATAGTGACGATGCTTCTAAGTTAACTTAAGTAACCAATTGTATTGATATAACTGTAGGGATTAAAGAGAAACAAAAGACAACATTTAGAGCTGGGAAGTCACTGGGTTACAAAAGAGAAAGTTGGCTGCCAGGTTGGTTGATATTCATGAATCTATTAAGTAAATCTAGTAAGTAAAACTGTAGAAAATAACTCTGACTTAAACAAATCATGGGATAACATAGTGAACAGGCAGACCATGAATCTGAACCTGCTGACATGACATCTTTGGCATATATTCCATCAGTTACAGCCTACTTCAGTGTCTGTGAAGACTGCAGGTAGTTCCTCCTCCCTGGCTGAAGCTGAATCAGTGCTTCTTGCTGAATCGGTGAGTTGAGCTGCTGTAGTGTTTAACTGTAATGAAAGCCTGGAGGCTGCCGGGCCTCAGCTGAACACCGTCAGCCAGCCTGTAGCTTTAAGTTCCAGTTGCGCACGCCAGCCGACTGGGGGAAGCACAGCACTGTACATTTACCACCGACCGCCAGAGAAACAAGCGTGCGGAGCTGCTCTCATTCCTCATCGTGGGGTTTCAAGGCACGCACTCT
The DNA here is from genome assembly GCF_046629955.1 of Centroberyx affinis. Classification (NCBI taxonomy): domain Eukaryota; kingdom Metazoa; phylum Chordata; class Actinopteri; order Beryciformes; family Berycidae; genus Centroberyx; species Centroberyx affinis. The sequence goes on from NW_027279460.1 coordinate 345,632, forward strand.
ATGCAAGGTGGAAGTAACTTTTGTCCCCTCGGAGAAGAGTTATAAACCACTTGGGATTAGATCTGGTTAAAAGAGTGACGGCAGACGATAATCATGTCGGCCTCAGCGGCGAAAGTCAGTAGGAAGGAGAATTCAAATCACGACGGAGCGGACGAGACCTCTGGTAACGTTAAGGAATGGCGGTTATCCCTGTACAACGCCATCTTCACTTGTTTTCGTCGTTTTTTCTGTTATTTTCAATGTAGTTTCTGTTGTCTTATCAGGTTGAAATGGTGTGTGGCACTGAATTCAGCTGTTCATGCACAGACCTGTGGGCAAAACGCTGTTGTGCAGAATTGTTCCACAATTTAGCATGCTAACGTTAGCAAACGCTAACTATTTAGCCAGCATGGGTGCTGGTTTTCTGTTGGTTAGCTAGCAGTTAGCTTACATTAGCTACTAGTTCATGTAAAGGAGGCCGTTATTTGCTTTGCACAAGTTCATTGTAGCATGCATTTAGCACAATTAGCATTTATTCCCCAATCAAACAAATTCGGATTTGTAATTATCTATCGTAGAAATCGCTTGCAGCCATACTATTAGCGTTTGTGGCTGGAGCTTTTCAAACATTATTGTTTGCACACATTGTTAGTGCACTGCTCTCTGTCCCTACTTTAAGTCAAGAAGGGCCGACCAGCGATAGCTGTTTAGCTTACCATGCTAACCTACTTGGCTTTTGTGTGATCCGCTACGACCAGGTTAGTAGTTGGACAAAATGTAAACAAGCGCCACTAACGCTAATACGCTTAGATAGCTAAACTGTTACTATTTAACGATGCCGTCGGTGTTTATCTGTGGTTAAAACGGACAGTGACGCATTGATGAACATCGCTGTATGTTAATAAGTGTGTGAAGCCGATAAAGGTTTAAAGTGAGTTGTCGTCGAGCCCCTCATTCAAACCAGGCCGCCTTTAGCAGCAACAGGAAGCTACAGACTGCGGGAGGCAGACGGCGGACTGCGATGAATTCATGAGACACCGACACCAAACAACTGACTCCGCACAGCACTTCAGTTCAGCGTTAAGGGCCGAGGTTACGGCACATAAGGCTAATGAATTGTTTATATGTGCACTTGCAACTCAAAATTGTTAATGCCGTATTGAAGTCAACGGGGTCGTTATTAAACATATAAACGTTGCATTTTCTAACAACAAACATTCACTGTGAAACGTTAGGGGCCAATCGATTGTTACTGTGAGTAGGAGTTAAAAACAAAATTTACATCTTGGCTTATTTTAACATTTAACAAGGAAATGGGAGAGGTTAGAGTAGATGGTTTCACATGTGCATGTACACCTCAAATTTGTTGCAGTTCTACTTTATAAGTTTATGTCAGAAAGTATGCCGATTTGACTGTTTGCCTGCAGTTAACGCCATACTGAAATTAGTACATACATATTTATATTGCACCTTTTAAAATGATTTACAAAGGACTGTAAAACTGATTAAAGGAGGAGTGTTATGAAAAGTTATGAAACAAAAATGTAAACCATAAAAGAGAGGATAAATTAAATATTTTTAATTACATTAAGATTTAACAAAATTAACAATTTGTGAAGGCAAAGCTATAGAGTTTTAACAAGTGATATATAAGATTATACAGATGGGGCTTAATGGAAAAATCCATCCTAGAGCAGTTTAACCCTAAAAAAAAATGTAAATTGAATCACACATAGGTGGAATACAGATGATAAACACGCAGAAATTGGCTGCAATATGAGTGAGAGTTTAATCTACCAATGATAAGTGTGTATTGGGGCTTTTATCTGAAACACTGAAAAACTGTTTTTGGGGTCACTGATATGGCAAACAACCATTTTAGGTATCTAAAAGGCTAAACAGCCTCTACTGACAGGAACAAAAAAGAAAAGTTAGTGGTGATGGGTTTGCCTTTTTTCATTAATTTTTATTATCTGGCCTATGTTTTAAAGCGCCAAATGTGCAATTATCTTCATTGTTCAAACTAGGGCTGTTGATATGGCCTGAGATTCATATCACTATATACATCACATTTACCTCGATAATGATAAACAAAACGGTAATTTGTTTATTTTGCTAACCCCGGTGCAGAAATACTACATTCACCATTAGCATCATAATGTAAAAAGTATGTTTTTATTTTGAAGGTAAACCCACCTTACTTCCGGTCATATTCTGTCCTTCTGTAGCTGCGCTTATATGTTGAAAGTAAAACCACTTTACCTCTGGCCTTATTCTGTCCATCTCTGGATGGCTTGACACAGCTGATTATACACTAGCTATGCTACTTTGAAGCGGGTTTCTCATGAAATCGTGTATGCAAAGTTGGCTACTTCACAAGTGTATTTACCGAACATTCATACTGACATGTAGAAAATAATTCAAACCAGGCTTTGAATTGGCCTGTGAAAAGCCCTGTTGAGAAATGATACACAAAATGTTCTTACTTTAAATGTTAATTGTTTTTAATAGGCGAAATGAATGAAATTAAGTGTAGTGAATTTCCCTTTCATCTGACCTTGCATTAGCCTCATAAACAAAAGAAAATGCAAATAAGATGCAAAGAAGATTATAGACAGTCGTGAACCTCAGGCAATAGAGTTATCTCTTTACAGCGTAGCATCAAATGTGTAGTGATACATTTACTAATTAAAGAGTAACTAAACCCCAGACCACTTTTGTGGGGTTGCTGCCATTTAATGGTTGTCAGGTGATGTCACCTGTGACATCACCTGGCACCAATAGCAGATGGCTTTTGCAATAGCACAGTTAACCATTAGATGGCAGCTAACCCACAAATGTGGTCTAGGGTTTAGTTACTCTTTAAATTTTGTACAAACATAACAAAGTTGGACTGAAAGTTACCAGTGGAACCTCTTACTTATGGGCTGCAATTGTTGCATTAGATGGGCTAAACTTCTAGCCTGATTTCGTATTGCAGGCCCTATTTTGGCTGCTTTCAAAATAATTGCATGACAGACAAATGTAATGAAATGTAATCATATTGACTTATTTTGAAATTGTCTCAGTTGGTTTTAGTATAACATTAGACAAGTTATTTTGTTTGGAGTCTTGCACAAGTGGGATATAATAAATGCGCTATTCATCATTCATTTTAATAGAATGCTGTCACTTTGTGTTCATCTCACCCTTTGTTCACATTTATTTTGTAATGCATTTATGTTGCTGCAAACTACAAGCTGAGCTCCTGTGGTTGAGACTTGTTGATTAGGTGCGCTTATCTATTGTAGTATTAAAACCCATTTTCATTGCAACTTTGATTTCCTGATAAAATGTATTTCATCACAAAAGCAGCACAAGAAAGCAAACAAGAAACCGGGTACAACAGCGTTTTGTTTGATGCATGCATAATCTATGTTCAATTAGAATAGACAATTCAATCCATCTGCAACAGAGTGATGCAGTGATAACAAATTCTCTCATTTGCATCTCATCTCTTCATCAGAAACATTAGGCCTAAGTGTGACCGAGGGTTCAGGGCGCCACCTTGGGGTCGGCTTGTGAGACCCAGTTCCTCGATGGAACTGGGTCTCGGTTCACCACCAACCGGCTGGAAACCCGTTTGCCTAATTGATTCCCAGTTTTTTTTTCACTGCTCTTATTTTTTAACGGAACAAAATGCACAACTCAGTGTTGAATCCTCCCTGGTCTGCAGCTCAGACTGTCCGTTCTCTCTTCTCTGGTTGCGTTTCAATCTAGAGTCTAGCCTGTCCTCTTTGTTGCCGCGCTGCGATGAGCGCAGCAGCTGTAAGGAAGCTGCTGCCGTTCAGCCGAGAACCGAACACACACTTTGCTCTCCAGGAACACACACACACACACACACACACACTCCTCACTACGTCACATCACATCCTCAGTCACGCAGTGTTCAGTTTGTGTGGGTGTAGGTGTTTTTTCTTTTGTTTGATTAGAATGGCCATTTTTTGCCTTTTTATTTGATGGACACAGTAGATAGACGGTCGCTGAGCTTAGTTCCCCTATGTTATGTTCCCCATATGTTTCAGTGCGGCTTTATGATGCAGTATTATTTTACAAAGTAGTGGTCATTTGAACATAAATCAGAAATGTAGGCTATTAGTAGAGATAAAGCTTCCACAAACAATTATCTGATTTAGCTGGAAAAAAATCCATCAGTTAGGGTGATAAACAGCAAGTTACAATGGTGGGGAAAAAAACGTAATTAAAAAGAACAGTGCTTATATTTTTCTGTACTGTAGACCATAAAACATAATCTATAATCACAAAGCACTTGTGTTTTATTACGACTTGCAGTTTTTCTCACAGGTTGTCAGTTTTCTGGGGGAGGGGGGAGGTTCTTGGCAAGTTATTGATGACATTTCATTTAGCGAGCCCAGTAACTCTAAAAAAAAAAAAAGTCTAGTATAGTAGTATAAGCTAACGGCATTGAAACATTAGTTGACTATGATTATTGAGGGCGAGGCTACAGAAGTGTTGACACAGACACAGCGTGACTCCAAGCAGCAGCGATCATAAACCCAGTGCTTTGGCTTCAAAACGGCCCTTCAGAAACCAATGGGTGATGTCACACTTCCCGCGTCCATCTTTTTTTTTTTTACAGTCTATGATCTGGCAAGGCTCTCTGGTGAAAACATTCGCAACAACAGTCATAAGGCCAAAGACTGCAGCACGCTATTTCCTCAAGTTTCGTTTGCATGAATTTACATTAAGGCAGTTGGGTTTGCTGTTTCTGTCTGGTAGTCGACACCGGTGGGTCAACAGCATCCTTAGTTTCATTGTAACTTGGCATGAAGCCACATGGTTGTTATTGTTGGCAGATGGAGGTTTGCGGCTTTTATTCCAAGAACCCAAAGTTAACAAGTTTAATTTCCTTTTCAGAAAAAGAGCAACAGGAAGCTATTGAACACATTGATGAAGTACAGAATGAAATTGACAGGTAAGCTGGAATCTCATTCATCAGCAGTGAGGAGTTCATGGTGACACTTTTTTTTTTTTTGAGTGACTAATTTTCTGCTGTCTTTCTCCTCAGATTGAACGAACAGGCCAGTGAAGAAATTTTAAAAGTAGAGCAGAAGTACAACAAATTACGCCAGCCATTCTTTCAGAAGCGATCAGAACTCATAGCCAAAATCCCAAACTTTTGGGTCACAACATTCGTCAACCATCCACAAGGTAAATGCCGACTATGGTCTTTTTATTCATGTGCTGTGTTTCTCAGTCTTATACAGTTATTAAAACCTTAAGTCTGAACAAATGAAGTTTGTATGTGGGCTCTGTTAGTTTATTTTAGCCACATTATGAGGGAGCAAAGCAGCCTATCGGTGCATTCAAGTGGCTAAATTAACATTTTTTTATGCCTTGAGCCTTTTCTTATTTAAAAAAGATTTTTAAAAAAAATCAACAAATCTTCAAAATTCTTGGAACAGGACAAATGGCAATGAACAAATTGAAAATCAGTTTCCAATAGGGCTGTAACAATATTGCATTAATGGTGTGCTACCTGAAGAATAAACTAAATTGAATGAATAACCTAAAATTAAGCCAAAAATAAGGATTATTTTGTGAAAAATTAGACAAAATCTGTCACACTGTTGGACTTTTCAGGATGAATTATCAATGGCTGACCAAGCTGTAATAAGCCTTCCATTTAAATTCACTGCGACTTGTTTTTGTAAACATTTTATAATCCGATAATACCATTTTAACAATTAATTAAAAACTACAGATGGGACATATCTTTTCTTGTAAAAATGAATTTGTGTTGGACATTGCACACACAGTAATGAGTGTGATGTCACTGACTGTTTTGTGGCCTGTAGTTTCAGCTCTTCTGGGGGAGGAGGATGAGGAGGCACTTCATTACTTGTCCAGGGTGGAGGTCACAGAGTTCGAGGATATCAAGTCGGGATATAGAATAGATTTTGTGAGTTGTCAATTTCTACTTTGTATTTGAGTACATTAAATGAAAAAGTTTGCAGAAAATACTAAATGCTGACACATGTCTTTTCAGTATTTTGATGAGAATCCTTACTTTGAGAACAAAGTCCTCTCCAAAGAGTTCCACTTGAATGAGAGCGGGGACCCTGCTTCCAAATCCACTGAAATCAAATGGAAAGCCGGAAAGGTTGGTTTGCATTTCTCCATTTTGGTGTATTTGATTTTCCAAAAAACAAAATGTGTTTAAGCCAAATCTGTGTAAAGCCTGTAATCTAAAGGTATAAAGCATGATACAGAAATTGCCATCTGATTTTTACCATTAGATGTTAGGCTTTACACAGATTTGGGTTTGGTGTCTAGTTACTCTGTAGTATTACAACCCTGTCTCCATAAAATTTCATGAAATGAGCACAAACATTACAATCACAAATTGGATTATGTGACGGTAGCACAAATTGGGCAAGCCTATTCTCCTGTGGAAAGTTTACCTGACTGTTAGGTTCAGGCAAATACAACAACTTTGGTTATTGTTAGGGTAAGGTTTTGGTTAGAGTTGACCGATGGTGTAACGTGTATTGGGTTTGGATATTGTTTTTTTTTGTTGCATCTGTGATCTGAGAAATTATGTTTTCATTTGGTCTCATTGGATGCTTCTGCTGGTTGATACTTCGTCATACAAAATTGGTGGGAAAAAACTCTCACTATTACAGGATAGAAAGTGAAATTGTTTACAGACATTGTTCCTTCCCCAAGTCTTTTCCGTCACATTTTCAAGCTGTCAATAACAGTAACAGCTATAACCTGTGTTATTAGAATAGCATGACTCAATGAGTATAGTGTTGGCTATACTTGCCGCGATTTTTAGATTGGTTGAAGTAGCTTATGCATCTAGCTAGGTACAATATTAATATTTATGCAGCCATATGTTGTGAACTTAAATCTAAATCCTTTGTATTGTGATCCGGGTTTGTAACTTGACCCATGATAAAGTGAGTTCTGATAATGCGAGGCTTTCTGATCTCCCGTCTCTCTTCGCTACACCAGATGTGTTTCTGTTCCATCCGTTGGTGTTGGAAGCGTTGGATCAGATACACAACCATTTAAAAACAAACAAAAAAAAAAACAGCGCTATCAAAGCTCAAACTCGATGTGCTACAGTTGCTAAATATAACTTGAGTTGTTAAAATAAGCTAAACTAGATCATTTTGTGAATTTACCCATAGGTAAAATGTAGATGAGTGCAGACCGGGGGTCGAACAGTAACAGACCTGGTGTAGCATCTTAACATCTTATGCTGCAACCGGGCCACAACACGTTTGGATATGCAAATATTACGCATGCTGTTTTGTATAGGTGTTAGGGAATGTAAATACTATTATTTTTGAGAATATGTTTGTCCCAGTCCTTTGAGAACATCTGACCACACAACAACACCAGCCACAGGATTTTTTTTTTTAATCCATGATCTCCAGTAATCAAAAGTTGTTTGAAACTTGAACACCACTTGTCACTTCCTAGTGTAAACAGCTGACTGGATGTTTTCACTCATCTCCTAGCAACACAAAAGCCGACAACACACAAGTAGCTTCAGTCAGCAGCAGTACTGACAATTTAGGCAACTTCTGTTTTTCCAAATCCAGTCATACGATAAGTATTGAGGCTTGTATTGTACGAATTGAGATCCAGTTCCGACTAAAGGGTATGCTATACTTTAATGAAAATGGTGTCTCTGCACATAAACTGACACTCTTTGATGCGTATTTGGGGTTGAAAAGTCACACTCTGATTGGTTGATCATGGAGGTGATCATGACGGCATCAAGCTCTTCAAGCTCCAACTTAACGTGATCGGCCCAACTCTAGTTTTGATCATAGTTAAAGAGTAAACCCCAAACCCAAATCTTTGGTGAAGCGGATGTCACCACCAGTTGTACTCTGTAGAGGGTGACATCACCTGGCACAAAGGCCAGCCAATAGCAGATGGACAGTTCAATACCCTAGTTTTCTTTTATTAGGTGACAGGCTTCTTCAATGATTTGGGTTTGGGGTTTAGTTACTCTAGAAACTCTAGAAAACGTGTTGTCAGGAGATCTCCACACCCTTATCTTATCTTAACTATCCGAATTTTTACGACATCGTGCTCATTTCACCAAATTTCACGAGAGGAGGCCGAACGTGGGTTTTCCTACGATCCAGAGAAATAACTCCGTATTATCTCGGCCTAACACAACGCCACGTTTTCCTCCGCGCCGCTCAGGACCTGACGAAGCGCGCGGGGCAAACGCCAAACAAAGCCGGGAAGAAGAGGCAGCACGAGGAGCCGGAGAGCTTCTTCACCTGGTTCACCGACCACTCGGACGCAGGGGCCGACGAGCTGGGGGAGGTCATCAAGGACGACATCTGGCCAAACCCCCTGCAGTACTACCTGGTAGGACGAGAACCTTTTACTTTGTTGTCGTCCATGATGGGCATGATGCAGTTTGATTTATTACATTACATTTATTGTAGAATTGATTGGTACTACACTGTCTATGGGAAGTCCTTAACCTGAATTGATTCTGCTGAGACATTTTGATCATCATCCTGGTTTTGGATGGACAGTTCTATAGTCCCACGGTCGTAAATGCTGTTCTACACTACTAACTGTTCAGTGGTTTACTGCTATTGGGCCAATACCAGACTTAACGATTCATACTTCTTTCAGTGAAGGTCAGTATACTGGTTTTGGATGATGCTAAAATGTTTTCTGATTACATCAGTTACAAAACCAGAAAGGATGATGCCATTAATTTAGGCGGAAAGTTCCACTGTAAAATGTGAAAGACTGTAGTAGGCTTGGGCAATATCGAAAATTTAATTTCGCGATACTGTCCCGCCAAAACAATTTTTTTTCCTCTATCACAGGAGATATCGCGATATTCACGAAATATCACAATATTCACGAAATATCGCAATATTCGATAACATCAAATATCGGCCCAAGTTCAGTTGAGCTTGGGCGATATCGAAAATTTAATTTCGCGAAAATTTAATTTCGCGAAAATTTAATTTCGCGATACTGTCCCGTCAAAACCATTTTTTTTCTCTATCACAGGAAATATTGCGATATTCACAAAATATTGCGATATTCGATAATATCAAATATCGGCCCAAGTTCAGTTGAGCTTGGGCGATATCCAAAATTTAATTTCGCGATACTGTCCCGCCAAAACCATTTTTTTCCCTCTATCATAGGAAATATCGCGATATTCACGAAATATCACAATATTCACGAAATATGGCGATATTCGATAACATCAAATATCGGCCCGAGTTGAGTTCAGTTGAGCTTGGGCTATATCCAAAATTTAATTTTGCGATACTGTCCCGCCAAAACCATTTTTTTCCCCTCTTATCACAGGAAATATCGCGATATTCGGTATTATCAAATATCGGCCCAAGTTCAGTTGAGTTACGCCATTTACATCAGCACCTCTCAAGCTTTATGTTTTAAACACTGGAATGCTTTGGCGTGTTAAAGGCTGAACATGCGTGTCCCGTGTAAATGTCCACAAGGTCCCCGACATGGAAGACGAGGAGGGCGACGGTGACGACGACGACGACGAAGAGGAGGGCCTGGAAGATATCGACGAGGGCGACGAAGAGGAAGGGGAGGACGAGGACGAGGATGGCGATGGAGAAGATGGAGAGGTAAGGAGGTTGAAGTTCACCAGGACTTGAGACCAAAAGACCGTCTCAGTCACTGTCTTGTGGTATTTAAGTGTTGAGCCAGTAATTATGATAATGATGGATTAAGACATTTCCTTTCATATTAATGTTTATTATTTTGTGTTTTAGGACGACGGCGAGGACGACTAAACTTCAAAACGACGTTTGGCCCGACCCCTTTTCCCGGCCCCCTCCCCCCCCCATAATCGTCCTCCAAAACCCATGGGAGCAAGATACTTTATTTTGTTTATGTTTGGGGTTTCGTTTTTTTTTTTAATGTATTTTATTTTTTTATTTTTATTTCGTGCCGTCCGCCTGTCCGTCCTCTGTCCCTCCGCAGCCACGGCCTGTCCATGACGCCATGCCTCAAGACCAGTCCATAGTTCCAATAGTCCACAACGGGTCTACAGTGGGGTGGGGGGTGGGGGGGGTGGGGGGGATCTGTCGCTATCTGGAAGTCTCACCTATCATCCTTATTCCACATCTCCCAAAGACATGCAAAAGAATAAAAAAAAAAATTTGTAGCATTCTGCACGTCATCCTGCGTAGATTTAAATTAAGTACAATAGCAATTTCTATGTAAGATATGTTGAAGTTGTGAGTTCAATAAAAATAAGCCATGGTGCAGTGATAACTTAATCATAGCATCCTTAGCCACTTTTATATATAAATGTATATTATAATATATCCAGTGGTGGGGGGTTACTAAGGCTTACTAGAGGTTGAGTTTCCCTTTGTGACTCATTGTACTAATGGAACTGATTGAAAGCACCAGCTTGTTCCTTTCAACCATTGTAAATGTTTTGGGTTCTATATCTTGGTATGACAGTTGTTATTGTACACCGTTTAATGGGGTGGTGTGGTGGGGCGGGGCATGTGGGGTTTTTTCGACACCGACTCTGGATTTGCGTTAATTGAATTTTCATGATCTTGTTTTTTCAGACACCCAAAAAAGTTTGAAATTTACATTTTTTATAAAAACAAAACATAAAAATTGTTCTAATTTTGAGCTTGGCCTAACATTTTGAGACGGGAGAGAAAAAGACTTCTGTAGAGTCTCCCCCAAGGAGGCTGCAGGGTTTCTCCTGTTCCACTGGAAACCTGTTCACATTAAATTAAGTGTACCAGTTGCTTTGTTACAATAAATAAATGTATACACTATGTTTGGAGTGTTTTCTAAACAAAACCAATACAAATGTGAGAAGATTGTTGAAGGATCCAGCAGGGGAGCTTTACAGATCTGGATTCTGTTATGTTCAAATGTAATCTACAAGTTAACCATTTTTATGAAATTAGAAGATTCATAATTATTGTTAGTGTGGATAAGCCTACACTATGCTTTATTATGATTTTACCACCCTACCAACACTTGGTCAGTCCTCAAATTAGTTCATTGTCTGTCTTACATGCACTTGCACTTTTTAAATGCTATACAGTGAGGTAAGAATTGTCTAACGTTAAAGCATGTATTTATAGATACATGTGAAATTGAAAAGCCTATTGGTGGACGTTTTAGATATCTTACTGACATACTTTTTACTCTAAGCTGCTGAAAATAATAGAAAAGTGATCTGCTGGATCTTCAATGTGTATTGGCGGTAATTAATGATTTAGAGTATAGTTTCTCATCCCCAAACCTCCCAACTTGTTGCAAGTGGGTTTTAAAATTAACAGTTTGTCCTGACTCAGGTTTTGGTCAATTGTGCTCCTGCTGTAATTACACTATTCGCACTAGATTGGACTCATTATCTATCTAATGAGAATGAGAATACAATTTGTTGGGGGGGAAGGGGGTGTAAACCATTACATTTTTTTGGAACCAAAACCCCACAGCGGTCATACATTGTATGTATTTTTGGTTATTTGATGAACCAAAGTCATGCACATTAAATATAGCCTATTCACAATGCTTAACATAAAGCCCTAGACAACATGACAAATCAGTGCTTTAACTATCCTGTTATAAATTAAGAAAGGTAAGGTTAAGTCACAATTCTGCGAACAACTCTTTCATATTGTGTCAAAATTCAAAAATGTATTTATTTTATTGAGAAAATTCACCACACGCTACTTAGCTATTGATTTGTCTTGTTGTCTAGGGTTTTTTGGGGGGTTTAGTTGATGTACACAAATAATACAAACATTGACAAAAGTGGGGAAAAAGACTGAAAATGAGACAAACCCTTATAGGGACTTAATAAGAAACATTGCACCTCCCCAAAAAAGAGAAAAAAAATCCTCCCGTCATCAAATGACAAAGTCACCAGTAACATCAAAAATAAGAATGGTATAAAAAGCAATACAATTGATAAGTAAGAGTGAAGAAAGATGAAAACACTGAAGTGCAAACTGGATCAATGAGCTGAGACAGAATGGAGTTGCTGGACTCCAGACATGAGGGGAGCTGCAGACACATGGCTTAAAAACACATGATGACTCAGTGTACATGTATGTTTTAGCACAGTAACAGGATGTGGAATGGAGTAGGCCTATATGTGTGTTACATTGTACCTAACTACCTACCTTTCTACCTTTACTACCTTTCTTGCAGTTAGATGTTATTTTTCAGCAAGCTTCCTTCTGCCATGACTGTTACAGTGTAAGTGATCTGCTATCAAAACCCAATAATTAAGATTAAATATATACAAAATTACATATATATCTACCAAGAACCTTTAATTGATCATTTCATGGTTCATTACATGTCGTAAATGTACCTAATTGTTCTTGGAATATAACATTTAACTCATGCAGTCCTCCCACCAATAGGTGGCAGTAAGCGCTCTTATATAAAGGGATTCTAGGAAAAGGATCTCAGGCTGCAACCAGACTCTGTAGACACATAATACTAAATCTAACATTTCATTATCTTGTGCTTAACATGTAGGTGGTAGTAAATTACTTGTTTAAAAAATGGAAAAAGAAAATTAATCACTGTTACCATGGGTATAGCCTAACATCCAAAAGTAGGCTAAAAAGTGATAGGGTATAGAAATTATTCAGTTGTTTTAAATGATAGATGTGGTCAAAACCAGGAATTTATGTTAATTTTCTATCATGAATTGCTTCCAATATTGGCTATGCAGAAGGGACTACTATACATACTATTACTATAGATGTTACAAGGTTTTCAAAAAGGTTAATCAGATTTAATTTGACCAACAGTAAATTATGAATGCTAATTCAACAAAGGCTCGTGTTTTTAATTACAATTACAGTCAATTGCAATTCCTACTGGGTGCGGACAGAGGTCGATAAAGGTCAGAGATGAGAGTACCCTTTAATTAATTGGTAATTTAATACAAAAGGCGAAGTTACGACAGAGAAAATATTAATTTTATTATTTTTTATTTATTTATTTATATTATTGAAGAACATCAGCAGAATTGGAAATACATTTAAAAGAGATTTTAAATGTTTTTGTCAAACCTGCAGGATCACGTCAGACGATTGTAATTTAAGAAAAGGCGGAAGTGAGGACAGGATTTCTCTCTTGCTTCTTTTCTTCTTCTCCGTTGTATCTACCGTAACCAAGGTAACGCTAGCTTTGTGCGGCTCTGGCGCTAGACTTCATGATAATAAGCTGCGAAGCAGCTAGCTATGATAAGTGCTATGTGGCTAGCTTGTTAGCAGGCTCATTACGAAACCGGCGTTGTGCGAATGTAGCTGCAGGACTGTGGCTAAGCTGTTGGCGGTACAGCTAACGCAGCTAATGATAACATTGACTCTCTCCCTTAGCTTGAGCTAAACACATTTCTCAGCATGTTTACCGACGAGGCGCTGGACTCCGTGGGCATCGAGTCACTGTGGAGGAAATCTCAACAGTTGACACAGGAGTCGGTATGTTTGGGCAACATTATCAGTTTTCACTCCAGACGTGTCAAATGTGTCATGCATCACAAAAACAAACCCTCACCGGTAACTAACACATTTAATCACTTCGACAAGCAGCCTTGCTGTGAGCTAACGCTAGCTGACTAATGCTACATTCAGGTGCTGTTTGGAAATACTATAATTACGAGTGTAGTGCAAACAGGGAGAACACGTTTGTAAGTTACAAACCTCTGTGGTGGTTGCGGTCAAAGGTCAGTGAGAAACAAGTAGACAGTGACTTTACACTGGAATTAACATATCAGCTAAAGACCGAATAGAGTTTTTATTACAGAGTGTATGAAGCTCGTTGTTGGTCATAATTTATAACTTGATCTACTCAGTTATGACTGTTCTGGTAAAGTGCATGTTATAATTATTGGTGAGAAATTATGAATAATTTGATGTGTATGGGGTGTCATGACTGTTGCCTAGTGATTGGATTTACAGACATACTATGCCAACAAGTCTAGGGAAGTAAATATTAGCCATAGTCTATACAACATCAACAACTGGCTGATAAACTAATTCATTGCTTTAGAATGTACAGCAGCTGCGAAATGCCAAGTCCTTCAGAAAGGACTTTAGAAAGCTTTATTTTGGAGCCCAGATTATAGTGGAAATGTACATTTCTGTGAAGGATATGCTAAAAATAATTTTGCATTTGAAAATATAGATAGATGCAACTTTATTTTTTCCCGCCGTGGTTGACCTTCATATTGCCCAGATATGAATCCCTTACATGTGCACGATTTGGGATGGATAAATTTGAAAAAAGGCATTTGAAAAAAAGTTTAGTGTACATCCACTGGTGTTCCAGAGAGCCTGCCAGACCAGAGCGCTGCACAGCGCAGAAGCGGAGGTCCAGACCGCGTCCACGTCCGCCAGCGGCACCCAGACGGAGCCGCCGGACCGGATCCCAGAGCGGCTCCTTCAGCAGGACCCTGGCGAGCCGGATCCGCCGGGCCTGCGGGACTTCCTGCGGCGGGTCGAGGGCCCGGTCGTCAAAGAGCTGGTCAGGAACGCCAAGAGTCACGCCTTCGACGGGTTCCAGGTGAACTGGGAGGATCACAGTCAGCTGGTAAGCGGGGGGGCCTGACAAGTCCACCACAAACCGGTTTCGTGAGCATATTATTTATGATATGTGGAGTTATGTGTATGAGGCTGTTCCTCCATGCTTGCAGGTTTCATGCCTACATCGCCTTCAACATCCCAGCGCTCAGGAGAGAGGTCTTCATGTCACCAGCGTGTCCTGGAGCTGCACAGGTTCAGTTGTTGCCTGTGCCTACGGTCGGTACGTTTGACTTTCACATCATATATATATAAAGAAATCCAAAATATTCCATAAAAAGGGTTACATTGTTTATGTTAAGAAGCCGTACAAACCTCAAGATCCGGTCAGAGAGTGTGTGTGTTTCCGCTCGGCAGTATTGACGACGGAGACTGGAGCACGGAGAGGTCCTACGTTTGCACCTGGAACCTGGACCGCCGAGGCCTGAACCCCAAACAGCCCGACCTGGTCATAGACGTCCCCACCGCGGTCACAGCCCTCTCTTTTCACCCCCATCAGCCCTCCCTCATCGCAGGTAAGGGTTAGGGATTAGGATTTAGTCCAGAACAGGGTCAGTGGTGTGATATGCATCCTGTCTGCATATCACACCACTTTTCTTATTCTGCCCATTTATAGTTTCACAACTTTCCTTAGCTGTGTTTAATCAGAAATAGTTTGGTTTTGCTGGTTTTGTGCCTTTATTTTGTACGGAAGAGGATTAGGGCCACATGTGAAAAATGGATTTGAGTTCTGAGTTTACAGTCAGAATTCTGAGAAACAAAGTCAGAATCCTGAGATTAAAGTCAGAATTCTGGGGAAAAAGTCAAAATTCTGAGTTTGACCTTTGACCTTTTCCCAGAATTCTGACATTATTCTCAGGGTTCTGACTTTGTTTCTGAGAGCTCAAATACATTTTTTCACGTGGCCCAAATCCTCTTCTGTTATTCTGGATTTGAAATTGGTCTTAAATTAAATTCCAGGCAGCATTAAAAAAGGTTTTAAAATCTTACGTTTGTCTTTGTGAAACTTGCAGATATCCTCATGTTTTCCTGTTCATCACTGAATCCCACTTTTGAAAAATGCTCATTGACTGTGTTTTCTGTGTCTCCGTGGCGACAGGGGGCCTGTACAGCGGCGAGGTGGTGGTCTGGGACACCGGCCGGACACAGGACCCCGTGCTGGCCCAAACCGGGATGTCCGCAGACAGTCACCGAGAGCCGGTCTATCAGGCTAGTTCTGTCAAACGTCATACTCCTCTGGTCCTCTGGTTCGTCTATGATTTTATTGATCTGATTCGTGGACTGAAACGACGATCTGATTGTGAGTTGTGTGCAGGTGGACTGGCTGCCCGTCCAGAAGAGAGGGGAGCTGTGGGTGCTGAGCGCCAGCTCGGGGGGACGGGTGCTGCTGTGGACGGTGGATTCGGACCAGGGCGGCTTCGTCCTGAGCGCCGGCTACGCCTTAGTCCGCCAGCAGGTCCCCCACAGCAGCAGCGCCAGCTTCAAGGTGAGAACCCCAGGAAGTCCCGCTGTTCAACAACCATTTCACAACCATTTCACAACCATTGGTTTTAGTGATTCAAGAGCATTACCAGCCACCTTCACATGGGATTTCTCAGCTGCAGCCATAATGTTCCCATCTTCATCCTGTCAGATCGTCTGCTGGTCTCATTAAGTTGTTTACACTCAAGCATCAGAATTATTGCCTTCCACTTTTTGGGTAAATAACTGTGTGCTTATTGTGGCCACTTCACACCTCCCATTCACATCAATGGGAGCCGGTCTATTCAGCTGTATGGGGGGTTTATTCTCTAACTGAATTACACACATTTGCTAGTGATGATTGGCCAAGACACACATATTGGGTTTTATATTATGATATGTATGTTTGATACATTTTGTGAGGAGTGGTAGAGCTTATTTTAATTGATTATCAATGATTATCAGTATATAGAAATAACGTGTTTACAGATTTTTTTTTTAAAATGTTGTCACGGCCCCAGAATGTCCATCCTGTGTTGACTAAAAGGAACTTAGTCAATTGATCTATTGAACAATCTTTGTGCTATAGGCTGCAACTGAGTGAGAAGACAGCAATTTCCAAAATGTGTGATAAGTTAAGTTTCTTAATAGATGCAGAAATGCCATCACACCAGAGCATAAAGACTAGAATGAAGGACTCAATGCAGAGCTGACAAGGAATTAATGATTATTTACACAAACAACATCAGGAAACGCTTTTTATTTTTAACATCATAGAGTGTAATCAGCCATGAGCAGAATAGAGCTGCTGTTGCGTGAAAACTTTGTAACACCAATTTTGGGGATTAGTCATGTTTTAACTTCAACTGGATTACATGCTCTTCTGTGGGCTGAGAAAATCTTTAGACCCTGGAAGTGACGGTGTGTTTGTCTCCTCACAGGCCCGCGGCGGCAGCAGCATCGTGGGCGTCACCTCCCTGGCTCTGTCGCCCTGGGACTCGGACACCTTCCTGGTGGGCTCCGAGGGCGGCCTGCTGCTCAAGTGCTCCTTCTCCTCCCGGACCCCGGCGGCGGCGGCGGCGGGGTCCTCCGAGGGCCGGAGCGTGCCGCTGAGGGCCCCGGCCGTCTTCTCCTTCAGGCCCCGCGGCAGCCCCGTCCACTCCATCCACTGCTCCCCCTTCCACAGGTGACACAGCGCTGCCACCCGGGGCCCATGAGGTCTGGTCCAGTCAGTTTGATTGATTACATAATGTACCGTAGAATTGATCAATACTACACTGGTTGGCTATGGGAAGAGCATAACCTGGATTGATCATAATGTGACATTTTGATCAAACTTCCACACTAGGCATGAATTTTGAATGTTTTATGATTAGTAGTAGTAGTAGCATTTTTATCAATAAAGAATTTCAGTATCCCATCATGGTCTAAATGCTGTTTCAGAGGCTTTTCCACAAATGTATGAAAACGTTTGGCATGAAAATTTCCAAATTTCAAGATATTGAATATCAGCACCAAATCCTAAAAATTGGCTATTGGCAGCTTAAGTCCAAAAGGATCTGTATTGGTCTTGGCCTCTAAAACCCATATCAAAACCCTAGTCATAACCACAGTGTCAATAATGCAAGGCCATAGACAGAATATGTTAAATATCTGCTTGATATGTATTCAGCTGCATGTTCTCCAAAAGAAGGCAATGATGTGATTGATGGTTGTATATGAAAAAACCCCCAAAAAAACCCACTATTTGTTTCTCCTGCCTCCTTGTGATGTTGTAGTGACTTTCCCTGTGTGTTTTTCCTGAAGGAACCTGTTCCTCAGTGTGGGGACAGACGGTCTGGCCCACCTGCACTCCCTGCTGCAGGCCGACCCGCTGCGCTCCCTCAGGGTTTCAGACTCCTATGTGTTTGAGGTGCAGTGGTCTCCCACCAGGCCGCTGGTTTTTGCTGCCGCCACCGGACAAGGTGCCACATCAAAAACTCAATGTTTGTCACTCACACTGAACTAGTTTCATTTTATTTGTACTCTCCAGGTAACTTCAGTGATGCTTTATCCTCACAGTAGCATCAGTTGTGTGTATAAGGACTCATTCTGCAGAACTATTTTAGTCTTCACCCTTCATAGACCATGCTACTGACTCATTATATCGATGTGCAAAAGGATGACTGTAAGAGGAGTGGTGTGTGTGGTGGAAATAATTGTCAAATTGGTATGCCTAAACTGACTTTTTTTAAATGGAAAATTTATGGTTCCATAGTTGGATTTATACTTGCCCTAGATGACACAATTAGATTTTTTGATGCCATCAGTGGTTGAAATCTGTCAAATTCAATATTTTTAGACTCAGCTGGGCACAGTAGAGTCAAAAGTTAAGGTGTACCTTTTTGTAGCAAACCTAAATTTGTAGTAAAAAAAAAAGTGATATTGTAAGGCATCTTGTTTGACAAAAATGCAAAACAAAATCCAACATATAAATTTGCACAATTTAGTTGTGTGAAACAGCATGCTTGTCATACTTTAGTGTTGAGACTACAGGATAGTGTCAAGGTCTGCCAGTAGTACCAAAAGCTCTTTGGTGTGCAGAGAACAAACATGTACCTCTCTCCCCCAATGTGTTGATGCAACTACTGTGACGATATAATTTACAAACATAGACTTGAAAGATCAACTTGGCCTCCTGTCATATGAATGTGTTAGCAGCAGTACTTGAAAGTATAGGACAGATTTACTGTTATTGACTTAAACATGTTATTCTTGAACCGTTTCTTCCTCATAGGTGTGGTGCAGATATTCGACCTGGGCCGGAGGTCTCTCCGTCCGGCTGCCACCATCGACCAGGGCGGAGCCGGCCGAGCTGCCACCTGTCTGGCCTTCAACTCCCAGAACCCTCACCTGCTGGCGGTGGGGAACACGGACGGGACGGCCAACGTTTGGCACCTGAGCGCCGATTTGACGGAGCAAAGCCCCAGAGAGACGGCCCAGCTGGAGCACATCGCCAACGAAGTGGCAGAATAAGCCAAGGACCGTTTAATGGGATATTTGTAATATCTACAAATGTTGTATCATCATGTCTATTGTATACTGGTTCATATTTATTTACCAAGTTATTTATACAATACTTATTTTTGTACATAAGAAGCGTGGAAGTGAAATAAAGACAACGCTGTATGGGTTTCCAGTTCTAACCAGTAGCGTTTATTAAAGCACACTGCAGTCGTTAAGGTGTTGTCACAACATCATTGTTACTATTAGGTTCTTAAATCCAGCGAAAGCACAAGCTAAAACAGCTAAAACAATCACATTCAAATGCAGACAGATCCACTACGCTATCATCAGAAGCACAAAGAGTGAAGGGTATAGCTAGATAAATAGAGAGCTACAGAGAGTTGAAACTAGTGAGTATTCCTAGTGCCACAATCATGCAGTTTCAGCCGTGTGTTCGTGTTTAAGTGTGTGGGGGGAAAACGCGTCCCGATTGGTCACTGGTAGGCGAGGGAGGGGGGGTAGGGATCAGTTGACGAAGAGCGAGCGGGTGAATTCCACGAAGTCGAAGGCCGACGGCAGCTCGCGCCCCTTGCTGTCTAGGTAGGGCTTCATGTGCGAGAGGCAGTAGTCCGCCTGTTCCTTGGTCAGGTTCTGGAAGGGAGGAAGAAGAAGGAGAGGAGCGTTAAAAACCTGCGTCTAGACTTCGGACTCAAACCGCGTTGGCGGAGCGTGGCGTTTCCCCCTCTGACCTGGTAGAGCTCTTCTTTGGTGACGTAAGGCTTGTTCTCGGTGCTCAGGGCGCGGAAGGCGCTCTCGATCTCCTCGCTGGACTTGACGTTCTCCGTCTCGCGGCTGATCATGAAGGCCATGTACTCCTGTAAGGACACGTTGCCGTCCCTGCGGAAAACAGATTCATCACAGAGGTTGAGGAACACGCAAGGCCGCGAATGGATATTCAAGCAAAACGACTGACTTCTATTTCAGAATTCTGAGCCCTGTGAAAAGCCAGACTTCCTGAACCGCCGTGGACGGACCTGTTGGGATCCACCGTGTCGAGGATGGACTCGAACTCCGGGTCCGGCTCGCCCTCCTCCACCATCGGCAGGTCGTAGCCCAGCGAGCGCAGACACGACTTGAACTCCTGGTGGTTCAGGCGGCCCGACTTCTCCTTGTCGAAGTGCCTGGGAGCAAAAGGAAAAGGTGCACAGGTGAGTAATGAGGGTTTTTAAACTTGGGGTCACGGGACACGGGTGAAGTGTGAAGTCAAAGCCGCATTACTTGAACATCATGCTGAACTCCTTCAGAGCCTCTTCTGTCACTCCGGTGGTGTTCCTGAAGAAGAGAGGGGGGGGGAGAGGAAGATGAGTCTCTGACACATGGGAGTGGATGTGTGGGACGTTTTTCTGTTAACCACCGTGTATTTATTTGGTTGTACCTGGCCTGTATCTGCTGCTCCAAGTTGTGCTGCATCCTCATGCCCAGTTGGTCCAGCTGGTCCCACTGCTGGGCCAGGCCCACTGTGCTGTGCTCTGTGTACTTGTTGTCCAAGATCAGCGCCTCCTCCATGGCCGCGCCCAAGTCCTCGATCTTCTTCAGCTGGCTACGCATGGCCCGGATCTCCTGGTGCTTACGCTACACACACACAAACTGTTTTTAAACCTCATACCTCGCCCACAATTCAGCTATGGATTGGTGCAGATCTCATGCAACAAAAGATATGTAAAAAATAAAGGGTCCTGGGATCCTGAAGCTGGTCTCTAGCAGCAGCAGGTGTCGGCATGTAATGGATGTTTACCTTAGTGGCCTCAAGCTGGGACTCCAAGGTACCGGATTCTTCCACCATACAAGACCTGAACACAAACACCAACATCAGACAGGAGGCAGGACCATCTGCTGAACCACTGGACTGACACACACTCACTCACTGCTTGGTATTGGGAACATTTGTATTCTCATCTTAACATCAAATATTCCTGATTCAAGACAAATTGTTCATTTAACAGATTACATAAAATGTCTTTGCAGTGGAAAATCTTAAATAATACAAACTTATTAAGACCTTTATGTACTGTTATATTTAGGTTTGTGCCAATAGCCCTTGCAGCTCTAAATAAAAAAGGTCAAAATTACTTAATTTAATAAATGCATTTAGATGGATTTTTGCCTTAGTAAAATCTCCTTCAAAGTTGATAATTTTGCATTAAAGTATTGTGGCAAAAACTGCAAAATGTTGGCCATCCAAAAAGCACTTGGCCTTTTGCAGAGTGCCATCCTCATTCATGCCAAAAAGCTAGCTAGCTACCTCAAACCATCGGTAATACCCATACCATGCAACGTTAGGGCTACTGCAAACAGGACTGGAAACTGCACCAGATTCCCTAGTATTTCAACTCTGACAATGGATGAATGTGAAAGTCAGTCTTGCTGTTATAGGAGATGAATGGTGTACGGCGAAATCAGTGCACGCATGCAGGAAAATGAATTGAGAGGAACAGAAGGGCAAAGAAAAGGCTGTGTCTTTAAGATCCAGTGGAAGCCAATTATTTGCAGTTTCCATCCCTGAACTGGGCACACTAAAAGTCACATAAAAAGGTGAGAACTAGCCTATCCACTCCTTCAAAGCAGTGCTGACTGTAGCCAGGTAAACAGGCTCTGTGGGTGGGTTTGTTAGTGCAGCAGATACTGAGCACACCAGAGCCCAAAATGGTGTTTTTTTTTTTAGACTGAAAGTGCATGGAGTCACATCGGGTGGGTCAGAGGGGGAGAAGCAAATGAAACCAGAGAAAGGCTGGAGAAAGGTTGACCTTCCGGAAAGATCATCGGCAACTTGGTATTGATAGACACAGATAACCCGTCGATAGGCTATGCTATTCAGAGAGGGGGTGGGGGGGAAGGGAGGAAGGAATGACCAGAGAGTCAAAATCAGCCGAGAAGAAGAGGGAAAGACACAGGGATTATTGCAAACATAAATTCAAATATGTAAAGGAGGAAAATGGGGAGGGGGCAGAAATCAAAAACATAAACACATGAATTCTGCATATTTTCTAACAGGTTCTGCAACTAGGTGACTAACTTTCTGAGATATATTTCTCACATCCACACACATTTGATCAAAAACATCACACCAAAAAAAAGGAAAAAATTTGATATTAACCCATCCAGAAGATATGTCCTGATAAGCAAAATGATTCCAAGCATCAGCGCGGAAGCGGCCGACAGAAAGGAGGGGGAAAGAGAGGGGAGGGATGGAGAGAGAGAGAGAAAAAAAAAGAGAAACAAATACAAGTTAACAACATCAAGGCGACAACACCCTGCAACAAACCCCCCCGAAACACATGAACAAAAACAGTGTGGAACGTGGCGAATGTGCTTGAAGCTCTAGTTTTTCAGATCTGACATTTGATAGCATCGGATATAATATATATTCGATATGGCGGGAAATATCGCGATATTAACGAAATATCGGATATCGCGATATTTTGCAGAGACAGTATCGTGATATAAAATTTGGGATAATCGCCCAAGCCTAGTTTTCAATAATCATACACAATATGCAGGACTAGCTTGTACATCATGTGGAGTGCAGTTATCAAATACCAGCAGGTGCATTCTATCCCATAACACCCCGTCATGCAAAATCACCTGGGTTGAAATGATTTTTAGATGCTCAACTTGATGAGAACCGTATGAAAGAACAGTTGACATCAGCGCTGTACACCAAAAAACTCCTTAATGGTGGATCCCTAATTTCAACCCAGGTTTATGAAGTGAACCGGATGCCCGCCCTGCTGTACCTGGTCTCCTGCAGCCACTGGTGGAATGCGTTGGCGTGTTGCGCAAACTCCTGACGCAACTTGTCGTTTTCCTCCTGCCTCCTCTGCTCCTTCTGCAGCTCCAGCTCTCGCTCCTACATTTACATAGACAGAAATAACACACCGATAAGATAAACTGCCTTCAAACCCATTTTTTACCTCTGAAAGTTTTAATTGTGGCTACTAATACGACTTTTAGAGTGGAAGAACTCGACGGAGACCTTGATGATCTTCTGCAGGTTCCTCCAGGTCTCCTCCAGGGCCTCCATGGTGAACCAGGTGTAGGGGTTGGACACCACCTGGTAGCTCTTGATCTGTCGGTCCAGCTCGGCCAGCTGGTTGAAGTCGGCCTGGGCCGAGCTGAGCGAGGAGCGGAACGCCTCGTGGGCTTCGCGGAGCGCCCGGATCTCCTCCAGAGAGTTGCACCGCACCGGGTCCGTCAGATCCTCCTCGGCGTTCTCGAACCAGCTGTTGAAGGCCGAGGCCTTCTTGGCGAAGGTCAGGAACAGGTCCTCCACCTGGTGGGTGAGAAGATGAGAGGTAGGACGGCAATCTTTAATGATAAGGAATCCAATTTATTCTAATAGTATAGCTAGAAGATGTTCTTGGGTGGATTTATGCATGCGGTTTTTGAACAATTTCAATGTGTATCCGAGTTCTCTTCTACCTCTCTCCTGCCATCCTTCCTTCCTCTGCCAGTCTTTCTCTCTACCCACCTTTCTGAAATGCTCCTGAGCCTCCAGCAGCTTCTTCTTGCGTGCGGCGGAGTTGGACAGCAGCTGGTTCCAGCGCTTCATCAAGGCGGCGTGGCGAGCCTCGATGGCCTTGGACTGGACGTGCTTGGCGGCCAGCAGCTGGTCCTTGAGCGCCGTGATGTTGGTGATGCCCTCCTGCTGGAAGGCCTGCAGGCCCGCGTCGAACGTCTCCTGCTTGGTGAGCAGAGTCTGCACGGAGGACAGGTCCCTGCCGTAGTCGTCCGTCTTCAGGCTGTTCTCCTTCTCGCCTGAACACACACACACCAAGAGGGTTTAAAAAAGCTGATGGGTGACGGATGTAAATCTGCTCTACATCTGCTCAATTCCATTAAAATCTTCCAAACTACTGAGTCATATCTTATCATATAAATCGAATTAGGCATTCCTCAGGGAGTATTTTAGTATTTTAGAAGGGCTGAGTCATATGACAAATATCTGGTTTTGGAATGAGACTATTCCTATGGAAAGGGTAGACAGAAGCCGGCCGTGCGTTCGTACCGATCCAGGACTCCACCACGTCGGCCTTCCAGTTGAACTGCAGGAAGGCGGAGTTCTCGTCCAGCTTGGCCTTCCTCTGGGCCGCCGCCCTCTCCAGCTCCGACACCTTGCCCCGCAGGGCCGCCATCTTGGCGCTGATGTTGTCCACGTGATGGTTGTTCTGGAGCAGAGACACATACTTAACATGCCTTTGCGTCTCTACGGTCATATTTCAATAATCATGTTATGGAAAATGGGGATCTTGGTTGCAACAGGAACAATTCTGTGGAATTCGGTAGGCCGTACCTTCTTGATCAGCTCGTCTCCGTTAGCACACACATCGTTGACTCTGTCTCTGTGCACGGTGAAGTCGGTCTCGAACGCTTCATGCTTTTTCAGCAAGCCCTGACATAGAAAAAAAGGTTTCTCAACACTCCACAACAGATAACACTCACCGAGATTTGTAATATGGTTCAAAAATACTGTATTTCTAAGGACATCGTGGACTATGACACACAAACGCACCTGCACAGCAGCCAGTGTATCACCGTAGTCCTCGCTCCCCACCAGATTCAACTTCTCATTAATCCAAGCTTCTTCCTCTTCCACATTAGCCACAAACTGCTGGTACTCCAGCGACTCCTCCAGCCTCTGTCCCCTAGGAACACACAGACACACGCATTACGCAAATGTACACACCTAACCGCTATTAATATCTAAGTGTATATTTGCGCGCGCATTTGTCTGTGTGTCAGAGTGACAGAGTGGGTGTGTATTTGTGTAGGTTAGTAGGCTTGCCTTGCTCCAGATAAATCCTTGAGCTCCTTCCAATGGTCGACGAACTGGGCGAGCCGCTGCTGGATCTCCTCCTGGCCGATGGTGTTGTCGTCGGACAGCTTCTTCCCCGTGTCCAGCACCGACTGGGAACACACACGCACGGGACAAAGACGGGTTAGGACGATCTCAGGGGACAGAAGTTTCTCTTTTTAACTCATGGCTATCCACAAAAACCAAAAGGAGAGTTGTCCTGTCCTATCTAAGAGGACTTAAAAAACGAGTATGGGCAACTCTACTAGTGTGTGATCGAACCCTGTGTAATTAACAGAAGCCTCACCTGAATGGCCGGCTCGTGGGCCCCCAGCTCGGCTTCCAGCCTCTTGTGCTTCTTCCTCAGATTCTGTACTCCTGTCAAATCACGTCCGTAGTCCTCCGAGCTCACAAGCAACTTCTTTTCTCTGGAGGGGGGTAAGGGGGGGGAGGGGGAGGGCAAAAATGAGAGCTGCTGTTTATATCTTTAACTTGTGTATGTCATGGCCCAAAAAAAACCCTCCTGAAAAATATCGCGATAATATCGTGCATCGCGATATATTGGCGGGACAGTATCGCGATATTACATTTTGGATATCGCCCAAGCCTGCCGCTGACGATTCTCTTCTAGAAAGTACACAAATGCTCTTACTTGATCCAAGACTCCTCATCATCCAGGTCCCTGAAGAACTGGTGCAGGCGGTGGGACTCGTTGAGCTTGGCGCGGCGGCCGGCCGCCATGCTCTTGATCTTGGTGAAGCGGCCGTTGACGGCGTCGCGCTTGTCCTTCACCTGCGTGGTGTCGAAGGCGTTGCTGGCCATCAGGCTGTCGGCCTGGCCGTTCAGATCCTTCAGACGGTCCTGCGGGGGAGGGGAGAGGGGGGGGCGGAGAGGCGGGTGAGAGGGTCTCGTCTAGAACTCTACATGGACACTACCCGTCGAAAAGTTTGGGGCACCTGATTGAATGGACTTTTTTTTCATGATCTTAAAGCCCATTTTGATCTAAAGGCTTCTGCTTAAATGCTTGAAATGTGTTTCTTAGACAAATATAAATAGTGAAGTTGATCCTATGTATGAATTTCTTTCCAAAGCCTTTGCCTTTCCATCAAGGCAAAGGGCGGCTACTTTAAAGAGTCTAAAATATAACTGCATAATTCCATTTGTGTTATTTCATAGTTTTGGTGTCTTTACTATTATTCTAAAATGTGGAAAATAGTAAAAAGTAAAGAAAAATGTTGTGTGTCCAAACTTGACAGGCAGTGTAGGTGTAAGAATTTCCTTTGTTTTACTTAAACAATTGGTGAAAGTTAGTATTAGGTATCACAATTAACTTTTCTTTTTGAGGTCACCAACTAGGCCTTTGTAACTTTTTTATGACTACCAATTCCCTAGCTGGGTATTCTCTAATTTGTGACAGTGAGCCATGAGGCTAAAACTGACAAATGTTCTGAATTAAGACCTTGCCCGTTTCCCTGAGGCACAGCTGACCCACATTCGGTGCCATTTCTGTAACAATGAGCTGACTGAAAAGCAGAGGTGCACTGGTGTGGTCTCCATTACCTCGTGGGCAGAAATGTCAGCTTCCAGCAGCTGGTGCTTCTTCAGCAGGTTGTTGACTGAAGCCAGATCTTTGCCATAATCCTCTGAGGCGAGAAGGGCTTCCACCTGAGGAACAACAAGGAGATGCAAGGATCATGGAGATTATCCTCTGCGTGTCTGTGTGTGTTTACAAGTGTGTTTGGCCGAGCGGTTCCCACCTCAGAGAGCCAGAAGTCAAAGTCCTTGATGCCGGTGTTGAAGTTCTGCTGCTTGTTGGCCTCCTTGAGTTTCTGGCTCTTCTCTGCTGACTTGTTGACAAGGAACTGCCACTGCTCATCCAGAGCACTGAGACGCGCCTGAGGAAGCCAACAAGTCATGTTTGAACAAAAACTTGAGTTCATTTTCAACAAAGTTCATAACATTCATTCATCGTACATTTCTAGATTATCTCTACTTTCTCTTTTATTATCAATTAATAATAGAAAAATCCCTCTTGCCACTCTGCTAAGCTTTTACTCCATTTCTTTTCTTATCTGTTTTATGATCATCTTATGGTGACAGGAATATTATCCTATCAAGCTTATTATATTTGGTTGCTTGCAATTTTTGTTGATCTAAGAATTGAAGCTTATTCTACTGTTTAACTCATTTTAAGTCAGCAAAATGCCTAAAATGCAACTAAATTGTAATAAAAAGTTGTATTATATAATTATTATATGATATAATTACATTACTGTACACAGCTACTACAGTACAGTACATGGATAATAAGCACCTATTGACCATATCCCTGGACTCAAACTACACAGGAGTTTTTATTATACTGGATTTAATGCTCAACGCCACTTAGACACTTTGGATACTGAGACACTTTTTAATAGTTTTATATTGCTTACCTTGATAGTTTTTTATTCATGTA
Organism: Centroberyx affinis; assembly: GCF_046629955.1. NCBI lineage: Eukaryota > Metazoa > Chordata > Actinopteri > Beryciformes > Berycidae > Centroberyx > Centroberyx affinis. The sequence continues at coordinate 372,990 of NW_027279460.1, forward strand.
TATTGCCTTATATCTTTTGTTCTGCCATTGTACTGTACATTGCTGCTGTGACACCCAAATTTCCCCTAGGAGATCAATAAAGTGCAATCTTAATCTTAATCTCTTAAATACATATATATGAATATACCTTGACTGCGTCCTCACTACCGGCACAGGCGCCCCTCTGGATCAGGGCGTTACCGGTATCGATGACTCCGCGGATTCGGTCTGCGTTGGCGTGCAGCTCGGCCTCGAACGCCTGGTGCTTCTGATGCTTACTCTGACAGCACAGAGAGGGAGAGGAGGGCAGATGGAGACGGTATGAGAACCTCTGATCTTACGGTGTGAATGAATCCCTTTCCACTGTGTCAAAATGCATGTGTGAGTGTTTTGAGCTCTCCTCAAATGTAGATGTCACTAAAAGTAAACATGTGGCAGTGTTCTTACAGTGAATGACATTCAGAGTAAAAGCTGAAATCAAAGTGTCTTGTTTTTCCCGCCTTGACTGAGAAAAATTAACCCTTATCCATAGCATATGTCGGTGAAATGAATATGTGAAATGTGAATTAGTAGATAAATTGTGTTTGGAACTATTAATGTAAAAGTGGAATACAAAAGTCAAAAAACAGTGAAATTAAGACACCAATCATGACGGACGTGTCGGACAGCTACAGACACACGGGACAAAGTGACGAACACAAAATGGCGGTGTAGCGGACGGCATCCGCAACAGAACTGGCTTTTCAAGAGAACCTACAGGAGGAGAGGGCCACTTCAAAGCTGCTTCATGGTTCTCACACAGTAAGTTTTTGGCAGTAGATGTTGTCTCTACACATCAGGCACAGAGCCACTTAAGGTGCTATGGTTTGTTTTAGTATTTCTGAACAGACACCAGCGAAGTAGCAGAGGCTTTACAACCTGCTCTCCTCTCCGGTAGAAAAATATTCAGTGGTCTCTAAATTTCACTTCAAGGTCCAATTTGATTTTGTTTTGTTAAATATGAAAGCCGAAGTTGTGGCATTGTTACAAAGAGGAAATCAAACATCTGAAGCAAGTTTAAAGATGACCCAGCCTCGAGAAAATAAAAACACAAACAAACATGGAAGCCACACCCAACAACTAGTAGCCTATGATGGCAAAACAGACCTACAAAAAAAAAATTTAGCATGGAATTTAACCAAAATTCTAAACAAATTAACAAAATTAAAACCCATGTGAAAAAGAAGCTGGCACTGGACAGTGCCGATGAGGGACAAACTCAAGATGGACAGAATGCTTGTTTCACATCGTGTCTACACACAAAGCAAAGACGTGGACACATGGAGGATAACCTGCTCGGATGTTAGTGAGCTGACACACTACTCAAAACTTACCAGCAGCTTGGACAGCTATAGAAGATAAGACAATAAGAGAAACAGAGAAATTCAGTCTCACTTGAGACACAACACAGGGAGGGCTTTGAGTTAACGAAAGGGTAAGTGGCATTAGAACAAGACAAAACACATTACCAATTTTAATTTTGCTAATGAGACATGACTGACAGTTATTTCTCGGCTCAACCGCTTGCCTAAAAAATCTTTGAAAACAACATGAATGTTTAATTTTCTGAACTGGATGAATTAAGAGGGGATTTAGCAAAGAGACAGGAGCGGTTTTCGCTTCCCACTGACTGAGTCACACTTTCTGCCATTTTGGAAATAAGAATTCTGTGTACTCAAACCTGACTTCTGTGGGTTGAGTCGATGCTGGGAGAAGCCAAATGCGTACCTGGATGTTGGTAGGGTCCTTGTAGGATTCGTCAGTAGCGGTCTGCAGCTTCTCGCTGATCCAAGCCTCGATCTCATCCACGTCCCGGCTGAACTGCTGCAGGGTCTGGGACTCACCCAGCTTCGAACGCTTTTCAATCATCTGGGCCTTCAGCCGGCGCCACCTACGGACCAGGATTTAGTGTTTAGAGGCGAGCTCAAACACAAGCGTAAGTGTTCACACTTCATATACGCGAAAGTGAACGTTCCAAAGTTTTTTACCTGTCCAGGACTTCGTTGCGGCGGTTGAAGATCTCAGGCTTGGCATAATGGTCCGCTCCAATCAGCTGGTCAGCAAAGGACTGCAGAGCGGCGATCTTCTCCTCCTGTACAGCAGTGCAACATTTACTACACATGTAGAGGGCCACTACCAACGTATTACAAAGCCTTTGAATGTCTTGCTGACCTGCACGTTGATGGCCTTGTCAAAGTCCTCATGTTTCTTGATGAGAGCCTCCACGCTGTCCAGGGAGTCGCCCTTGTCGTCACTGGCGAGGAAGGCTTCGCGAGCCGCCATCCAGTTCTCAGCCTGCTCACAGTCCCTGTTGAAGAGCTGCAGAGGGACAAAGACAGCAGTCAGTACCTGCAAAACACCTGCTGCTGACCTGTCATCTCATGGCTGCCGAATGCCATCACGCAATCACCTGGAGCTCCAGGCACTGGTCCAACATCATGCGGCGCTGCACCCAGGCCTTCTCCAGGTCGGCGCGCTCGCGATCTAAAGCCTCCAGTTTCTGCTGGATCTCTGGGCTGGCGTAGTGGCCTCGCGCCAGCAGCTGCTGGCCGAACTGCTCGAAAGCCTGGAAGGTACCGGCACGGGCGTCGATCTCTGTACGGTGCTCCTGAAGGGACAGAAAAGCAAAAGAAGGAAGAATGGAGAGAGTTAGATGTACGGGCACATGTGCAATTTTGTTCAGAAACTCTGCTGTTTGATAATTGGAGGACAGAAGGGGGGGGAATTCAGCACCTGGTGTCTTTCCAGAAGGGCCTCGGCTCCAGTCACATCCTTGGCCAGCTCCTCTGAAGACACCAGTCCTCGGATGCCATTGATCCAGGACATCAGATCTCTGTGGAGTGATGGAGAATTAAGATAATACCAAGCACTTTAATTACGTACTAGCCATCTTGCACTATCCCTTTGCCATTTTCATTCCTACATTTTTCACGTACACTGGCTTAATTGCATCTCCTAGACTCCCATGATGTGCTTTTCCCAACAGCAAGTACATCATTCCCAATCTAGTCCTTCACCTGAACAACACATCTGACCAAATACATCTGCTGTTCTCTCCTCACCTGAAGTCTGAGAGGAAGCGCTGCAGGTCGTGGGAGTTGCCGAGCTTGTCTTTGCGCTGGTCAGCGCGTCCCACCAGGCTGCTCCAGGCGGTGTTCAGCTCAGTGCATTTCTCCTGGATGTCATCCACCGCCTCTGGGTGGGACTGGATCAGACGCTCTGCCGTCTCCCCGAGGGAGTTCACCTGGGTGAGGGGACCGGGAAAATTTAGCATCAAGATCGACAGAGAAGAAGGATCAGCTAGAATGAAAACTGGCCACATCAGCTACAAACTGATCTAAAGCAGAGAGGGTCTAGGAAGTCAATCTGACCTTATCGCCCAGGGCGGCCAGGTCTCTCTCAAAGCCCTCGTGTTTGCGCTGCAGAGCCTGAACGCTGGCCAAGTCGTGGCCGTAGTTGTCAGTGTTGAGGGCCTGGTTCTTCTCCTCGATCCACTCTTTAGTCTCATCAGCATCCCTGAGGAGGCAGGACAACTTTGCTCGTATGTTGTGCAGGGAGTCAAATGTGTCAGTAATCCAACGTGTGTTGGCGTTCTTGTGCACTAGTATCAGATAAGTAGGACTGAGGCTTTTGCTCCATTCTTTGTTTTTCCCCTGAATCACTGGAAAATACCACATTATGCAAAATGAATGTGTTTCACTTATGCAACCTTCTGTGCAAGTTTTTACATTTTCGACTAGCGGTCAGTATGAGGCTGCTATTTTTAAATCAAAAATAAAGGGTAAAGAATGTGCTTCTCTCATTTAATTACAGGCTGTATAAGTACAGAAATATCTGTAATTCAACCATCAATATTCAAGTTAATGTCACACCTTGTGATATAAACATGTGTCTCTTGTTAAGACTCTCAATGACATCCCTGGCTAAATAAAGCTTAATAAATATTAAGTGTATCACTATGTTCCTACCTGTGGAATCGCTGCACCTCATGGGCGCTGCCCAGCATGTTGCTCCTCTCCTCAGCCAGCTGCTGCAGGGACCGCCAGCGATTGTTCAGCTCCTAAAATTACAATAATCAACCCATCAGATCTTTCTACGCAGAGGTAATTCAGCCCTTCTGCAGCTTGTGCCTTGTCCTCTGGTGTTGGTGTTAAAAGTTTCAATGATTTTGCAGTGTGTGAAATAATCAAACCCTCATTCAAAGGGTCTAACAGCATGATGAAGTCATGTGCTCAAGATCATATGGTGTGCAAAATAATTACCATTCTACCAAATCAGCGTAAGAAAAAAAATCTTTATGTGGAATTCAGGTTAATAAATGCAAAAATTCAGGTGATAAATGCAAAATTAGAAATACTACTCAAATTTTAACATGTAAATACAATTAAATATGTGCTTGAAGTGTGTTTAATTGCGTAGTGTGTGCTCTGTCTGTTTGAAGGACACAGACAGTGATGGACAATGGCGGCTAATCGAAACAAAGATGGATGACAAGGGTGAGTCACACAGGACTGGATGTATGGTGAGAACATTCGACAGCATGATGAGAGAAAAATGACAGAAAAAATGTAGGGTCTAAAAAAAAAAAAGAAAAAAAAAAAAAGAAGGATGCTTGAGGCATAATTCATGTACTATGCCAGCAATCCTCCTACTAAAATAGAGAAAAAAAGAGACGATAACAGGACAGAACAAAATGGATGGAACGGATATAATTGCAGACCGTGAACACAAACGTGAGTCGGGTAGGACAGACCACGTGAGACCGAAATCAAACCATAACAAGCGGGTTAGTTCTGATCACGATGCAGGACACAGATGCGAGACGGGAGGGGAGGGGGGGGGGATTCAAAATGAGGTTCGAGCGGTCTCATTCATCTTACCTTGATAGTATTAAAGTTAGCCGTTGTTTGAACAGCCAAGCGTACATTCTATAGTCAAGGGTGAAAAAAACCCACATGGCAGAAAGAGGGAAAGGAGGAGGAGGAGGACAAAAACAGAAAAAAACACCACACCAGTCAAGAGAGTCATGGAAAACTCCTGGGGCTTTGTCTTGGGTTTTCTCCCCAAGACCGCCCGAGTCGTTACACCGGTCAAGACACAGTAAGCACCGCAACCATGGCTACAGAGGAGCCGGCCAACCAGCCTCCACACACAGAGTTATGAACGATTAGGACATCTTGAGACTTGTTCCAAAATGTGAGGGAGTTGAACACTAGGACAATGAAGCGCTATGAGTTCCCTTTGATTCATTGTCTCGTCAATGTCTAATCATCTTACATGAAGAGATGTAACATTAAAGCCCCATCATGCCAGTAAAATGTATTAAATGGGCATGATTGCAGTATCAAACGTCAACCCAATGCTGCACAATCATGCACAGGTAGTATCAAATCAAGATTGACAGGTTGTCAAGTCGATTTTGTCTAACAGACTACAACAACAGAATGCTTCACATATATTTTCTGCAGACAGGTTAAACAGGTCAGCGTTAGATGAGGCTTACCTTCCATGGAGATGCATTCTTAGAATCGGCTTCATCCTGTGCGAGAAACAAGCGTGGTGACAGTGCATTAGACGTCTCGTTTTCATCACATTCAAAATATTTCTTAAATGGCAAATACAATGTGTGGCAATTAGAAGCATGCTGATAACCTTGCCAGGAGCTGCGCCAAGCAGTTCTTGTTGCTGCAAGTACAAAAGCAAGAATTTTTAATTATATACAGTGAGTCTATTGGCTGGCTTACAAGGGAAAAAGTGAACAAACCTCAACCCATCTCATTCACTAAACAATTAACAATTTATTGTAACCACAACAATTAAGTTCTTAAGTTTGTCATTTAGTGGATTATTTATTTTGTATATTCCTTTTAAAAAAGCAGAGATTTGTATATTTCTATTTCTAACTTGTTAAAGTCTCCTCCGTCTCACTGGATATATACAGTCAAATATTCTTGAACAACTTGTTATATTTGATAAATGATGTTAGAATGTTTTGTATATTGTAAACCAGGTGGAAACCACACAGTGAGGTAATTGATTAATTTAATTTGGTTAATCTCTGTAGGAGGAGCTCCAACCTTTAAAAACTGGAGATGTTTTGAAGAGGTGTTTTCCCCCTTTTTTCCCTACAATTTTGGCCATTTTATTTTTCCGGAACTGCAAAATTGCTGCACATGGACTCACTGCTGTAAAATAAACACCCAGTGACTACTGAATCTGCTTAAGACTCAACTTGTTCCATCTCTGATTCATACAGTTTTTATAGAAATTATTAGGAGTATCAGATACAGCAGCTGATTCACTTGAGGTGGACTTTACCTGGGCCTGAACCATGGGGGCCTCCTCAGCCATGAGGCCTTCTGACTCCAGCTCGGACGCCACCTTGTTGATGTCCCTCAGACGAGACTCGTTGGCCTTCAGGTCCTGGTGGGTGCAGAGGAAGAACATCATACAGTTTCTATGAGATACTACTTTGAAAAAATGACACATCCAGTCAAACTCAACAATGCAAAAGAGTAGACACAGTACAGTGTCAGACCTAAAATAAAGTGTTTTTGGTGTGTTTTTAGTGTTTTTTGTTGGACAGAAGCACAGACCAAACTGAGCTACATTCTCTCCAACTAGTTCCGATTTTCCTGGAATAACTTGCGGACATCTCAGACCCATCTAGATGTTGATAATGTAAATCTAAAACAGAAGTGGCATTTTACCTTCTGGAAGTCGTCGAACTTCTTCTGCAGAACCTCGACCTGCTCCAGGTCAGAGCCCATCTCTTCGTTGGTGAGGGCGCCCTCCTTCTCGTTGATCCACTGCTGAAGCTCGTTGGCCTCGCGGAACAACATGAACTTCTTGCAGCTCTTCTCCAGCATGTCTTTGCGTTTCTCACCGAGCTCCAGCAGAGTGCCGTACCTTGTAAAGGAGACAGAGGGCCTCTTTAATATTAACATGTGAGATGATTACACTGACCAGCAGCGCTGTGTGTTGGGAGAGCTTATGCACAGCACATATGTCATGAAATGGACACCCCTCTAGTGTCATCAGTTTGAGCTTTATGAATTGGAAATGTAAAGAAATTAATAATAATATCCAATGAGAATTATGTTAAATGATTTGAATGGATGCCAAGAACCAGCCAATGCCAAGAAGTTGCCATCACAGAATCTACTTAAATCACTTAATGTGTATTTCATAGGGTATTATCCTTCTTATACCATGGCCTATTTCCACAGATTAAAAATGACGGTTCATTTATTTTTCAGAGAATCTGGAATAATTAATGAGTGAATGAATGAATGAATGAATGAATAAATGAATTTTTTGCCAACAGTAGCTCAATTTCTCTGCTGATTCTGAAAGGCACATAATCACTCCTGTCCCATTGAGATTCTTTTGCAACAGAAACACTACTTCACTACCTCAGCTAACAGGAAAAACCTGAGTAGCAACATGGCAGTGGAGAGTTTTCTAGGTCCAAAACCGCTGTGAGCCAGCTAGCAAACATTATTGTAGCGAGCCTTATTGTCACGTACATTAGCAGTTTTTGGCAATCAGTGAATCTGGTCTAAAGGTGTGTTTAATGTAGCTAGCCAACCCTTTCAATGCCCCCGAAACAAGAAATGTTTTCCAAGACAGATCCTAGGTTATGCCTACTGCCATTATTGCATGTTCAACTTGAAAGACAAGATGCATGATTGCTCATGTAATGTGGAGAGGAGTAACTGTGTATCAAGTTCAGAGACATTTTTTTTCATTTTTATCGTTGTTACTGATTCCACTGCTTTGTCGCCATCATGTGGAGTTTTACAGTAGAGGCAGGCAAAGATCAAATATTGTCATTAACAGATGAATAGTGATAATTATTTAACAAAAAACTAAATATCAGTGTTATCAGCGATAATATGATAAACATTCAATTCAATTAAAATTAATTCACTGTTCCATTAAATTGATTCTAACAGATAAGCAGGATGGACCAGGTGAGTCCAGCTTTAAGCTAGTTTTCACTTGTTTTAATAGTGATGAAACGTTGAGTCAGAGTTGCCTATGCTTACACTGGACTTATTGGACAAATCAAGTATTTTCCCAGGCCATGGTATAACTCAGTGGTTTTCAATCATGCTGAATCAAACTTGCAGACTCTTGGGCCTCCAGGGACCATGATTGAAAACCACTGGTATAACCTTTTAAATGAAAAAATGAATCAAAGCCCAACATTGGAGGATTTGTTTGTGACATGGGATGTCATGGTTGTGTACGACAGCGCATTTTAAGCCTGATGATATACACAAAATTTCACAGACACAGAAACATTCATCGGAGCATAACATCCACGGTCAAGCCTGGGATGAAAAGGAGCGTGGAAAGGCAGATAACTTCTATCCCTCTGCCGAATAGAAGATGAGGGTGATGTGGAGACAAAAGTCACAGAACGTAACAGAGGGGCTTTTGGGGTGGGAAAGGGGCGGGGGGAAAAAAAACATCTTGGCTGATGATGTGGAGCGGTATCACGAGCACAACAACACGCAGAGGGGGGGGCGGGCGCTGGTTCCTACTCACAGCTCTTCCACCTGCTTCATGCGCACAGAGACGCTGCAGGCCTCCTTGGTGACGAGCCTGCGCAGTGGGTTACGCAAGGTTAAGTTGTTAAATAGAGAGAAAAGACAGAAAGAAAGAGGGGAGGGGGTAAGGTCATTAGCGTTCGAAACAGAGCAGAAGATCAGATTAGATGGAAGTAAAGAAGAAGGGTTAAAAAAAAGCGGAAAAAGACTGAAGGGGTTATCGGTCGACTGATACGCCCCCGGGGAGGGAAGTGTACTAGAAGACGAGAAGTTAGTGGAAGCGACTGGCGGGTTTTCTTACTGGTTGTCGATTTGGTCTTGGCGCAGACCGATGCTGCCTTGCTCGTCCAGGAGGTTCTCCCTGGAGGAGGACTGGGTGGGGTCCAGCTTCTTCACGTAGGCGGCGGGGACGAAGCCCTGGCGATCGTTGACCTCCACCTTCCACCAGTCCTGCAGCAGGGAGGAGGAGGAATCATATGAAATCGAGTTCCGGGTGCGTTGGGATAGTCAACCCTCCAGGCCGATCCTAGAATAAGGTGAGTGGTTTTAGCTCTGTACCTTGTTGGTGCTGTTGAGCAGGGTGAGGATGTCGCCCTTCTTCATGGTGACTTCGCGGGGGCTCTTCTCCTGGTAGTCGTACAAGGCCAAGACCAGTTCCTTTCCGGTCTCGTCATCGGTGGGAGCCACTTGTTGCTGTTGGGTTAGACAAACAATTTGTGTCACGGACTGAACTTCACTCTAAGCGTACAGGAATGAAAACTTCCAACAATCCCTCCCCTGTCCCTCCAGAGCTAAAGGGTGAAGTAGGGTTTTGGTTTTACCCTGCAGGACTGGGCCTGTTCCTTCAGGGACTGGATGCTGCTGCCATAGGCGCTCAGGTCAGACATGAGGGCCTCGTGCTTCTTCAGCAGAGCCTGTGGAAGAGAAGGAGTTGAATACCTCTGTATTTGTCACGCAATAAGGGATTTAAACAAAGGATTAAAGGGAGAAATTTGAACGTGAAGCATGGCCAAAGAGTCCCACTTCCATTCCCCTCATGTACCTCGGCAGAGTCCTCGTCTTTGCCGTAGTCCGGGCTCCCCACGATGGGCTCCTTCTCCCTCATCCAGGACTCGGCTTCGTTAGCGTCAGCGAAGTACTGCTGGGCCTGCAGAGAGTCCTCCAGGTCCTGTCTCCTCTGGGAGGCCTTGGCCTTCAGGGTGTCCCAGCGTCCGTTGAGCTCGCCCAGCTTGGCCTTCACGTCCTCCCCGGCAAAGTGGCCTGGGAACCGCAAATGAATGTGTGGCGCTTAGTGTGTGGAGACACTATTTTGCTTGTTTTTAAGGTCAACAGATAATTCCCACCTCTTATTTCATTTACTGACAGCATCTCATGTAAGATTTCAGATCAATCATATGAGATAATCGTGAATGAAATGATTTGGGATTTCAGGCCAGACAGTGCTTAGTATTTAAGGGATTACCTTCATCAACCATGGCCTCTCCTTTCTGGGTGACAGCCTTAATGCGAGGCTCATGACCGGAGATCTCAGCCTGCAGGGCCTGGTGCTTCTTCAGGAGGTTCTGGACACCAATCAGGTCTTTGCCTGAGGAAGAGACCAAGATTAACACTTTCAGAGCTTCATCAAAAGTCATCTTTGCTTTCTGACTGACAGGTCAGTTGAAATTTAAGCCAAGCATACTCAGCATAATCACTATACACTGCAGGACACGCTCTTCCATTTTTAAGCATTGTATAATATAGCGGCCCGGACACTGATTAAGCCGAGTTCTACCTCTGTTAGTAGAGGCAGCGATGGGCTCTTTCTCGCGGATCCAGGTCTCCTCGTCCTCCACGTCTCTGAAGAGCTGCTGGAGCCGAAGGGAGTCGGACAGCTTCTGCTTGCGGGCGGCCATGGGATCGCGCAGAGCCTCGTAACGCACCACCAGAGCCTCCTGTTTCTTGCGGATGTTGTCGGCATCGAAATGTCCGGCCTCCTGGAACTGGCGTGCCTGGATTGTTATGCCGTCAATTCGGTCCTGAGGGGAAAGTTTCACAGAAGAAGAAGATTATGAATTTGCTATTCCACTGTTGTGTGGAGGAAAACAATTAGGTGGGTGTCTGTGGGTAAGCTAGGTACCTGGTGAGCGGCCACGTCAGCCTCCAGCAGGGCGTGTTTCTTCTGCAGGTTCTGGACACTGGTCAGGTCTTTGCCATAGTCGTCCGAAGCCAAGTGGCCCTCCACCTCGTACAGCCACAGCTCGATGTCCTCCACGTTCCTGTTGAACTGCTGCTGCTGGTTGGCCTCACGGAGCTTGATGCCTGGGGGACAGATTTGGAAAACATGTTCACAATCAAAGGGTTTCTGTCTTTCAGTCTAAGCCTACACCATCACAGCCAAAACTGTGAATATAATGTAGAGGGGCCTATTGTTATTTACATCAACAATTTTTTTTTTCTTTTTTTAATCCAATACTATCCATTTGCTTGAAGTGTACTTCTTCTCTTTCCAACTAGCCAATACTATCACGTAAATTCCGTGTTTTCATTCTCTTTATTTTCAACCCCAACCTTTATTCTAATCTGACACACTTTTGCTTCCATACTTGATTTGATTTGATTTGACAAACTATCTCGCAAATTTGTTTAGTCATCGCACACTTTGCATTTTAAGTAATTTTGATTCATGACAAATTTTAACAGCTTTTTCTGTAAATAAGCCTCTCTACATTGTATGGGACTGCGCCTCATACCACTTCAGTTTCAAAAAGTGGGCACCGCTTGTGCTATGCCGATATATTCATTAATCTTATGAAAAAGATTTCCTGACAGTACCTTTGAGCTCAGTGGCCTCTAGCAGCTTCTTCCACTGGGAGCTGACTTCCTCCATGCGGCCAGCCACCTCATCTGAGGCGTAATGCTTTCCATCCAGCAGCTCCTGGCCGGACTTCTGCAGGGCGTCGATGCGGCTCTGGTTAGCAGACAGTTCCGCTTCGAAGGCTTGGTGCTTCTGCACCTTGCCCTGCAGGTTGGAGGGGTCCTGTGGTAGAGAGAGAGAGGAGGCACAGAGGGTGGGCAATGGGACAGATATAAACAACAAGCACAATGTGAAGATGTTGAAAGACTATCAGTGTTTGTAAATTCTGCCTTTCTAGCTTTCTTCTCGTTTGAATTCTTGTTAAGGCAGGGACCTACCTTGTAGGCCTCATCAGTGGCAGTCTTCATCTTCTCGTTGATCCAGCTCTTGAGCTCATCAGAGTCCCTGAAGAACTGCTGCAGGTGGAAGGAGTCCTCCAGGGCGGCACGGCGAGACTGAGCGCGGTCATGCAGGGCGTTGCGACGGTTGAGCAGCTATAGGGATTCAAAAGAAAACAGAACATATTACATTTTAAGTTTACATTCAAAGAAATGACAAATGATGCTGGCTGCCTTAAGCATCAATGCTCACATACTCAATATTTGGGGTAGTCAAATGTTTGAGGTAGTAAAGTTTATGGAAGTGCAGGGAGTTGACAGTGGTACTTACAGCATCTCTGCGGGTAGCCACGTCTTCTTTGGCATAGTGGTTGTTCTGGATTAGTTTGGTAGCGAACTCATCCAGGGCCTAGAGAGATCAAAGGTCGTCGAAACATTAAAGGTTACATTCTATTTCAAGACAGTGCAGTAATCAGGAGGAGGAGGAGAAATGACTGGAATAACTTACAGTGATCTTCTCTTCCTGAGCGCTGAGCGACTTCTCAAAGTCCTCGTGTTTCTTCAGCAAGGCCTCTACACTGTCCAGGGAGTCACCGAGGTCCTCGTTCAGAAGGAAAGCCTATACACACGAACATACAATCAGTCAACATGAAAAACTGGTAAATCACACCTACTAGTCAGTAAGCATCAGGGCAATTTATTCCATGTGGCATATCAGAGCTGTGTACAGTCTGTAAAATGATATGCCATTTCCTTTATTTGTTCAGGTGTATGCAGGACATGTGAAGAGGTGTTAAGTGTGTGTGTTGGTAAGTGAGGTTACCTCTTGTTTGCTCATCCAGTTGTCCACTTGTTCAGTGTCCCTGTAGAAGAGCTGCAAGTCCATGCACTGCTCATACTGCTGCCTGCGAACCTCCCACAGCTCCAGCAGAGACTCCTTCTCCTCTGACAGGATGCCCAGCTACACAACACAACACAACACAACACAACACAGCAGGTTAAAACTGAATCCACTCATGGTGGAGAAAGAAAATCAGCAATATTATAGATAATATATATATAAGTGTTCTGGCAGTCCTACCTTCTCCTTGACCTCCTCAGAGGCATAGTGGCTTGTATTGAGCAAGGCCTGGCCGGCTTCATCAGTGGCTCTGAAGCTGTCCTCGTGGGCATCAATCTCTCCCTGGTCAACACAGGATAAACACACTTACTAAAACATCGCCTGATCAACTTGAAAATGTTTTCTCCAATTTCAACTCCTGTTCATCATCAACACAAATCAACATGTGAGATAAATCTTGCGTTTCATTTTGTATTTGGCTTTTAAAGGCTGATATTCAAGGACGCAGGCTAAAAGCCGAGTGACGGGGGGAAGTGAGCTGTACCTTGTGCTCCTGGTGGCGGTCCAGCAGAGCCTCAGCTCCAGCCACGTCGTTGGCCAGCTCGTCAGCATTGATCAGGGCCTTCATCTCCGTCACCCAGCTGGTCAGGTCCCTAAAGTCGGCGGTGAAACGCTGCAGCCTAGAAGTGGACCGGAAAGACTGTCAGAAGAGGGCAGGAGCAAGCGGCTACTGGTAATACATGTGAACATATATGACTGAAAGGCACCGTTCAACCATATTTAAGACCTTTTAAGGCCTTGAATTTAGACAACTGGATTTACAATATTTTATATTACTTTTGAAGGAGTTGGAGACACCCTGAAGGCTACCTTAAATTTTATAAACTGTCACAAATTACACTAGTTACATTGTAGTAATGTGTGTATGCCGATCTGAGCACTGATTGAACTTATTATTCTGTATATACAACAAACAGGCCACAGGATAAACTGGATTTGCAACCACAGGATCATAATAGTGAGTGCAAAACAACTGCACATAAATATTTTGTTCAAGGATTTTTAGCCACACAATCACAAGATGGGGCATAAATTTACTGTATTGCAGCATGAATTTTTGCGCACTGATCTTGTGCTTTCAAGCCTTTATTCAAATAAAGGCTTGAAAGTTGGCAGCCATACAGATCGCGTGCCTCGCCCCCACCCGCCTCATAGCATGATGATGACTACTTTCTGAATTGCACATCTGATTTATGGTCCAAGCGACACTGAAAACACCCAGCGGACGGTGTATTTACAGCTCATCATCAAGCAGTGTTGTCTGGTGGCGTACCGGTAGGAGTCGTTCAGGCGGGTGTGGCGCTCAGCGGCCAGAGTGCGGATCTGCTCCCAGTTGGTGATGAGCTCGTCCTTCTTCAGGTGGATCTGGGAGGCGTTCTGGGGATGTGTCTGCTGCAGGCGCTCCGCGTCGCCGCCGAGGGTGTTCACCTGATTGGAGGAGGAGGAAGAAGAGAGAGGGGGAGAGACAAAAGGAAGTCAGCATCTTTTAACTTGATGATTGTTTTGTACTGTACATGCTTGGTAACTGTAAAGCATCAGGTGTCCTGCCTTGTCTTCCAGAGCAGCCAGGTCTCTCTCCAGGCCCTCGTGTTTGCGCAGCAGGGCCTGTACGCTGGCCAGGTCACGGCCAAAGTCGTCAGAGGCCATCAGCTGCTCCTTCTCCTTGATCCAGCTGATGGTCTCATCCACGTCCCTGTTGTTGGAATCAAACGCAATTACTTATAGGCCCCTCAAGTACATCACTCAACCCATTTCCATGTACACAGGCTGTCCACATGCCAGTTACCTGTTGAAGCGCTGCACCTCAGCAGCTCCAAACAGCTTGCCCTGTCTCTGCTGGGCCAGGCCCTTGAGGCGCTGCCAGGCGGTGTTGACCTCGTCCTGCTTGCGGACTATCAGCTCGAGCTCGGGGTGGGCTTCCTGGGTCAGTTTGGCGGCGAGCTGATTGACCTCGTTGACTCGCTCCTCGTGGGCCGCCAGGTCGGTCTGGAACTCCTCGAACTTCTTCTGGAGTAGCTCCACGTGCTCCAGGTCCTGACCCAGTTCCTCTGAGGTGGCCATGGCCTCCTAAATATGGAGGTGGAGGAACGCCAATGTTGAGGCCAATCCCAAAGGCTTTGGGTCACAAGTACTTTCATGCAAATATTTATGCAATGCTACCTTTTAAGATTAGTAATACGCTGAACTTAAATTTCACTTGCAATTGGTCATTTAAAGGGGTACCATGACATTTTAGGTTTTAGTCTTTACTAGCCACTTGTCAATGGCGGGCATAAGTTTCTTTTTTTTTTTAAACATCTCTTTATTGAATTTTCAAAAGGTTCTGGTATACATAATACAAGATCATCATATAATACACAAAATATAAAACTGCCCTCCCCTTTCCAAACCCCCTGATCTCTCCTACTCATCCTCCCAATCCACCCCACCACCCAGTCCTACCCCCAGTCCCATCCCAGTGGGCTACAACTGTCCACTACTGACTAAAAAAAATAATAATAACAATGGCAATAATAAAGGGAATTGCGGGCATAAGTTTCTATCAGTATTAATTGAAATCATTAGCATTATTTGCATGCCTCATTCAAACTAATGGCAACCACTAGCCACTGGCCAGCTTGTTACTGCAGCTCTCAGTGCCATTTAGTTTCAATGTGGAAAGCTAACTGCTAGCAAAAATATCCATTTATCCCTCTGAAATATAGTTAAATCTTAATTTGTTCATTCTAATAGTAGCGACTTATTTTATCTAAACTTTACACACAATTTACTGATTTTTGTTTGCTTGTGGTATATCCTGCCAATGTGGTTCTGACCTTGTCACTGATCCAGTCAAGGGCATCTTCACACTCGCGCAGGTACTGCACCAGTTTCTGGGCCTGCAGCA
Source organism: Centroberyx affinis (assembly GCF_046629955.1). Lineage (NCBI taxonomy): Eukaryota > Metazoa > Chordata > Actinopteri > Beryciformes > Berycidae > Centroberyx > Centroberyx affinis. The sequence continues at coordinate 388,528 of NW_027279460.1, forward strand.
GACGCATGCCCTTCTCCTTGGTCCTCTGCAGGAGGAGGTCCCACAGGCGATGCAGCTCCTCCAGACGAGTCTGCTCCACAAAAGGAGGGAAAGATAAGGTTGGGGGGGGGGGGGCAGGGAGTTGAGCAAACATGAGTAAGAAAAAGTAAGAGGAAAGAGGAGAGGAAGGGCAAAGGAATAAAGCAATATTTTCTCTCTTCAACACATTGCATGCGATAAAAAAATCTCTTTTCAGTCAACTTCCTTACAACGAAACTGTAAGAAAGGAACAGCTAATTGAGAAGAGCTATATCTGAAAGGCTTTCCACAGCACTCAAGAGTCAAGATTTGTCCACAGCAGCCAAGCACCTACTTGAAGATACTCAGCCGAATTGACACTTTTAACTATGGGTCTCTGTTGTGTCCGGTAAGGCGTGTAGGACTGAATCAGACGGAAGGGGGTTAACCGGGGGCAGCATATTCAGATAAACCCAGGTAAGCTCTGTGTGTGTGTGTGTGTGTGTGTGTGTGTGTGTGTGTGAGTTCCTATTTGCCTGTGAGATATTGTAGGCTTCTAAATGATGAAATCTAATTATGAATTCTGTGTTGTGTCTTGCCCTTGGTCCCTTTCAGCCATGACGCTGGGTGGCCATTTAACCCATCAGTAGTAGTTATACAGTAAAGGGATTGTTTGAATGCTTTGCAAACCATCCCACGATGGGTGTTCAGGATGTTATTGTACACCGATTGTACAAAATACAGTGACCGTGTCTGCATCAGTGTGGGAGTCTTACTCGGATGGTCTCGGAGGCAAAGTGGCCCTCGCTGATCATGAGGTTTCCGGTATCGTCCAGTTTGATGATGGCCCCAGCATTGGCCTGAACTTCAGCTTCAAAGGCCTGATGTTTCTGTAGCTTGCCCTGTGGGAAGGAAAGGCAGAAGGGAGGCCTTACAAATCATAAAATGTCTGCTGTAGCCGGTATATATGACTAGTCAAGTGTCACACAGGGTTAAACTTTGCACTAAGGCAGATTTACACCGTGAACTATGAAAACATGGAGCCGAGGCGGTCAAACCTGCAGATTTGAGGGGTCCTTGTAGTTCTCGTCGGAGGCGATCTGCAGCTTCTCCTGGATCCACTTCTCCAGCTCTTCGGCATCGCGACGGAAGAACTGAAACCGGTACGAGTCCTCCAGCTTCTGCCGCCGCACCAGCGACAGGTCCTTGAAGCGCCGATAGCGGTCCAGCACCTGCTGCCGGCGCTCCTGGATGTCGTCGGCTGTCTCCAGCACTTTAACCCCAGTGGTGTCCATTTTCTGGGGAGCAAACGAGAGAAAAGCTTCATCAAAACCTTTGGAATGGCAGCTTTGTGCATAACAGCACCTGAAATGAATCTAAAAAACACACGTTTACTTGGACGACTTAATGTCAAGCTGCCCAAATATTGACAATTTTATGAGAATAAACTAAATAAAAGGAAAATTCAGACAAGCCATCTTGTCTAGAGACTATATCAGATGGCTCCTGCTGTATGTGTTTGAATAGGCTTGTCTAATGAATGCATTTCTTTCACTAAGTCCCAATAGAGATTGCTATGGCAACGTAGGCATCGCTCACAGAGGTTATATTCAGCAATCTTCCCATCTTCTTATTTACAACTATGAAGCGCAATTGTTCTCAGATACCAGACTATTCACAGATACTATCCAACGGCAGATGAGCTCACATATGCTACTCTTCAAACTCTTGACATTTCTATTTTCCCTGATAAGATCACTTCCAATTTTACCAGGCCTTCTTCACACCTCAAAGCACAGCAATGTTGGAGTCAAAAGAAAGGAAGGAAGAAAGGAGAGAAAGTTTTAGGGGGATTATGTACAGACTAGAGCACATGTGGCTCCAGAGCCAGGCCCCTTAACTACTACACCAGCTCCTAGCACAGAAACTGGGCATGGAACTATGAGGCAGGATATAAAAGGGACAAGGCTGGTTGTCCAAACAACAATCCCCCATCCTGCCTCAAGCCGAGTGGCCATGGGGCTAGCAGCTGAAACACTAAAATGCCAAACGGGGTGGGGGCGGAAATTCCACATGCATCTGAACAGTCACCAGGCTTCACACAACAATGGGATCGCTGCAGTCAGCTTCTCTGTCCGCCATGCCTCTTATCCCATGACCACCGTAGCCCCAAACTGTGGGAATGGCCAGCTAGCAACCCCGTTGAAGCGGTACTAAACATGACTTCGTACTGGCATCCAGATTGGCTTAGCTTCTGGGAACCGGGCAATGAACAAAGCATGGGCAGCACAGTCTGAATAGCAGCTAGTAAAGACAGAAGAAATGACACAACAGCATGGCAGAGGAGAAGAGCCCCAAACAGTAAGTCAAGTCACTGGAAGGCATTATGATTTACTGATCAATATCTCCACACACTGCCATTCATGTTAGGGGGGGGAGAACCACTAATCTTGGCCAAGCAGTTGTCATGATGTGTGAATAAATATCAACTGAAACTGAAATTCAAATCAATGCAAATAATTAAAAGATATAGTGACTTTTACCATATGGTTGTTAGGTGGCTTGCACCAATGAGGAATTTAGAGCACATGATCACCATATTACACACTGTAAACAAGAATTTGTTTCCCCTACGTTTGCCAGACTGTGCACATCAGCAGAGACAGACAGAAAGAGAGAGATTGATCTGCCTGACCCAGCCAAGGTCAGCCAAACCCCAGACTAAACAGCACAGTCAGCCTGTCAGCCTAACAGTTAATGCCCAAAAGGAGTGCGGGATGGGAGGTGGTGGGGGGGGGCTGTCAGATGAACGTGGCTTTTTGTTGCCGTGACAGACAGTGAGACAAAGAGGGATGGATGGATGTGAGACAGTAGAATGGTCCATCTCTAGGCTTAATGGGAGGATTAGTGGAGTCAGCAGTGCAGCGGCGGCGTCCCATTCAGCACAGCCAGAGGAGGGAGATGCTTTGGTCCCCAGAGGCACCATTAGCTTTTTCCAGACAAGCAGGCCACACCCTTTTACACCAGTATGCTATCCAATGGGATAGGAGGTTTAGTGCGACCCCAAAAAACGGAGTCCAACGTGTATCAGTTGAAATCTCAAAGCAGATCCAGAAAAAAAACATTATAGTAGTATTGCTGTGTATAAGCTGATTACCGGCATCAGCACACCGCCTGACAAAAGTGATAGGCCAGAACGAAAGCTAGCATCCCCCTCCCCCAACCTATTCCCCAACTCTTGCCCCAGATCACCGAGGGCTTACATCATCTCAGGGATTTAAGCGACCTCAGCCCCGTTCTGGACAGTAATGTCAGCCTAAGTGGGACAGACTGACTGACACTTCCTCTGACCAATACAAGGCCTGACATTAAAACCAACTGTAACGACACAACAGCTATTTTTCTATCGGCAACCCCGATTACAAACTTTCAGAGGACACCAAGAACGATGATAGTCTTCAGCAGCTGTATATATTTTCTCATTTTTTTTATAATGAGTGACATTAGCTGTAAAATTGCATTTACTTAAAAGCAATCAAATATCAAATCCCAAGTCCATTAAACTTCTCCCTCTCTGTTACAGTAGAATTATGATAAATCTCACATCTTGCCCTTTGAAAAGACAAAAAGTACCAGTTGGGCTGCAATTAAACAGTAGATGTGTGCTGTTGAGTTACTGCAGTGACACAGCACATTTTACAACCACGTGAGATTCTATCAACTCACTGTTAAAACAGCAGTGTCTTTAAGGTGGAATAGTTTTACCCTATAAGCTCAAATGTAAAAAGGGAAGCAATTAGAATGGACTGTATTCATTGACTTGAATATATCTAAAAAAGAAAAGTCCTAATTTGCCTCATAGTAGATAGAGTGCGTAGGCCCATTTGACGCGCCTAAATACAGTACATCTGCAACTGCTGATAGCACTTCTTCCCAATTTGCATCAGAAGATAACAACTCTCTCTTCATCTTACTGCTGCCTCCGTCGGGGGTTTTTTTTCTACTCTCTCCAACAAGCACCCACACATACTGATATTAGCCAGCAGTACCGGAAGCTTCCGATCCAAGGATTGCTGTGTTCGTGTAACCCTTGCTCCCTTTCTTCCAGGCTCATTCAGTTCTAATGTTGGGAGGGAATTTTGAATAGATGCCAGCTGCCAATGATTCTGAAAGTCACCGGTCTTTCAAAGTCCGGCTTTTACAGCCAGAGAAACGGCAAATTACAAATTCTCGACAGGACACTGCGGATGCCCTTCTCTGTATGTGAATGAGCGAAAACTAAATTATCTGTAAACTATTGGTTATTTCGAATTTTGTGATTGGCCAACAGCAGAAACTGTCTGGTATGTTACTAGGTCTTCTAAAATTTTTACTCTGGCCCTCATTCACGCATGACATCAAAGTGAAAAAGTTCAACGACTCCTGATTGCTTTACAATTTCTTTTGGAAGAATAAATGTCATAAAATGTTACAAAATGGCAACATGCCTGGATCAGTCCACATAAGTATGCAATTGCAAACTAAATGAAAGAAGTACAAAATAGAAACAGGTGCACTTCTTTCAAAAGGCTACTTTGTAGGACTTCAATGATCAGAGTTCGAGTTGAAAGAAAGCAGCACACCAATATAATGATAGAAAAGAACATAACAAACAAAGTATTTTTTTGTTATATTCTTTTCTAAATGAAAGAAGTTTCATACAAAATTCCTCATCAGTGTTATTCTTGTAATGGCGTTTACATTTACCTTACAAATACATTTGTAAGGTAAATGTAAACTGCAGCTTCTGTCCCATGAAGTAAGAACCGACAGAACAGATATTTTGTAAATGTATTTACACTGTTCTGAATGAATGGGAACGTGTTTTTGATAGAATCAGGTAGTGTGTGATCCCTCTTCTTCATGTGTGATGCCCTTCTTTGTCCCCGTTGTCTGACCAGCTTTCTGAACTGCCCTAGCTTAAGAATGCAGAAGAGCGCAACTCGCACAGTGCAACGATTTTTCACGATGAGGTAAGTTCTTTCTGGGTTTTGTAGAGGGATAAGAGTATTCCTTGAGCTGATTTGACAACCAAGGCTGCGCTGTGAATTGGCCATCCATCTTTTCCCACTCTCTGCTCAGAATCAGGCTTTTCTCAGAGAGCCATGCCACAGATAGGGTATTTATAGAGGCTCTGTGTGCCTCTCATGCTGCCTCTAAGTGTTCAGAGAAAACCTGCTCTGCCAAGAGATAAAACACACAAGTGTGTGGGCGGACGTATGGAGGACAATGGGTATTGATGCAGTCCATTAAAGTCATTGCCCACACACTACGCAAATGACCTGGATAATTCATTTGAGAGCTTCTACCTAGGTCTGTGATGGCTTACTGGTATCAACAAATCGATGTTCGTGCTACAGCTATAGCTAGACAACTAAATGCTATCCTGGTCCAGAACACTCTCTAAGGTTTATGAGTTTGGCTACTTTGACTAGGGACATTTTGAGGAGGTTGGAGTAGATACATCTGGACGAAAGGATAGATCATCTGACTCCTTGATAGACCTATCTGTTGAGGATGTCAGTTTCTACAACCAGGCTAACAGGACAGAAGTTAGACTATAACTTCAAAATGAAGTGCATTACCCAAGGTGGGAATCGGGAGGTTAAATTCCAAGTTAAGACTGAACTGTAGTCTGAAAGTCACTCCTGCTGATTGCAGAGGGCTAAACCTCACATCAGTCTTATAAATGATGAATGCAACCATCCAATAAATGGAAGCTAGTTAGCTAAGTAAGTAAACCAATCTTGGGTGTAGTTGTAACGATGAAGCGAGGCTACACCCGGACATCAGGCTCTTTCCCGGGGAGCTCTGCATCTTTCCAGTAGATGAATATATTGCATCGGCCTATTCTGGACGCCTTGTCAGAGGTCCATAGAGAATTGGATGAAGTAATTCACATACCGACTCCCAGTTACTATGGTGAACCATCTGTTATGGAGAGGGGTCACGGTGACGCCATACTGGGAGGATAGAAGCTAAAGGAATTTACAGGAAATGGGAGAGTCCCACGGGACAAGGCGAGCCTATTCAAGAGCAACAATGCCTCTTTCCCCCTTCCTTGTATTGAACTTTGCACGCCCCGCAGCTTGACTGTCATTACCTTTGGCTTTACAACATGGCCAGAAGCATATTTCATGAGGAAAGACTTCATTTAAGCAGTCACACCCACTGAGGAATTTTCATACAATATATCTAAATTAATGAGAAACTACTACGATACTTGCCCATTAAAAGCACAAGTTTAAATTTGTAGTAATTCGAATTACTCTGCAATCTTGCGTACAAGTTGTGATAATAAGCCCTAGTCGACACCCTGTGTCACATGACCAGTGATGTAAAAAGCTTCACACCAAACTGCAAACATGAGCCCACTGATTGAGCCTATTTTTCAGAACATGCCTGAATTATAGGTTAAGCCAGAAATTTTCAAAGTGTGAGACATAAGGAGACAAAACACTGCTACTGGTATTGCAATGAGTCAGTGAAAAAATGCACTTTTCTTTCTCTCTATACATATATTTCATACTTCAACTTCATTCCATTGTTCAAAGAAACAAAAACAATCACTGTCCTTCAGATAGAGATCAGAAATGATATATAGCCTGTCACACTCTGGTTAGATGAAGTATGATGAAGCATATAATCTAGGCTATGTCTTAATCTCCAGTTGTTTGCCCAAGATTTCAAGGTTTTTGACGTCAGTAGCCTTTAACAAGTGGCAGAGCGCGTGTTCACAGTGAATAACTGACTAAAGGTGTTAAAAACAGTATGAGATACATATTGAAACTGGATTTTTACATGAATGGGGTCTGTCAATGCTCAACGACCTCAATATCAGGTTTACAAAGAAGCACTAATGAGAGCGTGGGACCTGGCAAACTCTGCGATGTCTGAATATTCGCCGGGTCTTGGCCTGGCATCACAGGGCCGAGAGAGGCTCCTCTCAGGCCGGCCAACTAGTCAGTCACTGACTGTCCCAATGAGGCCGATAACGAGCAGGCCTCTAGATGCATGCAAACTAACAAATGGGGGGGGGAGATGCTGTTAACTCCCACGGAACGCCCACCGGCTCACACTTTGAAATGCCTGGGTTAGGCTCATCAGTACCTTCATCCAGTTTATTTCAGGCAAAGTCCAGGTTTCCTTTTCATGCAAAGAATGTCACGCTAACAAAAATGCATGCAGTAAAAATGAGCTCATGTCTATTCTTCCATAATGAGTGTACAAGCATAACGCTATTCACTGGTAAGCCAGGATAGTCCCGGCTCAGTATAAACTAAGACCTCAGCTACAGCCCGTTTTGCAAAAAGAAACAGATAAACGCATGCACAATTCAGACCGCCAGCCACTTACCAAATCCTCATGGAATTCAATTTAACCCAAACAAATTACAGTTTCGACTTGACAGATCTGAATTGAGAGTTTGACAGGATGAAAACAAGACGACAAATATCCCAAAACCAAACCATACACACATCAGCTTGCTCTAGTCGGGGGATCCTCTGGTCTCCTTGTACGTATCTCGGCTGATCAAAAGGCTACGTCTGTGGCAACGTCACATGTCTGCAGCAGCCTGTGTGTCTGTGGTACACTCCATTAGAGGCTGATAGTGATTGAGGAACCAAAGTCTCAAGCTCTCTGCAGCGCCGGCAGACAGACGCATTGCCCCTGCAGTGGCTAGGCTGTACAGAGAGCAAGCCAAGACTTAGCCCAGCCCATGCGTCTCTCTCTCCCTCTCTCCCTCTCTCTCTCTACTTGCTGCCTCCCACCCCTCCCCTCTCGCCATTCCCCCGTCCCGTTATTCAGCAAAACAACATCGCCGCTGTCCTGCTCTCGAACGTTCTCTCCTGCGCAGTGCAAAAGTACAGGTGTATTTGGAAACACACAGAGGCACACAGACATACACACACACAAACAAAAGCACACAGTGGTGAGACAAACACGGTTGTTACCTTGAGTTTGGGTTTAGTAAACGTGGACATGTTGAGTGTCTGTGTTGGCTGGCTACAGGGCATAACATTGAGCAGTAAAGAGAAATTAATAAAAAGCAGTCAGAATGTAAAGAGGAATCATTATGTTTGGAATTCATTAGGGTAAATTTTCAGCTGAGAGGGCCATTTGAGAGAGAAACAACGCTACTCTTTCCCAAGACATTTATGTTTGTCTGGAAAAGCAGTACATGCCAACAACAGAATGACAATGAGTTAGCAGAGGCAGACTGCAGGCCCAACACCAGACCTGAGAGGCTGACAACCCTAGGGACAGGGAGGCCTACTTCCTATTTGGGTCATGGTCACACTGCCCTTACATCAAGATAAAAAAGACACTCCTTAGGGTGTTGGGAACAGGCAGACACAATCACCAGATTGGTTTACAAAAGGAGTAGGTACAACTTGACAGAAGAGGGGACCTTGCAAGTGTAAGTAGGTATAAATTCACTGTAGTGTAGGTCTTGACAAAATAGCAAGGTCAATTTAAATGTCTAAAGTTATAAAGCAATGCATTCCACATTCTAATTTGATGTTATTTTACCACAGAGGTCAATTACAAATGACTGCAGACAGAGCTGACCAAGCACAAATCATTGGACCAAGCCCTTGAATGGCCTTTTAGCTACAGTGCTGTGAAGCTAATGCATTGGACTAAAGGTTGTAATAGGTCTATTTTGCATTAGACAAGGGATAATAGATGTGAATTTCCTCCAGTCATTTCAATACGCAGGTTCGGGTAATACTGTCTCACATCCTGTAGATCATGTCTGCTAAATACTGGACACTAGCAGCATTTATTGGAAAAACAACAAATGCATATTCACTGTCCTTTTTGCAGTGTCCCTACAAGAGCTGTGGTTGTTCGCCCGGCCAACAGTTTAAAAAACTCCAAACAGACAAAACAGAATCAGTTGAAATATGTGTTGAGAAAGCATCCCGCATCTCGTCCTGGGACACAAAGCACATGAATAATGGAACATGCCAGGACTGGTGTGACTATAATGAGAAATATACTAATGTAGCTACCCTGTCTGTGACAATGAGGTTTCCTCCCCGGCTGCCATACTTAACATTACCATATTTTTTTTGAACAATTTTCTCTTATTTGAACTCTTTCTGTCATCCCATGATGTCATTCCTCCTCTCTTAGCCTAATTCTCATTCATAGTTGGAGTCTTTGCACCGATCATTTAAACTGGTGAGTTTTCCATTCCGTGTGCCGTAGGATCACATTGCAAGTTTTGAGATATGGGATAACAAAATAAGCAGAAAATATTTGTGGATAAATAATGTTCTATCTCCATGATAATTTATGTTACATTTTACATTTTCAGTTTGCATTTCTGACCATTTTATTAAGGGGAGCGTTTTATTAGATGCAAACTATGAACATTACAAACGAGGGGTGTAACGAATCTAACGAGTCAATCAAACAACGATTCAATTTAGATTCTTTCAGCAAAGATTCAATGCATCATAAAATCTCACATTCTGCCCACAATTTGATTAATTTCGATACCTTCTATTGAGCTCTGCAGAATAAAGAGCTCACAAAACACCTTCATGAAATATTAATCGATCCCAACTTTTCAAATTGATGCAGTTGCCTTTCCAACTTCAAAACAATCCAATGCTTTTTTACACCCCTAATACAAACTATAAAGCCCAGGAAATAAACCCAGGAACCCACAGTGAGAATGTAAAAGATATTCAGAATAGAAAATGGCGTTCTGACATAAACAATAAGGCCAGACAAGCCACATGAAGACACAAAGTGCCGTATCAAATTCCCAGCTATGCAACTTGTGTATAATAAAACAACAATATAAAGCATTTTCTACAGTTCCACCGATGCTTTTACTTTTGTTAACCCACGAGACCCAGAATTGGCCACCAGGGCGGCAACAACACCTGCATCACCAACATACTGCAGGACTAAGAGGCTTACTGCAGGGTTGGTAAAGTTAACGTCAGCTTTCTTTTAAATCACAGCCACAGTGCCATAGTCGACAAAAATCATTTTCTACAAATCAGGTCTATTCTTTACTGAGCAATAATAAGGAATATAAAGTATTATTGTGATAAAATTACTTAAACCTTAAATCCTAACATCTTAGGTGCAACTTTTCATAAAACCCCTCTTCTCAGATGCAAAAGCTGGTCCAGGAATATCTGGTTGTGTGAGATGTGTGACAGGCCCTCTGTGGGAAGTTGGAAGGAAGATAGCCTTAGATAAGTTTTCAGTTGTTATTGTCTTAGCTCAGTAATTTCCTTTCCATCAATTTATTTGCATAGCAGCTACGTAACATGTTGTGTCTGCTGTGTTCTGTTCAGCATCCATTGTCAGAGGGAAGACAGAACATAGACAACTATGCCTTTTAAATAGGAATGTTTTAATTTTGGGTTTAGGGCTCGGGCTTCACAGCAGACCTCTAGTTACCATGGACTGCTACCATACATTGATGTATGACGAAATCTTTCTATGATGGTATGTGGCATCCTATAATAAATCACATTGTTGTATAAGCAGTGCTTCTATGCATGTATGTAATATGTTATATATAAGCTATTTTCTCCATAGAATAGATGAGGGCAGCTGATCAACCAGAGATCAGGACAATGGATTAGGACAATTAAAAACATGAAAGGCGATATATAGCCTAGGCCTTCAGGACACACTTGGAGCTAGTGTTTTAGAAAAGATGGGGTATGCTTAGGCAAGGCTTACCAACCTGATCATCTTCAGCACTTGTTTGCATAATACGACTGGGGTAGCACTGCATATCGCATACTTTTACATGCACACTAACACTCTGATCTTCTCTGATTAAAGTCAATACTTGCACTATGGCAAATGTCATGTCAGAGTAAGGTCATCATCGATGTAATCCTAACTCGATTAACACACCTAGACTTCAGCTCAACCTTTCAATATTTGTGACTGTAAAGGGATCCTAGTCGGATTTCATTCAGTTTTTTTTAATATGAGCTTGTGGTAAAAAGGTCAGAGGCAGAGGCGATGTGTTTAATGACAACATGGCAACACTCACGTCATGTGCTACATGATTACATCATGACGTATTCTGCTTTCAGCCAACACTGAGAAAATCACCACTCACACTGATGTGCTCTGTAAGCACATCAATGCAATCTGACAAAATGTTCTGAAATGTTTTGCCTGATATTTGGATGACTGCAGGCTGGATCTCATTGCCTCACATCCTTCTCTCATTAAACTAACCCTTCTATCAATTAAATCCATGTAAATGCAGGTTATTGGGGAAAATTACGTAAACAATTGGGCCATTGCCTTAATGTGATTATTCACAGTAACCAGAGTATAGTGTCCATGTCCTATGTCCTGTCATTTTATTACCATGGTGTGGAAAATTCTATAGCATTACAGCCCTATTGGCCAAATTTCACACAGATCTCCAATGCTAATCCTGAGAGTTGAATGCTATACAGCTTTCTATCTGAACTGGAGGGGCATCTGGAATGTCAGTAATTTGGCACCACCCTGAAAGGCTGTGGTCGGGACAGTCAGTCAGTTGCTGTGATGCAACACAGCGTATCCACATTTTCACAAGTCCAACTATGTAGCAGCCCTCTCTAGCTCTTTGGATATATTATCTTAAGGCAATGATTGTCCACAGTCGTTTTCCTAGAACCACATACATTCAGATGTGCTCTGTTACAATCACCAGGTCTTTACAAGGCCTCAGTAACTCTCGTAAAGAAAAAAGATGCAATGCAATGCCATTCTATTCGACAGAGCCTTCTTACAAACTTCCTATGCATACCAGAACAAAATATCCAACTGCCTGAAGACATAAGTATAAATAATTAACCTTGACGCTGTCAATATGTGAATGAATGTAAGTTAATAGGACTGACAGCTGGGGCCATTTGTTCAGAGGTATTCCAACTGCGCTGGGCGGGTCCCATTCAGCTATGGCCGACAAGATACTGTAATCAGCTATATAGCCCTTTTTATTCATTTGCACATCATCTACAAACGATCGGGGAAGATCTAACGTTAGTTACAAGTATATTGGTGTATCAGATAACAATTGTGCAAAGCTAACGTTAGCTAGCTATATAACTAAGTTAACGAACTAGCAGGCAGGAGCTGACGGCTAACACTAGGTTTATGCTCGCCAATCTATCATGGAGATTTTCACAAAAGAAACAATCAATATGAAACAGTCTGCAAACGCTGAATCAAATATCTCGACATCACAACGCTGAATCAATCATTTGAATGCAACGGAGCTCGAACAGTGTCAAAGCAAGCTAACGTTAATGTCAGCAGGTACAGTAAGATGTTAGCTGACCTAAAGCAAAGAGGCAAAGTGGCGACAATGTGAGATTTTTTTTCTCTACTGTGCTTAATAATATGTTTGCATTTCCCTTGCAGTAGTTTCACGTGAATATCATTCAACAAAAGGAGTGCTTGCAGCTAACGTTAACGTTAGCCAACGAGCTAACCGTTAGCGGACCCATAGGTTAGCAGAGAGGCGACACAAATTTAATTAACAGGACAGGGCTTCTGAGATAGCAAGTTATGCATTATTTTAATGAATTTATTTTAAAATTGACATATCGTTAAAAAAAAATAAAAGCAATTTTCGTACCTCAGTCTATCTTGTATAGAGCTTGCGAAGTGGTGTCGAGGCGGATCGAAGACGAAGGGTGAGACCTCTGCTAGCTAGCTGGGATGGCTGTTTTTTTTTTGTTTTTTTTACGGAATGTGACGTCATTCACTGCAGCTCTCCGGAAAGAACCGACAATTACCGACAAGAACCGACAGTCTCCGAGCTCAACATTGGCCCAAAGGTGATTATAATGAAACACCTTAATTAATCTTTTGTCATCGCAGTTTACACAGCCCTGATTAGTATATTATGGTAGTAGTAGAAGTAGAAATAGAGGAGGAAGAAGAAGAAACTATACTGTCATGGCACCTTTTAAACAAAGACCGGTAAGATAAGAGGAACCAACACATATATTAACAATCAGCTATTATAAAGGGACGGTGTGAATCTGACTCCATGATGCCCCACGCAGCAAAGAAGAAATAACAGACTATGTAATGGCAATATTATAATACAAATGTACAACACTATAAAATAACAACAATGGGCGACCATATCCTCACATCCTAAATTAAAAACCCTTGAAAAGCCCTTGAAAAAAACTTGTTTTTTCCAGTTAAAGTCTAGGCGGGGCAGCGCCCTGGCGCCCCCTACAGGCCAGCCTCCACTGACTGAGCCTGTCAAAAAAGCTTTATCTGTAGATGTAGGACTTCACTTCTGTACAGCAAATAATAAACCATTTGTTACTTTAAAAGTAATCAATAAAATCTTAAATTTGATTCTAAAATCAACTGGAGAGAAGAAAGTTCTGGATAAGTGAGGCAAGAATACAGAATAGTTAATATGAGATCAAATAAAAGCATAAATAACATAAATTATCACAACATAAAACATTCATTCAAATACCAACAACACAAAACAACAATACACACAAAACACAAAATGTCTATTCAGGTGAAACTGTATTAGAAATATACAAAGAAAAAGATTACAACTATAATACATTACACTACTTTCCAGACAGGGAACATATATGACAATATAAAATTACAGGACATTCTCTTTTTAATCTTCAGATGTTCTAAAACCATATATCAAAAGTGTAACATATTTCATATTGTGAAATGTCTTACAAGAAATTTTAAGAAATATTTGCACCTCAGGACTTGTTTATATTTCAGTCTAAAAAGTTCATTTTTATTCTTTTTTTCTTCTTCTCCTTATTTATTCTTTATTTCTATTTGCTGGTGCTCAATTTCCTCACTGGGATCAATAAAGTTTAATCTTATCTTCATACTATGTTTAGCTTACACTGCAGCAACAAGAGTTCAGAGTGAATGGAGCAAGTCTCTGCATTCTAGTAGGTTTTTTAGTTTAATTTATGGGCAAAAATAGACACTTAGGTAGTTTTATTACCATGGACCCTCCTGGACCAGGCTTCAGATGAAGTCATTCCCTGTGAGTAAAAGGAATTGAAGTCAGCAGTTGACCAAATCGTGCCACCTCAGCCTTGGCATACAGTGAGGCTGTACATTAAGAGACTGCATTTTCACAAGATTCAAATGTTAAATTTGGCGTCCTCTCTCATTTTCCCTGACTGTATGGGGGGGCGAGGGAGACCAATGGAGGGCAAGAACAGCTGGAACAGTGTTTCGATACTGCTGCATTATCTATGGCAGAGAATTGGTCAAGTCTAATTAAATTACTGTATAGGGAAGTGGAACACTCACTGGGATGTCTTAATGTCTCCTCCCTGCAAACTCAGTCTATATTGCTGATGTTGGATGAACTGTAGCTGTACCATAAACCAAACATTAAATCACTGCCATATAAAATGTCAGATAGATAGATAGATAGATAGATAGATAGATAATTTATTGTCCTATAAGAGGAAATTTGGTTCCACCCTTTGTACAAAGGCCAATGATCTTGGATGCGTTGTGTGAGATGATGCGGGTGAGCCGGTTCCTATTAGTGACTGTTAACATGGTGAAGAGACAGTCTCTGTGTCTGATCTGCCTCTATAATGAGCAGTGTGTTGTCTGTTCCCCTCCGGCAGCTTCATGTCAGCTGACGACAACAAGTAGGCCTATGCCCGACTGGTTATTACCGCTAAGGGATCATGTGTCTCTGTGCATGAGCGTGAGCTAATACACATTTCTCAATATATTTCTGTACGTATCTTATTCCCATCTGTAAGTCTCATCTCTTAAAATGTGAACAGCTAACGATGCACATCTGCAAATCTAGACACTTCTGTTCATATGTGCCTCCAAAAAAATGATAATGTGAATACTTAACAATGCACATTTGCAAATCTAGACACTTCTGTTCATATGTGCCTCCAAAAACCAATAATGTGAAAAGTTAACAATGCACATTTGCAAATCTAGACACTTCTGTACATATACGCCTCCAAAAAATTATAATGTGAATAGTTAATAATGCATGGTTGCAAATCTAGATACTTCTGTTCATATATGCCTCCAAAAGAAAGATAATGTGAAAAGTTAATAATGCACACATTTGCAAATCTAGATACTTCAGTTCATATATGCCTCCAAAAAAAACGATAATGTGAAAAGTTAATAATGCACATTTGCAAATCTAGACACTTCTGTTCATATATGCCTCCAAAAAATCGATAATGTGAAAAGTTAATAATGCTCATTTGCAAATCTAGACACTTCTGTTCATATATGCCTCCAAAAAAACAATAATGTGAAAAGTTAATAATGCACATTTGCAAATCTAGACACTTCTGTTCATATATGCCTCCAAAAAAACGATAATGTGAAAAGTTAATAATGCTCATTTGCAAATCTAGACACTTCTGTTCATATATGCCTCCAAAAAAACGATAATGTGAAAAGTTAATAATGTACATTTGCAAATCTAGACACTTCTGTACATATATGCCTCCAAAAAAACGATAATGTGAAAAGTTAATAATGCACATTTGCAAATCTAGACACTTCTGTACATATATGCCTCCAAAAAATGATAATGCGAATAGTTAACAATGCACATTTGCACATCTGCTCTGTAAATCTGATACTCTGGATGGCCAATAGTGCACATTTGCACACAATGCATAATTTGTATTCTAATAGATCTGTAAACTGCAAGCATCAGTTAACCTGTAAATCTGCCAATAGTCAGTATAGCAAGTCGAGTTCTAATTCTGTATTAACATGACAAGGAAGCTGCATCCTTGTATTATCTTCAATATGTAGTTTTTATCGTACTACCTGCAATATCTTTGATTTGTTGTATTTTTCATCTCTATGCCATTCTTTTCTGCCGCTATGACCCGATTTCGCCATTGGGATCGTTAAAGTTTCATCTAATCTTGTCCTGATCTGTGCCCTAAAACCATTTAACAGTATGGGTTTACAGCATGAGACAGGCTTCACAGGCTTTATCTGGAAGATTTGACTGAACCAACTCCCTACCTTGGCGGCTGTGTTTTGCATGTTCTTCATGAGCCTGAAGAGCCTGTTTCAAGAGTAGTAGTGGGATCTGTTGTTGAGTCTGTTCACCAATGCGTTCAATGTCAGTTTTCAGTCTATTTTCTGGCCTCATTCAAATTAATGGGAAGTGAAATTCTGAACACTATGAACTCGTCCAGCTGCATCTGATCTTGGTGATTAGTTTATATTCTGGTTTTCATGACTGTCAAGAGCCAAATAACCCCCATGTTAAAACTAAGTGGAGTATTGCTTTAAGTATGAAATGCTGAAATATATTGCATCAAAATTCCTGTGTCCTTGAGATTTCTCTACAGCAATCAGTTGAAGTAATAGTTCACAAATCTGGAGTGTGTGGCAGAGAAAACAAAAAACTGACAACCTGTTTCAGAGAACCAAAGACCTTAGATAGGGGAGACAGTTTCTGCTCCAACAGGACAATGACTCACAGTTCAATCTGGTGTTCCATCAAAGACACAGCTGCAGGGAAATATTTTTCTCGTTTTATTGCAACTTCAAAAGTCATCCACAGTGGATATAAATTACTCAGTTATTCATAAATATGCTCTGTGAAATCATCAAGGAGGAAACAAACTGTTGATTCTTCTAATGTAGAGTATGTCAGATTGTAATTTAACACTGATATAACAAACAGTAAACCAAAAGTCATCGTTTTGACACACACAGCATCTTGTACTAAGGACTGCAACAACCATAGCACCAGTGTTTTCAACTCCATAAGATAAAAAAACAGATACATTTAAGTACATAATGTTTCATGGATGGCTTGGGCACATAGTACAAAACACACAGCAATATTTTTACTATGTAATAATAATATTATGTGATAATTCTGACAAAGAACAACATACTACCTTTTGTCTTGACTAGTGGAGGTTAAAACATAATGCATATTGCATAGGCTTGCATAGGAAATTAGCAATTTCCATTGTTTTTGGCATGTGAAATGCAAACGTAGGAGAAAAATGTGATAACTCCTGCATGCAACCCTAATATATATCGCTATACTCACATGACGTTCACTTCCTCCTGAACCATTTCTCTTAAAACCTCTTTAGAAAAAAAAATCTGAAATATATGAGGGGATATTTAGAATCTTCTGGTTGTCATTTCAGTTTTAATTAATTGTGAATCGCTGTACCATGCTCCTCACCTAATTCATTATTAGTAGTCGCCAATAAAGACTATTTGCTTTTGTGGATTCAAGCATTTGCTGACTAAGTATGTGAAGAGTGACAAATGTTTGAGGTGGACCAGCAGAATCTAGTCTTCCTCTAAACTCAGCCACTCTCAGTTGGGGATACTTAGAGGAGAACTAAATGAGACTTATTTCAGAGAACTTCAGACATAGAAATGTGAGAATAAAAGCGGTCGTTTCTACAAAAGCAGAATTTCACAAGTGAGAAATGCCTCGTCTTAGCTTAGTGATAAACAGACCTCATTTATGTTGATATTGAGGAGCGATACGATACTCTGGGAATATGAATGTATATACGGTATATAGTTTGTGTGTTTTGATTTGTGCAAGTTGTGGTGGACGGGCTGTCAGATGGGCGAGGGGGCGCGCAGGGAGCTGCTGAGGGCCAAGTCTCCGAACACATTGGCGTAGGACGCTTTGAGGAACTGGACGTAGTTCTGCAGGCTGCGGTTGGTGCTGTCCGACTGCTCCAGCCGATCCTTCACGTCCTGCAGCCGGCTCTGGTACCGCCGCTCCACCTGGTCATCGCAAACACACACGTTATGCCACTGTTTATACACAGGTTTGTTAGAAGAAGATGACATACGGAGGCCTTTACCTCCTCTTTGCTGCGCCGCAGCTGGTTGATTTCTGAGGTAGTCCTGCTGAGATGGGTCTCCAGGTCCAGTATCTTGGATTGGGTGGAGCGTTGTTTGGTTGCAGCGCGTTCTCTGGTCTCAGAAACCTGGAGATAAATATGTTGGAACATCATTAATGGGCGCAACTGATATCCTCGTTATTTATTAAAAAAAACATCTTAAACTCCATTTCTATCCCAAATTTGTGTGCCAACCACTCTGATATACTTTGTACCACATGTTACCTTCAACATTTATTTTCCAATACGATATCACTTTATCCTGTTTCTGTTTTTGCATTTGTTTTGCATCATAAGTGATTCATATACATGGACATCACTGACTGCACAGCATAGCCTAGCTTGACATTAAACAACTCATCAACTGAAAAGATGAACATGAACAAATTTCCAAGACATTTCACATTTTGGGTACGTATTCCTTTGCATGGGTTTTTCTCATAAAAAGCTCAATATTTAAATTTAATGACTTTTTCCTTTATCTCTGGGATCTTGTCAATTGAAACTACTGCCAGTCTGCGTGCTGAGATGATCATACGCAACTTGTTTTGTCTAATTTATGAATCTTTCCAACACATCAAACCAAATGCAAAATCCAGTACTTGCGTATGTTTATCATATTCTATCCCCAAAAATGAAGTGATTCAAAGGGAATCATAGCATATTTTTTTTTTAATAATAAAATATTTGGCCATCCAATTTATTTCTGTATAATTTGTTTGATTCATGATTACATTTTCAAAGAGACGACAGTGGCAGGGTTCAATATTTGAGATAAATTATGCATGCAGGTTTATTTTGAGCTCTGTTTTATTGAGCAGTGGTTCTCAACGTGGGGTCCGGGGACCACCAGGGGTCCTTGAGGGGGTTCCAGGGGGTCTCCAGCAAACTGATGAATTGTTAAACTTCAGAATTATTTCATTTACAAGAAGTTAACACAGTTAGAGAATGTAGAAGAATGACTGTTTTGATCATAGTTTAACTGTTATCTCTCTACCTATGATACAGATAGTCATGGAATTCTGGACAAAATCATATCTGACAATAAAAATATTCTCAGATTTGGGTCTGAGAGACAAAATCTCATCAAATGGGGGTCTGTGGCTCTAATGTGGACTAAATTAGGGCTCCTTGATATGGAAAAAGGTTGAGAATCACTGTTACAGAGGATGAAGAGGAGGTCTTCTGAAAGGTCCTGTTAGTTACACATTTCTTTATTTAGTAAGTTAGTTCAATATACTTGCAAACATTCAACCAGAGGGTCGGACCTGTTGGCGAGCGTCGTCCAGAGCCTCCTCTAGCTTGCGGCTCAGCAGGGTGCACTCCCTTGTTTTTTCCTCCAGACGAAGCTGATTGCTGAGGATGGTCTCTTCCCGTTTGGTGACGACCGCCAGCAGGTCGCCGTTCTGACTGCCGGCCTCCTCCAGCTTCCTGCAGGACGAGACCGGAGAAGGAATCGACACTCTGGACACACAAAAGTGTAAAAGCCAATGTTGTGAAGCAGAGGAGGTTGTCAATGAGTTACCGACCTCTCCAGACTCTCCACCCGGTGTTGCAGCTGCTTGTTCTCCTCCAGCAGCACCATGTTCTTCTGCCTCAGCAGCTCCACCTGGCTGCCTTGAGTCTCCACCTAAAACCACATGGGACAAATACTGAACTATTGCACTCGCTTGTATGCGGATTAGCTTTCCCTAAAACCCCCGTGAGCCGAAATATCATCCTTCCCCAGGTGGTGGTTGGGATCTGGTGCTGGTCCTCCTTGGCATGACTGGGACTGTGTATCCAGTGTTTGGTTTCCTACTTGGAAGACCCAGTTTTGAAAATAGTTCTCTTAACTGTCAACTAAAAATATTTGGTCATGTGGGGTGACTATAAGTTTCTGCAAGTTAAATTTAGGACTTATTAGGAGCTTTTTAATGCCAGTTTAAATAATATTTCAGACTACATTTCCCATAAACCCTGTTGCTTCCTGTCCCCCCCTCCCCCTCCCTGGTGGCTTTGTCTTTACTGAAGAGAATAAACATGTTGGAAGAGATTTTTGTGACTTGAGTCACAGTTTGAATTGCTTGAGACTTGACTTGATGCATGAAGAGAAGACTTGAGACTTGACTTGACTTGTACTCTGATGACTTGAAAAGGTTTCTAAAGTCTTGACTTGAGATCTTGTGTTTGTGTAAATGACTTAGATTGAAAGTGATGAGATTTGTTCCAGCAGACAACTGAATTTAAATTCTGTTTTCTGAATTTGTATGGAATGATTGAATTTATTGAAGTTGAAACTGATTCTAGAAATCAAACTCATGATGCTCTTACCTAGTTTTTATCCTATTAAAAGCATATTGCATTGAAAAGTCCTAGATATTTAGTTTTCTTTAAGATATTAAATCGATACAGGACTCTTGATTTGTTCTGACTTGACTTGCTGTTCTACATTTAGACTTGAGACTTGACATTAATGACATACACTTGACTTGGGCTTGACTTGGTAATCTACATTTAGACTTGGGACTTGACTTGAGACTTGAGCTTCAAGACTTGAAACTGACTTGGGACTCGAGCGGAGTTGACTTGGTCACACCTCTGCTTTAACATCATGCATAGGGAGCCGCTGACCTTCATGCGTAGATCGGTCAGGGTGTTGCCGAGCTCCATGCCGCGTCTCTCCT
Source organism: Centroberyx affinis (assembly GCF_046629955.1). Lineage (NCBI taxonomy): Eukaryota > Metazoa > Chordata > Actinopteri > Beryciformes > Berycidae > Centroberyx > Centroberyx affinis. The sequence goes on from NW_027279460.1 coordinate 409,148, forward strand.
GGCCCCGCTCCCTGTCCTGAGCCTCCTGCAGCTGGAGCTCGGAGCGGCGTAAGGCTTCGGGAAGAGGCTCCAGCTCCGCCAGCCGGCCCAGCAGCTGCCTGCGCACCTCCTCTATCTCCCGCTCCAGCTCGCCCCGCGCCGCCTGCGCCTCCCGCTCCGCCTGGCCCAGCCGGGTGCAGTACTCGTCCGCCTCGGCCCGGGTCTTCCCAACCTGCGCAGTGACGTCGAGTGGAAGAAGGTGTTAATATTACTGTTAAGACCAAAGGAGACAGAGCTTTTGCAGTGAGGGCCCCCAAGTTGTGGAGTGGCTTGCCCGAGACTGTTAGAAGAACTAAGTCTATCACTGCTTTTAAATCACAGTTGAAAACATACTTTTTTAAACTTGCTTTTTCCTAATTGTTTTATTCTCCTTTTCTGTTGTCTTTTATTATTTTAATGTATTTTTATGCTATTTTTTGTATTTATTTTATGTCATTGTTTTAATCTTCTGGTGTTCAGCACTTTGTAACTTTGTTATATAGTGCTATACAAATAAAATTATGATTATTATGAGTATTATGATTATTATTAACAACCTATTTAATTAATGACTTTTTTTGTCATTTGTTTCATATTCCATACATGTTGTATTATATACTGGATTCATGTAAGAATCTTAGTACAAAATACAGGTGCAAACAGGTTAAGCTTTACAGACATGCTTATCTTAAGATAATGAAGTGGTTTTTAAACAAAAAAACATGTTAGTTCTACTCTTCTGTTGCTAATATGACAGTTGTCAAAAAACATCACAAAAATGGCAGTTTCACAATTGATATTGATATTGACTGATATCGGCCAATACCTACAGTCTGCCAATATATCGGCGCATCCCTACTGAGCAGTACAGTATAAGAGTGTGCTTCACATACCTGGATCTTATAGCCATCCAGCAGGCTTTCATATTGCTTGACAGAGGCTTTGACCTGCTGCAGCTCCGTCTGGGACAAGGCCAGTTTCTCCTCCACTGCAGACAGTGTGGCCTACCGGGAACACACAGCTGTGGTTGGCGACTGGTCATAAGACTGTGTCATACTCAAGCTACTGGCTAAAACAATTTGACGGCACTAATGAGAGTAGGTCATCAAAATGAGGTAAATTGGTTGTATTTATTTTTAGTTATTTAATTAACATGTGATGTAATGTATGTCAGTTATGAGTCTATAAGAATGAAAGGGAAGGATGTAATCCAAGCAAGTTAAATCTTTGGTGTGTGCTGGTGTGTGTTGGACCTTGAGAGTCTGGTTGTCCAGTTTGGCGGCGGTGCTGTCTGTGGTCAGTCCATGCAGGTGCTCCAGCAGGGCTTCTCTCTCCGCTCGGCCTTTATCCTCTGTGCTGTGCAGCTGCTCGCTGAGCTCTGCCACACGGCTGCATCACATAAAGACAGTCTTTTTATTCTCTTTACAACCATGTTTATCATTGCAGAGTTTGGAAATAAGAACCTATCATTGGTTGAGATGATGTGTTCCTGTTCTGCATAGTCACTAGTTCTCCAGTATCTGATTAGAGACTCACTCGTGTTTGTAGCTGCAGCCACAACAGAGCGGCCCTCACCTGTTCAAGACAGACAGTTCAATCTCCAGCTGACTCTTGTCTTTCACTTCTTGGGTGTGACGGCTTCGCCAGTTCTCAGCGGCTGACAGGGCGTCTGTCAATTGCTTCTCCTGTTAAAGATATGAATGCAAATCTAAATTACAACAAAGCAACAGCAAACATGTTGTTCTCCATGAATGATGCAGTCCCCCTCTGGACCAATCAGTCATCTTGTTTTGTGCTGTAATTGTAGCACCTCCCTTCGGCTAATCAGTGCGGTTTTGAAAATGCTGAAACAAAATGGTGAGATGCATCGTTTCTCAAAGTTTTTTTAAATTCCAATCACTGATGACACCACCTTGTGCCCACTGGCTTTGTTTACATAGTGATTTATTGGACTGAACATATCAAATCTTTACTGACGCTATGTGACAGCCAAACATTGGTTGTAACATGGATTTTGAGACTTGTAAGAGTTTGTTAATTTGTTGAGTTATGCTGGGAAAACATATTTTCCATCTACAAGCCAAAGTCACGACAAATGTAAGTGAATGGACTAGGCTTGGGCTATATCCAAAATGTAATATCACGATACTGTCCCAAAATATTGTGATACACAATATTATTGCACACGTTTTTTTTTGTTTTTTTTCCAGTTTTTTTCCCCCAGGTTTTTTGGAGGGGTATTTTATTTAATTTCTACCAAATTATAATGATTATTATTATTAATAAGGGGGCGATATTCAATATTGCGGGAAGTATCGCGATATTCGATAATACTGAATATTGCGATACTCTACAATATCGAATATCGGGCCAAGCCTACAATGGACCCAATGCACCTGTCTATCTTCCTGGTGGACTCTGAAAAATGAATCCGGTGCTAAAGTAGGACAGCCTTGGGAACTCTTCTGTAGAGCTAGACCATGTCCCCACCATGTCCAGCAGCTGGGCGCCCAGCTGGCCCGCGGTGTCCTCGCTGCGCTCCGCTCGGTGTTTCTGGGCTCTCGTGGCTCGTTTCAGAGCCTCTCGGTCCGAGCCGGCCTGCTGCTTCAGCCTCGCCAGCTGCTCCGTGAGGTGCTCCATCTCCCCCTTCTGCTGGTTCGCCGCTCGCTCCAGGTTCTGGACCCACGGGAAAGACAAAATCAGGGATTGCATGTGTAGGGCTGTATTGTGTGTTTTTGGGGGAGGTCGGGGTAGGGGGTCTTACGAATAGGCTTGGGCAATATCCAAAAATGTAATATTACGATACTGTCACACCAAAATATCACGATATACAATATTATCGCGGGTTTTCTTTTTTTTTCTCTTTGGGTTTTTTTGGGGGGGGGTATTTTATTTCTTCCAAATGACATCAAATTTCTAGGCTATAATAATAAGAATTATTATTAACAGCCTAGAAATTTGATCTTACTATTCAAGCATTGGAGGAAACAACGGCCATTTGGTATAATTTGCTCATTCCTGCTATTTCCAGAAAAACGGGCTGACTGTGGGAAAGGGAACCCACTTGAATTATAAAGACAAATTTTTCACTTCAAGTATGATTATGTATGTGTGAGGGGCGGGGAACTTCTTTTGTGTATTATTTGATATCGCAGGGAATATTGCGATATTCACAAAATATCGCAATATTCGATAATATTGAATATCGGCCCAAGCCTACTTACAAAGCAAGCTTGTGTTACAGTTAAAGACAAATCATTAAGCCAACTTGCTTCACTGCAGTTAATAATAATATACGAGAAATATATTGGCATAAATAATTGCTGCTGAGTCTACTGGGACAAGACTGATTTTGAAGACAATGGCCTGAAATACTCCATCAAACAAATGCATAATTACAATTGCATTACCACAAGCAATAACAGGCTCGTTATACATAATGACATCTGCCAAAACAGAACAGATCCCAGGACAGACCTTGATCTGCACAGCGAGGCGGTTGTTCTCGGCTTCTTTGCTGCGAAGCTGGCCTTGCAGATGGGCCCTGGTGGACTCCAGAGCCTTGGACAAGTCACCTGTGGTCTTGGCGTTTTCCTGCATCCTCAACATCCAGCAGAATTTGCATTAGTGGCACAAATATATTTCACTTGAATCTACGTCATGAAGAGATTAAATGCACAAAGTTTTGTTTCGAAGCCCCATCTGTGAGACTGATCCACAGTTACACAATCAGTGGAACCCGTGCACACAGTACCTTCTCAGTGTCTAAAAATTTGGAGAGCTGATCCACTTCTCTCTCTTTCTCTTGCAGTTTCACCACAAGATGCTGTAAAAGGAAAGAATGCCACAAATGTTAAAAAAAAGATTGTAACTCCAGGTATTTGATAGGCACCGTTATTCAGACAGAAGAAACATTCAAATGTGTTTCATAGGTTCCTACTAAGCTCACCGCATTTTCCGCCTCTGTGTCTGTCAGTCTCTTGAGTAATGTGTCCTTCTGCTCTGCCAGGCGTATTGACTCCATCTGCCCAAAAAGAGTCCATCAGCACACATGAAAGGTTGTCACTGTACTAAACAAACCTCCATATTGCTGCTGGAAACCCTTCAAGACAACAGGTCAGTAATTCATCCTGACAATGAGGATCACACCCAGATATTGTTAAGTCAATGTTTGAATACCTTTAAATACCTAGAAACAGAGGTGTGACCAAGTCAACTTTGCTCGAGTCCCAAGTCAGTCTCAAGTCTTGAGGCACAAGTCTCAAGTCAAGTCCCAAGTCTAAATGTAGATTAGCAAGTCAAGTCCATGTCATTAATGTCAAGTCTCAAGTCTAAATGTAGAACAGCAAGTCAAGTCAGAACAAATCAAGAGTCCTGTATCAATTTAATATCTTAAAGAAAACTAAATATCTAGGACTTTTCAATGCAATATGGTTTTAATAGGATAAAAACTTGGTAAGAGCATCATGAGTTTGATTTCTAGAATCAGTTTCAACTTCAATAAATTCAGTCATTCCATACAAATTCAGAAAACAGAATTTAAATTCAGTCGTCTGCTGGAACAAATCTCATCACTTTCAATCTAAGTCATTTACACAAACACAAGATCTCAAGTCAAGACTTTAGAAACCTTTTCAAGTCATCAAAGTACAAGTCAGAGTCAAGTCCCAAGTCACCAGAACCCAAGTCAAGTCTCAAGTCTTTCTCTTCATGCATCAAGTCAAGTCTCAAGCTATTAATATTGTGACTCAAGTCTGACTCGAGTCCAATTATGTGAAAATATTCCCTGTGTATCCAATTCAAGCTCTGAACAAATCCCACTCTGGTCTATCAGTGCATTTAGACAGCGGTTTTCTGAAACTGTGTCTGTGACAGTCCTGTTGCCATGGAGGCCGTACCTGGCATCCGTGCTGCTCTCGGAGAAGGTGGCGGAGAGTTCGGTTCGTGGCCTCGAACGTCTCCAGCTTCTGCAGCAACAGCTCCTTCTGACGGGCTAAGACTGAAGACTCGGAGCCTGACAGCCGCTTCACCGCCAAAAGTAGAAGAAACCGAAAAAGAAAAGCATGTTTTCTAACAATGGCATTTGGATGGCTGGTCAGAGATCTGAAAAAAAAGCACTGTTATACTAGCATTGCGTTGAATCCACCCTCCCTTTGCTTGATAAATGAGGCACAATCTGAAAACTTTAGTTAGGAGAAGCCTGCATATTTCAAAATCACACGCTTTTTTTTATTAACATTCCCACCACACCTTGATCAGCCCACAAATGATTGCTATTATTCAACAGATGTCTAAATACGTGTAATAAAAGTCAAAGTGGAATGTGCTACACAACAGAGGCTTCTTTACATTTTTTCCAATACTCTCTAATAGCTATTCTCTTCCTTTCCTTGTCCTTCAATCTCCTCCATGTCTAAGTAAGACCAAAAGTAAAATATGACTTCATTGCTTCATTTTCTTGTCTCCACCTGCAGCCAACAGTCTGATTCCACAGTCAGCGGCAAATTAAAATGTCATGTAAACTCTCTAATCTTGAGCACATACTGTTGCTGTGTGTAGTTACTCTGTATTGACAATTTAGTAGTGAATATTTGCGTTGATGTATCACTACCTTGGACTTCCAGTGAGTCTGAAAATGTACAATAAACAGTGAAAACCGACAAAAAAACACCACATCTGATGAAAATGTAGTGTCACTTTTTTCTGAAAAATTGTTCCACTGTGCTCTAATGTAGCTTCTAATGAAGACTTTCCCCTTGCTTCTTTTTTTAGATACTATATTTAGACACAATAAAAACACTTCTGAAATCCTCAGATGGTAAAATGGCATTTTCAGATCCACTTGAATCCCCTGGCAGTGATAAAGCATCACAAACTGTCTTTCAAATATCTCAATAACAAACAGAGATTATGTGACACAGTTTGAGGTAATAAATCTAGCTGAGAATCACATAGGACCAATATGTCAAAAAATTGCATTATGGCCACGGACCAAATGTTCTTCTGCTATAGCTTTCCATTTTAATTCCTGCTGAATTTTGACAGGAGGTATCGGTCCTCCTTTCTGATGATGCAGCTAAATTTTTCAGTGACATTTGAACCATTTTTCTAATTTTCCAGCTGCTTTCCATGGGTGAAAACGCAGAGTTCCCAGGTTTCTAGAGCGTATGGGACCCCATGACGAGGCACATCATGAGGGCCAAAGCTTCGGTCGATACTCACACTGCCACAAGCGCTCCCCATTTTGGAGACAGACTCGCGCAGGGCGGACACCTGCTTGGCGGCCGCTGTCCCGTCCGTCTCCGCCTCCATCAGCTTCCTGAGCAGAGCGTCTTTGTCTTGCTGCACGCCGTCTCTTTCCAACCTGCGAGGGACAAGAACACAAAACTCTCCAAACAAAGGTCCAGGCACTCAAAATAGTTCACACAGCTGTCTAAACTCTTAGCAAAACTAATAGTAGCCAATAGTCAAATACTATCTTCTCATTGTTTTCATTCAAAAATACAAAAACAGAGAGCCTTTCCAGCACCAAATGCTTGGAAGGAAACCCAGCTATTGTGTCGTGTTGTGTTTAAATAAAGTTGGAATTTGATTTGAATAATCTTGCTGACACATGCCACTCTCAGGCTCTGTCTCTCTGCCTTGCCTGCTGTAATCTGTCTCCTCCAGCATCTTCTCCATGGACTGGCGTAAACGCGTGTTTTCGCGCTCGGTCACCTCCAGCTCCTTGGTCACCTCAGCCAGCTCCTCCTCCTGCTCGGCGATCACCCGCTGGGAGACACTCAGCTGCTCCGACCGCCGCTCCAGCAGCTGCTCCTTCCTCCGGAGCTCCACCTAAAATACATACATACAAGTGGATAAGGTGCATAAAGCATAACTGTTCACGAAAGTGTTAAATGTCAGTTTTCAGGCTATTTTCTCATTCAAATGAACGGGAAGTAAAAATCCTAACACTACAAACTCGTCCAGCTGCATCTGATCTTGGTGATTAGTTTACATTCTGGTTTTCATGGTGGTCAAGAGCCACATAACCGCCATGTTAAAACTAAGTGGAGTATCGCTCAGATCACTGACCTCGCTCTTCAGGGAGCTGACTTCTGTCAATAAGCTGTCGATCTTCTTCTCATACTGGCTAATTCGTCCGTGCAGCACTTCCTCTTCCTCGGACGAGAGGTCGGCCAATCGCAGCGCAGACTGGGAAGCCTCGGCGTCGGGTTCGGAGAGCGGCGTGATCTCAAGGCGGTGAGTCGGCCCCTAGGGGCGGAAACACACTTTCAGTACTACTCCAGATAATCTTTTGACACGATACTGAGGATGGGATTTGGGTGCGATTACCTCCCATTTGTAGGTAGAATCCCGCATGGAGGCCTTCCCTGGTGGGATCCATGGCACCCGTGTTTTTACCTTCGCCGTGGGACGCAAGGCGGTCTTCCCCTTTAAAAAATAACTTTTATGCTTTCCCATTTGCATAATAACTACAATGTGCAGGAGCAGGGGTGTGTCATGTATGTAACATGATCAACTGTGGGTTATTAAAGGATAACACCAGTGTAATGTACTTTTTTTCTATCATCATTATTGCCCATGAAGTCTAAACCCACTGATGTATTTGCCAGTCAGAAGCTACTATCTGTTCTACTGGGTTTGCCCTACATTAAAAACAGCTCAAAAACATACTGCAGCCTTTTGTTAACAACACATGCATTCTTTTTTTCATTTTTTTTTAAATGTCATGTGAGGAAAAAATACAATACGATGCGTTGTTCAACATGATGTATTAGGTTACTCAAGGCAGCAGTTTGTCTCTGCTGTTTTTAATGTATTTTTGAAAACAATGGGAGCCTGTGACTTTTGGGAGGTCGGGCAAAACTGCAGTAGAACAGACAGCAGCTTCTTTAGACTTCATGGGTACACTGGTGTTATCCTTTAAGGCAGTGGTTCTCAAACTTTTTCATGTCAAGGACCCCTAAACTGACACAAATTAGACCACAGACCCCCATTTGATAAGATTTTGTCCCAGGGTCCCCCATCTGATAAGATTTTTGCTTTTAGATGATTTATTACAGAAAGTGTATGAAACCCATGACCAAAATAGTCATACATTCTGTCATTGTGTTACTTACGGATGGAATTATAGTGAAAATAAATTATTCCCCTTTTTGCTGGGGACCCCATGGAACCCCCTCAAGGACCCCTGCTTTAAGAGCATCAGCGCAACAGATTGGAAATGATAATTCAGTGCCATGCCGAGTTATGAGCTGTGGTGGTTGCCATCTTTGAATGAGTTTAAGATTTTAAGTTTAAGATTAAGACATAGACCTTCAAATGGTGCACATTCAAAATGTAAATGGCATTTAGGTTATTTGAAAACAAAAGGATTCACACAGACACATACAGTACGGAGACACCACCATGACAGTATATCGGTCCAAATAATCCTGATGTAGATCTCTAACCTGAGGTGTTCTGACAGGACTGGTCCGTTGGCTCTTCACATGGACATGCACTGGTGTGGTGTCATTCACATGCACGTGAAGCGGTGGTGAACTTGACCGGGTCCTCATTGCTTTTCTCTGTGGTAAGAACGGTGGGGAAGCACATTGAAAATAATTACATACATACAGTTTGTATATGATGCATCATTTAACAATGCTAATCAAATTCCCAACTGCAGCAACTCATTGCATAGTATTTTAGCAATTCACAACTACAAAAGCAGGCTGAAATATTTTATGGTGTAACAGGTTTATAACAATGCTTGATGCAAATTAGTGAGCTCATGGTTCCTTTTTTTGATACCATGCCAAGCAGTTGTAAAGACAAGCTCACAAAAACATGAAACAAGCATTACCTTGGAAACAAATCAAGCCAAGCACTTGAAGCTTGTTAAAACATTATTTGAGGATGATTTGGCCGATATCATCTCCTTGGACTGCCTTCTTTTGAGTACATTAACAACTAAAAAAAAAGTCATTTTTTTACTTCATGTAGTTTTTTATTAGAATTAGAAGAAGTTAACCTGGCACTCTTGTGGTCATGCCTGTCAGCTTCCACTGTTAAAGGTATGTAGGTGACATTCTGTGTATAAGTCACTGTAAGTGCATCTTTATTATGGTGGGTTTGGCTTAGAGTAGCGGTCAAACTGCACCTCAGCCCTGCCAGCATAAGACAGCTCCTCACTGACATATACTGCATATATACATATATACATATATACAAAAGAGCTACATACAGCTACCACCTACATGCTTGCTTTAGACAAAAACTAAAGCTCACGAGCAAACACAGCTGACAAAACCCATTAATTGTCTGGTATGCACAACAACAAACCTAAATTCTGTCAAAACGCAACATGCTAAATAAATAAAAGCAACTAAGGATTTCCATGAAACACACACGCACTGTTAATGTTTCATTTAGACGTTCGGCAACATTTTTGTGTGTGTATAGTAACTTTGTCAGTCTTCAGGTTCACCATAAGACAACGTATCTTAGCTACCAGTATACGTTAGCATTAGCTAGCTAACGGCAGCCTGGCTAGCAGCGGAAGATAGCCTGTGCAACAAATTGACAAATTCCTCGTCCTTACCATGTGAGAAACCAAAATATAGTCGACAAGACTGCAAAATATATTTCATCTGCAAAGCAACGTGTGCGCTTTAGTATGCAAGTTAGTTTAAGATGCTGGAAGCTTGGATAAACTTCAACAGGTAGTGACGCTCATCGGCTTCCTGATTGGTTAGTTTAAGTCATTTGACAACTCTGTTCTCCGGTGATTGGACCAGAGCGGACCTTCGAACGTTCCCTAGCAACGCACTCAACAAGCCACGGTAGTAACAAAGATACATGAGTATGAGAAGATTTAAACCCCTCTAGAGTGGAAAATCTCGCTGATATCCACACCGACATACTGTCGACTGCTAATTCTTTAGCAATAATTTCACTTTAGATAGTTTTCAATTTTTTTAAATCACGTCTGACGTCAAATATATTAACACTCACCAAGATAATATTGAATTTGACTTTTGCTCGCTTGTCAGACACTGAAACACTGCACAGTGGGGCATGTTGTCAC